>NW_012119376.1:19392-73512 GCF_000951035.1 Colobus angolensis palliatus | reverse complement strand
AAAGCGAGACCTTAAAAAAAAAAAAAAAGTACACATCTTCAAATCATCCTTTTAAATTATCATTAGCATCTCTTCTGTGCTGATTTATTAGAATTTGAGTTTTTTAGATTACGACTTTCTTATTACCCATTCCTTTACCCTGACACTGCTTTTTGTATCTGACTATAATGTTGAGAATGTGAACTTTTGTAGGAACTTTCATAAGGATTTATAGAAATATGTCAGAATGTCTAAGGACACTTTTGTCCTTATGTTTTGTGAGTAGTTTTACCTAAATAGTGGCATAGTGGTATAGCCCTATGTCTCAAAAGAGGAAAGTTGGGCATAGTTGATCTTGCTGAAAACATACACTTTTATGTAAAGATTATTATACATATGCATCAACTTTTATTTACTTAACAGACCTCTTCCCATGGACTGGTTTAAAATAAACATCATACTAAGACTGCTGGATAAATATTTTTGTCTATGATAGCCTTATTTTTTTTTAATGGAAAGAAACAAGTAGAGCTCTAACCAAATCTAAGTGAAAAAATTATAATAAAAATGAAATTTGTCTTCATTGAATTTGCTTTCCCTATGTATGCTTATAATTAAAGCCATACTTCATTATAATTACTGTATCAATATCACTGAGCTTGATTCAGTTTGAAATTTCACCATTGACAGCATTAGATCTAGTATTCCTTATAAAAAGAGAGAATGGGCCGGGCGCAGTGGCTCACGCCTGTAATCCCCAGCACTTTGGGAGGCCGATGTGGGTCAGATCACCTATGGTCGGGAGCTTGAGACTAGTCTGACCAACATGCAGAAACCCTGTCTCTCTAAAAATACAAAACTAGCTGGGCGTGGTGTTACATGCCTGTAATCCCAGCTACTTGGGAGGCTGAGGCAGGAGAATTGCTTGAACCCAGGAAGCGGAGGTTGCAGTGAGCCGAGATCGTGCCATTGCACTCCAGTCTGGGCAACAAGAGTGACGCTCCATCTCAAAAAGAAAAAATAAATAAAAAGAGAGAGAGAGAGAGAAATGATACATTTTGATCTGATATCAGGTACTGTTTGAAAATATTTTTAGAAAAATAAATATTTACTCCACTTCTATTCTTGGAAAATTTCACATGAAGAACATTTAGAGTTTAAGTGCTTTTGAATTTTTAGAATTTATTTCCAAAAAGTATTAATTTCTATAATGAAGTGGATTGTTTGTATTTGAAATTTCTTCCTCTTCCAAAAGTAACTTATCTTAGGATATTAGCTTTATTGTTGAAAATTATATAATAATTTTGATCTTCAAAGTATTGTATATGGTGAATAAAAGGTAAACCAAGAGTGGACAAAATAGAAGAGTTTTAATTTTATTGAATTAAGAGAATTATAAAACAGATCAGTTTTTTAATGAATGGAAAAACCTAAAAACTTTGTGAAAATATGCACGCATTTTAAAATTTGATTAAATGTATTTCATTACATAAAGTAAAACAAAAATAGTGTTTATAACTAATAAGGAATGGGAGACTAGCCCGAAAGAGAAAAAGCACACCTTCTTGTACTTTTTAGTGCTTCTTATATAAAATAGATGTGAATGTAAAAGTCTTTAAAATAAGTTATAATATAGGTACATTTAGTAGAATATTGAATTTAGGAGTGAACACAAAAAGTTGGTAAACAAATCTGTTAAAATTTGAAGGTTTGTTATTTAAGTTACGTTTATTCTTTTATTTTTTGTTTTTAATTTTTTTTGAGTTGGGGTCTTGCTATGTTGCGCAAACTGGTCTCGAACTCCTGGCTCAAGTGATCCTCCTACCCTATTCTCTCCAGTAGATGAGATTACAGGCATGCACCACAGCACCCAACTACGTCTATTCCTTTGACAAGTCATGAAGGAAGCTTTATTTTCGCTCATTCTTTCTCAGTAAGAAGGGAAGTTCTTATGAAGGTCATAAAATTAATTCATATGGGCTTATTGTATCATTTTAAAAAGGAAATTTGTGTTTATTGATTTATATTATATATGCATGATTTATGTTTATGTGTATATATAACCCATTCTTGCAGGAACAGGTTAACTACATGCTTCTTAAAATAATCTAGTATCATATGTAATGCAGAATATTAAGATCAGAATATTAAGGTCATTGGAATTCAGGAGGCAACTGATCAGATTCATGTCCTTCTGAAATTTCTTTAATCTACATGTTTCAGTCCACATTACCAAAGATACATTTTAAGTAAAAGAACGCTGTAGGCAGATGGAAGTTAACCTCTTGCCTCTCTTTGCAGATCTCTTTAAGGAAGTGGCGGGGCCCACGGAAATGTGTGACCAGAGGCAGCTGGGCCTGTTACTTCATGATGCCATCCAGATACCCCGGCAGCTAGGTGAAGTAGCAGCTTTTGGAGGCAGTAATATTGAGCCTAGTGTTCGCAGCTGCTTCCAACAGGTAAGCATGAAGGATCACTGGTACGCAGGATGTGTTGGGGAAGGGTTTTGAGGATGTTCTGAGACATGGAATAGGGAACTCGGGCTGGAACCAAATGCTGAAAGACTTTGGGTACCATCCAACAAGTGGTATATTTTATTTCCTAAGGCTCATTTGCTTCAAAAAATAGCAACCCTTGCAAAGAGACTTGCTGTTTTTCTTTAATAAAAGCTACAGTCTTTAACCTGTGCCATTAAATGCTGTTCGTTCTGCCCTTTTCCTGTCCTCCTCTCCTACCACTCCTCTCCTTGCTCTCTCCACTTTCCAGCTGCACTGTTTTATTTCCTTGATTTTATTTTATTTCCTCAGCAGTGCCTTTGGACCTGTGTCTGCTGTTTAGACATTCTTCCTTCCCCATTGCCCACTAACTCACTTCTCATACCTAATCCTTATTTGATCTTTAGATTTTAGCTTTAACTCTCACATCCTCTGAAAATCTTTCTCTGACCTCTTCAGATAATGCTATATTTTCCTATTATATTCACCTTAATATCTTCCACCTCTTCCTTCTGATACTCAGTACAATTATAATTAAACACTGAATTATATAATTCATGGCTTAGTGTTTGTTTCTTCTGTAGGAACCTAAGCTCCATGAAGACAAGGACTGTGGCTATCATTTTACTGTTGTATCCTGTCTTAGTTCGTTCAGGCTGCTCTAACAAAATACCGTAAACTGGGTGGCTTTTAAACAACAGAAATTTATTTTCTACAGTTCTAGAGGCTGTCCATGATCAAGGTGCTAGCAGATTCAGTGTCTGCTGAGGGCCCACCTTCTAGTTCATTGCAACCTTTCTTGCTGTTTCCTCATATGATGGAAGAAGTGAATGATCTGTCTTGGGCCTCTTTGTTTGTTTGTTTGTTTTATACTTTAAGTTCTGGCGTACATATGCAGAACGTGCAGGTTTGTTGCATAGGTATACACGTGCCATGGTTGTTTGCTGCACTCATCAACCCATCATCTACATTAGGTATTTTCCCTAATGCTATCCCCTAGCCCCCCAACCCCTGACAGGCCCCAGTGTGTGATGTTCCCCTCCCTGTGTCCATGTGTTCTCATTGTTCAACTCCCACTTATGAGTGAGAACACGCGGTATTTGGTTTTCTGTTCTTGCGATAGTTTGCTGAGAATGATGGTTTCCAGCTTCATCCATGTCCCTTCAAAGGACATGAACTCATCCTTTTTTTATGGCTACATAGTATTCCATGGTGTATATGTGCCACATTTTCTTTATCCAGTCTATCATTGATGGGCTTTTGGTTCCAACTCTTTGCTATTGTGGATAGTGCTGCAGTAAACATACGTGTACATGTGTCTTTATAGTAGAATGATTTATAATCCTTTGGGTATATACCTAGTAATGGGATTTCTGGGTCAAATGGTATTTCTGGTTCTATATCCTTGAGGAATTACCACACTGTCTTCCACAATGGCTGAACTAATTTACATTCCCACCAATAGTGTCAAAGTGTTCCTGTTTCTCCACATCCTCTCCAGTGTCTGTTGTTTCCTGACCTTTTAATGATGGCCATTCTAACTGGCATGAGGTGGTATCTCATTGTGGTTTTGATTTGCATTTTTCTGATGGCAAGTTGACCAGTGATGATGAGCTTTTTTTCATATGTTTGTTGGTTGCATAAATGCCTTCTTTTGAGAAGTGTCTGTTCATATCCTTCACCCACTTTTTTGATGGCATTGTTTGTTTTTTCTTGTAAATTTGTTGAAGTTCTTTGTAGATTCTGGATATTAGCTCTTTGTCAGATGGATAGATTTTGAAAATTTTCTCCCATTTTGTAGGTTGCCTGTTCACTCTGATGACAGTTTGGTTTGTTTGTTTTTTTGTTTGTTTGTTTTGTTGTGCCTTTTGTTGCCATTGCTTTTGGTGTTTTAGTCATGAAGTCTTTGCCCATGACTATGTCCTGAATGGTATTGCCTAGATTTTCATCTAGGGTTTTTATGGTTTTAGGTATTACATTTAAGACTTTAATCCATCTTGAGTTAATTTTTGTATAAGGTGTAAGGAAGAGGTCCAGTTTCAGTTTTCTGCATGTGGCTGGCCAGTTTTCCTAACACCATTTATTAAATAGGGAATTCTTTCCCCATTGGGTGTTTTTCTCAGGTTTGTCAAAGATCAGATGGTTGTAGATGTGTGGCGTTATTTCTGAGGTCTTGGGCCTCTTGTATAAGGGCACTAACCCCATTCAAGAGAGCTCCACCCTCAAGACCTAATCATTTCCTAAAGGCTCTACCACCTTGTACCATCTCCTAAGTGGTTAGGTTTTTAACATATGAGTTTTAGGGGAACAAAAACATTCAGACTATTAGATTTCCTACACCTTGAACATCATACCTACTTTAATAAGTATCTGCTAAATAACTGAATTAAAATGTCCTGAGTTCTTTTTAAGACAAGATTTTGCCGGGCGCAGTGGCTCAAGCCTGTAATCCCAGCACTTTGGGAGGCTGACACGGGCAGATCACGAGGTCAGGAGATCGAAACCATCCTGGCTAACATGGTGAAACCCCGTCTCTACCAAAAAATACAAAAAACTAGCTGGGCGAGGTGGCGGGCGCCTGTAGTCCCAGCTTACTTGGGAGGCTGAGGCAGGAGAATGGCATAAACCCGGAAGGCGGAGCTTGCAGTGAGCTGAGATCCGGCCACTGTACTCCAGCCTGGGCGACAGAGCGAGACTCCGTCTCAAAAAAAAAAAAAAAAAAAGACAAGATTTTAAATATATATATACATTAAAGATGTTATTAAAGTGTCAGTTGTTTTCTTTGAAACTATGCATACAAAAGAAAGATACACAAAGTTTTATACTGATCTAAGTTACTAATTTTAAACTGAGAAAGCACTTTAGTTTCTTTTTAATGTTTACTGCATATAAAGACATTTTAGAAATGTTACTACTGATGTTATACATATGCATAAAGTACAAGTCTACAGATATTTTGGCAAAGCGTAGCCAGTGATTTATCATTGCTAGGGAAAAAAAAAAAGGCTCACACCCTATCTTTGAGGAGAATTGATATCATGGATTATTACATTTTATAATGGCCCTTTTTCTTGTTTTAGAAATACAAAAAATATCAAATGCAAATTCTAAATATGATTTATAGTCATACATGTAGGTTCACAGAATGACCTCAACAGCAACAGGAGGATGAAATTGGTAGAAATTTTAGCTTTGCACTTAGGAAAATTGCTTAGTATTGGGACTTGTAGAGGGATTGGGGAGTTTTATGTAATTTATCCTGATAAATTTGAAAATCCTGCAAAGTACATCCATAGCAATATGCTTCCCGTGTGATGATATAATGGGACTGGAGCAGGACACACAAAAATGACAGCTTTTATTTAGCATTTATAATGGACTTCAAGTTTGTAAAATTATCAGTGAGTCTTTCACAAGTTTTTACTGTCTTAGATTAATTTTTTTTTTTGAGATAGAGTCTTGCTCTGTCACCCAGGCTGGAGTGCAGTGGCATGATCTCGGCTCACTGAAACCTCCACCTCCCAGATTCAAGCAGTTTCTCCTGCCTCAACCTCCCAAGTAGCTGGGACTACATGTGCACGCCTCCACGCCCAGCTAATTGTGTGTGTGTGTGTTTTAGTAGAGATGGGGTTTCACCGTGTTGCCTAGGCTGGTGTCAAACTCCTGAGCTCAGGCAGTCCACCCACCTTGGCCTCCCAAAGTGCTAGGATTACAAGCTTAAGCCACCACGCCTGGCCGAATGAGTTTTATAGAATTATTTATGTAAAAAGATGACTTTGAATTGGGTGGTTTTGGTTTTTGCTTTTGTTTCTTTCAAAAGCTGAGTATATTGAATTATTGGTATTTTTTTACTTCTTCCTATGTGACAATTTCTGCTTTTTCTACTCATAAGTTCTAGAATTTTCTTGACTTGAAGAACCTTAAAGCATTGTGATTTAACTGACATGGAAAGAGTTATATAGTTTCCTCTTCTGCACAAATTTTCAGAAGATTATGAAGCAACAACACTTGCTACCATTTAAATGAAGATATTTCTTCACTTTTAATATATATCTTTTTTCACCAGAATAACAATAAACCAGAAATAAGTGTGAAAGAGTTTATAGATTGGATGCGTTTGGAACCACAGTCCATGGTTTGGCTGCCAGTTTTACATCGAGTGGCAGCAGCAGAGACTGCAAAACATCAGGCCAAATGCAACATCTGCAAAGAATGTCCAATTGTCGGGTTCAGGTAAGGCGTGCCAGTGCTGGAGGAGGCTATTTTCTGTTCCCTTTGCGTAATCTCAGTGGCACGTCCATCCTCCATTCCCATTTGGAGGTTTGCCTTCTAAATACATGGTATGTTCAGCATGTCTCATCTATCAAAAAGTAGCATTTCTTCTTATAACTACTACATGAAGCATATTTTATTATTGTTGCTATTATTATTTTCATTTACACTACTTTGGTCAGAACCAGAGATTTCTATGAATGTCCATTTACTTAGGTCACAAAAATGATTCATGCATGAAAATTGTATGGCTGATTATAAATATATAACCCTGATGGAATTTGGTGAATATTCTGAGGTCTTTGGGGTCAAACTTAGCAAACAGGAAGCAATGTTTAATTACCGGCTGAGAAGTAACCAAATGACTTTGTGTTACTTCTGCCAAGTTTGATATGAAGTACATTAACCTGACTTCTTCCCATGAGGAGCACTGCTGAATGCCATACTTTAATGTAATCAGTGTTTCAGACGAGCAGATCAGAGATTAAGGTTATGGGAGGATATTCAGGAGATAGTGTATTGAGAAGTAGCTCTGGAGTCAGGCTACTTGGACTTGAATCCTGGATCTATTGTTTGGCACTGAGACTTTGAATAAGATACTTGGCCTTCTTGAACCTGAGTTTCTTCAACTTCAGATTCTATGAGTGTTTCCTCATAGTAGTAGTTAATACATGGAAGTGTCTAGGGCAGTACCTATCACAGAGTAGGCATTCAGTAAATGTTGGCTCTTTTTGTTACTACCAATAACATCATTAGTGTGATAGTAGCTAAACCTATGAATGTATTGTTGAACATCTTCATTAAGTGGAAATGCCAGAAAAACCTGGACAATGCTGTTGCTCAGTAAAAGGCAGGATTAGAGAGAGGTATAATAAGGGAGAGAACAGGATTCTTCAGAGAAGTAAAGAAGCATAGTGTTGTGGAAATCAAAAGAGAAGGCTTTAGCAAGATGGTAGAGGTGTTAAGTGCATCAGAAAGATTCTTTGAATCAGAAGTCATTGGGAATCTTAGAGAGGATTCTATCCATGTCATTATAAAGATGGCTCAGGAAAATACATAGGCTAGTATGTGCAAACAACTTGTTTAAAAAATCTAACTATAACTTAAAGAAAATATGTCAGAATATTGAAAATTGGAAGATGGTAAGTGATATATTGTCTTCCTTTTACTTGCATGTATATTTTTCCTGTTTTCTACATTGAGAATGTAGTACATCTAAAATTTTTAATTTTTGAATGAAAGAGAAATATGTCCAGAGTTGATACCTGGTTTAGGCACAAGGCCGAGCAAAGGTTTCTTCAAGCTAATGGTAATTTAATTATTGCACAAAGATTACCCATGAAGGGAATGAATAAAAGAACAATTCCAATAGTAAAATAGGGTCCAATTGGAATAGGTCTGATTAGCTTAGTTGTAAAAAGATGCATCTTTCTCTGTGTCTTCAGAGAATGAATGGAAAGGCAAATACAGAAATAAAGATAGAGAAATATGTCTATTATAGAATAATCTTATATAATCTTAACTTCATTCAGACTGTCTCTCAAGCTTCTACCATATATTTATATATATATATATATAAAATATTCATTTTCCCTGAACTTTTATAAATACTGCTAGAGGTTTTCACTAATTACCTCCAAATTAAATGTTAATGAAATCTTAGATTTACAGAATGTTTTGTAAGCTGGGAATTTTTTCAGTTAGAATCATACACAGTTGCTTAATAGTGGTTGCATAAATAAAGTAGAGCTTTAGTTCTCTTTCTTGTAAACAAAGTGAAGGTAGGTAATCCAAGACTGTTTTTTGTGACCACTTGGGCCCTTAGCTCTGTTTTCATGCGCTGTCATCCCTAACATGTGGCTTCCATCTTCAAAGTCGCTTCATGCTAACAAACTGACTCTTCTGGATGTCAGATCCATTTTCCAGTGGGGAGGAAGAGGGAGCATGCCTCTTCGCAACTGAGTCAGTCCCTTGAAATTCCAATTAGAACCCCACCTAATAACTTTGGTTTGTATTGCTCTGGTCACTGCCATCAGCAAGAGAGGCTAAGAAACAGCAATTTTCTCAAGGCTCATTGCTAAAATATGCTAACAGCACAAGGGTATGTTACCAATGAAAAAGGAAGAGTGGCTATCTGCCAAAGGAGTATTCAGCAGAAGATAAAATTCCATTTAGAAAGAAGATGTCAATCATACCTGTCAAGCCATGCTGATAGACCAAGAGATGTTGTTAGTGTATGTGATTGTTTCAAACCAGTAGCTTCCTTGGCAAAAGTAAGCTGGCTGTAGTATATGCAGAATGATTTCCTTAAGATTGATTTGCAAGTGATTTTTCAGGTCATTCTAGAAGCTACTCAGCACTTAGTAGTTTATAGTCACACAACCTTTAAATTTTGCTTCCATTCTCATTCTGTTGGTTGTATCATTTAATTTTTTTCTGTAGATATGGGTATAATTTATGTTCTTAGTTCTACCAGCAATGCTGACAGAATATATTTGGGAGAAGATGTTTTCCACTGAGACTGATAGAAACTGGTCATCTAAGGTTTTGCTTTTGTAAGTACGATTCTACAAGTAGAAGTCAATGTGCAGTGTCATTCTTATGCCAGAGATTCTAAAACACCATTTCCATTCAAGGATGCATTGTGATAAAGGCTCTATTTAGTTTTTCCTTTGTTACACAGTATTTCTTGATTTCTTTTTTTTCTACTGACTAATTTAAACCAAATATAAAAGTGCTCATTGTTAAGAACTGTATCTTTGTGAGGGAATTTTAAAATTCATTTCTTATTGATGGTGTAATTGATATTTTAAAATTTGATGTTTCAACTTAATAGATATAATTCTTTTCTTGTCCATCACTTTCCATTCATATTCAAATATTAAAATAAACCTTCTGACATGCGTATTTGTCTCCCTCTCACGTATAAACAGATGGAAGCATGTTTCAGAGACTTGAACTCCAAAATTTCATTTCTTTTTTTTTTTTTTTTTGGTAATTTGGATGAATGAAGTTTCTTACCGCAAATTTGGACTAAATAATAGTAATGCAAGCCAATAAATTTTCTTTTCTTTTCTCTAGGTATAGAAGCCTTAAGCATTTTAACTACGATGTCTGCCAGAGTTGTTTCTTTTCGGGTCGAACAGCAAAAGGTCACAAATTACACTACCCAATGGTGGAATATTGTATACCTGTGAGTACTAACCCACTGTTTTGTTTTTAATACATTGCCATTGAATTAACTAATATCTAAAATGTTATTGTTTATTTAGACTTAATCTTTTTGAAAAAATATCACTTTGAAGACTGTGTTTTTTGTTTTAAGTAAACTCGTTTATGTTGAATTAATTAGTGCAAAAAAAAATAGTAACTTTTTTTAACATCTGTGTTTTGATTTTAAACTTTTTTGGTAGCAAATTCTTTTAAGAGCTGATGCTGACCTACATTGAAAATGATACTATGTAATGAAAAATCATGTTTTTTTAGACATATTTATGTTTTCATAGTTACATACTATATTCATATTAGCAAAATACAGAAAATGGAGATATTAAAAATATAATTCCTAATTATAGCTCCTATATAAACTACCTTCTAATTTTTCCATGTCTCTGGTTTTAAGATTCTATTCATATTTATATTTATGTATTTTTGTTCCTGATATTTTTCACTTAACATTCCATTTTGTCACACAGTATAATATTTTTTTAGTCACAAAATTTTTAATTGAGTGAATTACTACAGGTTCCCTTAAATTTGGACATTTCGTTTATTTTCAATTTTCTGATGTTATAAATAACACTTTTACAAGTATCTTTGTGAAGGTAGCTCATTCCAGATACTATGTAAATTACATTGCAATAGAATAAAGCACTGTAAGTAGATTATTTGAGTCAATGAATATGAGTATTTTTTATGGTCAAAATACTTGATGTTAAGGTTTTTTTTCAAAAGAGGTTTATCCCACTTTACATTATTATCACATTTTGTTGAAGTTTCAATTTTACTATAGCCCCACCAGCATTGGACATAAGGTCTTGTTGTTCCTTTGATTTACAGCTATTTTTTCCTGAAGTTATCCTCATGTTCTATTAATAGCTATTCTTTTACTTCCTTCCAAATAGTGCCCAAATGTATTCATCAAGCTGTCTATTTTCTTTGGTTTAGGTAATTGAGTTACTTTTTTGGATCATAAATTGCAGGGCTGCAATACTTATAAAAGATACACATATAAATCTCACACTCATAGGTATCTTATCTCAAATAAATAAGTGCCCTGTGTATGGAGAAGAAATCTCTAGAAAATATTGGTGAATTATAATGGAGGAAGTGCCCATACCACATAATAGCTTTAACCAGGAAAAAGAAATCTCCCCAAGAAAATTTGTGAAACATCATTTATTACTATTATTAACTTATTTATTCACCCAACAAATTAATACTGAACATATTGTAGGTGTCAGGCCCTCTTGTCAAAGATAAACAAAACCAGACACTAGTTAAAATGGTAAGGACAGATTTTAATCAATAATACACTGATTATACACATATACTTCTGTTTGTACAGAGGTGACTAGGTGTTTTCAGGAGGGAATAGACTGGGGAAACAAAAGAGGGACTTGAGCAGAGGCAAGAAAGTGAAAACCGACCCAGCATTGGTCAGCATCAGTTCCATCAGACCAGCTGTGTCTGTGAGGTGGCAATTGTCAAGAGTTAGGATTCTACCATTCCAGAAAGACTGGAAGACAGGGGCCCTATCCTTCCTGATGATTACACTTCAGAGAAATGACTTTCGGGTCCTTGAGAAAGACACCCCTGAGTTGTTGGAGATACATACACATCTCAAAGGGACAGAGGAAGGATTCCCCATTGTAAGCCCTTTTTAGTAAATGTCCTAAGAAAGAGTGAGCAGGGACCTGTCTTCAGGTGTTGGCTAGAGCGAACAGTAAATTCTTTTGGCAGCTTGGAGTTTGTTTTTCAGGCAGACGCTTTAAGAGGGCAGATGCCTTAATGATCCCCTTTTTTAGAGTAATCTAGGGATGTGGCCTTGAACTGTTAGGAATTATGTTCATGTTTGTTCAAGTTTTTTAATGGAGAAGTGGGTGGAAGGGTATGGACAAAATGATTTGTGCTGAAAATTTGCAGTTTTTACAGGTCAGGGCTTCAGTAAAGAACAGAGCTTACTGGAAGCCAACACAAATTTGGTCAAGGAGAGAATCCTCGTCAGTCATTTCAGCTCTGATAATGTATCATAGTATACCCAGAAAGACAAGATTGTGGACTTTCCTGCTACTCTCCCTTTAGGAGGAAGAATGTGTGAGAATGAACAAGGAAACAAATAAATGAGGTTATTATAGATTGCAGTAAGTGCCTTTAAGGAAATGGATATATAATGAGATAGAATGATTAGAAGAGACACTTCAGATAAAGAAATCAGTAAGATTTGTCTGAGCTGACATTTGAGTTGAGACCAAAGTTTGAGGGAAATTCAGTCCTGTAAAGAACTAGTAGAAGCATATTTCAAAAAGAAGAAACAGAACATACAGTGGTGTGAGATGGGAAAAAGGTTAGCGTGATTGGGCTACAGAAAGTGGAGCCTGTTCCCCAAGGGGCACATGGAAAGGAGCACTGGCTACACAACTGAAAGTGCCCAGTGCAAAATGAAACTGGGGGGGCCCCTTGTTTAACAATTATTAAGACTTCCAAAGTGGCAACATCAGAGCAGTAAATCAAGTTCAAGGCCCTTCTGATTGTAAGGCCCTGTGCAACTGCATAGGTCCAATATATTTGAAGCCCACACTGAGATTTGGAAAGAGGTGGGTGTAACCAGGGAACAGAAAGAAACCAGGACAAATTTGACGAAAGAGAGACAATAGTAGGATATGGAATTAAAAAGAAAGGCAACTATCCGATTGTATAGAACCCCGGGGATCATTGTAAGGAATTTGGATTGGGGGAAAATGTCATGGTAATATTTACATGAGTAGCTATTATAGAAATTTAGAAAGCTGATTATAAAATGCTAGTATCAAAATATCATGAAGTAAATATATGTTGTTATAGTAAAGATATATAAAATTACTCTTTTTCTTGGTCTTAAATGTATAATAATTCTTAATGGCTTTACAAAATACCCAAACAATTTGAAACCCACGTATCTTCAACAGTTGTCATCCAGTGGGTGCATGCTTAAGAATCACTGATACACGTTTGAATTCCACTCTCCAACTACCAATTTTAAATGAAATCTGTAAGTTACCCAAAACTGTTCTTGTTGCATAGTCTTTCAAAAGTCACTGTTATCATTTCCAAGATTGCAGTTTATCCTGCATTATACAAGGATAGCTTCATTTTTCAAGATATCCTTTGCCCATTTCTGAGGCTTTGTAGTGATCTTATCAACAGCCTACTTATAAATCATCTGTATGACAAGTCACTTTCTGCATTTGACCCTACAACTTTTTGTAAAATAACTAGAAGTATGTATTAATTGAATCTTTAAAAAGATGCTTGCATTTAATAGCAATGAATGACCTGATTTAACTGCTTTCTGAAATTTCTTTCTTTTCACCCCCGTTCTTTACATTTGCTCTACTGTTTTATTTCTGGTTCATCCACCTTTTACTCAACATTTCCTAAAGTCATTTCATGTCTGCCTTAGAAAATGAACTCAAGTGTGGATTTGTTCAGTACAGTGATAATAAGCACCATTTGAGTGTTAAATGGATCAGACCTTTCCATATGGACCTTGATGTTTACATTCCTCAGAGTGTGTCTCCCTTTTTGGTTAAGAAGATGCTCCAGTCACCTTACTGATTTCATCTCTTTCCTTTTCAAAGTCCTTTACAGCTGACTCTGAATGTTTCTATTTTTAAGAGCTTTCTGCAATTTAGAAACCTTATTTTAAATCCACAATGCACCCTAAATGTTTTGCCAATATATCTGCTTATGATTTATGGTAATGTTTGCCTTTAGCTGTAAGAAGACTAATGGTATATGAATGAAATATCATGACTCATGAAAGTGTTTTATGACATTGATAATTTATATATATGTAAATTATCTGAAGAAATGTAGCAGAATTTTTATTTCTCTAGGAGATGACTTTTTGTCTTATTTCCCCCTACTATTCTATAATCCAAATTTGTACATTTAAGAATTATTTCATTAGGCTTAATAAGAGTTGATCTTCAAGAAACAGCATGACACAGATGATATTTAATGCCTGTCATCATTCTGTCTCCATATGTCCAAATCCTACCTTCTCACAAAAACAGCTCACCTCCCACTTTGTGTGTGAAATCTCCCCCAGCTCCTCCAGTTTTACCCTCATCAAAGCACTTAGTTCAGAGGCCTCTGCCAATAGCCTCTACTTTACCAATTAACTTTTGATTCTATGTTCCCTTGTATCATTTTCTAACTGCGGTGTTTTTTTTCTTCTCAATTATCTTTTTACCTCCTTGAGGACTGGGATGACTTTTATACTTTTCTCCCTGTGTTAGTTAAATTTGCCTCATAAAAGCCAAATGAGCTCATATCTGAATTTATAAATACTAATTATAGAATATTAAAGCTGGAATTAAAGCTCTAAGAGATCATCTAACTTATCTTTATTTTGAAGAAAAAACTAAGTCTTAGAGAAGGTAAGTGGTTTATGCAAAGTTGATGGCATGGATTTAGTGACTTAACTCCATTAGGGAAACACACACACACACACACACGCAGTTGGAAAACAGGAGTTTATATATATCCTAGCTGGAATATTATGTTTGTTGAATACCCTTTTACATACCAGGCATTTTGCTAGGAGTTGGAAATACAGATAAAATTTCATGAAGGAGAAAAAATACCTCTATGTGGAGAAATTCAAGACTGTAATTTTTTTTAGAATGATTAAAAATCAAGACAGTAGTCAATTTTTTTTCATATTATCCATGCACTACATCTTTGAATTCAGGGATTATTTTTTTGTAAATAAATAGTTATGTCTTATATTAAGATGTTCAGATTTAAATTTTATAATTTATGATATTTTAATTTTGTTGTGAAAATTACCCTACTCAGATCTTTAAAATCATCTTTGTTGTAAGTAACCAAAATTTAATTCAAGTTAGAAACATTTTTATATGTTAGGGCATACAAAAGATAGTGTGTGGTTTTGTTTTTTGAGATGAGATCTACTCTGTTAGTGAATTTCAAGTGTATTATCTGTAGCCACATGCTGTACATTAGGTCTCCAGAATTTATCTGTCATATAACTGAAAGTTTATACCCTTTGACCAGTCTCTTCTCTTTTCCTCCACCTCCCAGCCCCTAGTAACCACTATTCTACTCTCTGCTACTATGAGCTTGACTTTTTTTTTTTTTAAGATTCCACATATAAGTGAGATCATGCAGTATTTGTCTTTCTGTATCTGGGTTATTTCACTTAGTATAATGTCCTCCAGACTCATCTAAGTCATTGCAAATAACAGGATTCCCTTCTTTTTTTATGACTGGATATATTTCACTGTATTTTCTTTATCCATTTATCTGTTGTAGGATACTTAGATTGATTCTGTATCTTGGCTATTGTGAATAACGCTGCAGTGCACATAGGAGTATAAATATCTTTTGGAGATAATGATTTTATTTTCTTTGGATATGTATCCAGAAGTGGGATTACTGGATGATGCGATAGTTCTATTTTTAATTTTTAAAAGAACCTTTAGACTGTTTTTCATAATGACTGAACCAAAGATAGTTCTTCTTTAAATTGGAGAGTTCTTTAAATTTCACATGATTTATAAAAGTTCATACAATTGCCAACAGTGAGAGAGAACTGGATAGGGTTAAATACTAAGAATGGGAAATGTTTAGAATAGCTACTAGGGTCAATCATGAGTCACACAGAGATGAGTAAACTGATTGCTACCTTGCCACAGGAGTGCAGCTGAGGTTAATTGGCAAGGATTTGTAGTTTATGACTCCCTCATTGCTTAGCAGCTTTGGAATTAAAAGATGAAAAGTATATTTGAAGGCCAAGGGAGTGAAAAATTCAAAGGTGTTAATGATACTGTAGTTGATTTGAGGTATCCTCATGCTGAAGAAATCCCGTGGTGGGATAAAGGGCTAGAGATCAAGATGATGGGGAAAGAAGAGGTTTATTTATAATATAAGAAGTGAGAAGAAGAGTCAGAAGATTCCAGTCAGTGAAAGATTTTTTCAAGTTAGAGATTTTGGACTAAAAGCTGTTTTAAGTTATAATGAGGCCTGAGGTATGGCCACACCCCAATGTGTGACTGAAGTAGGACACAGAAGGTTCTAGAAATGAGATGGCTTTTAGAAAATCACTGCATCTCTAGAATTGAAGTGACAGACAGGTGATAGCCCTGTCTTGCATTGTACCATCAAAGGAGAGGGGAAGGGCACATTGGCTTTAGTAGATGAAGCTAAGGGGAAAAGGGTGTTTAGGAGAGAAAAAAAATATTTTCTTCCCATCTTAGTTTCATAGTTGAGGCTCCTGTAACAAAAGATAGATTAACAAGAGAAGTGCATACAAATTGATTTAATATAAATTTTACACTACATGGAAGCCTTCATCAGGAAGAGAAGACCCAAAGAAACATGGAAGCCTGTGTATTTTTATGCTTAGGTTTGATGAAGAGTGGACAGTTGTGTAAAAGTATGATTGAATAAGAAGATATGACCTAATGCTAATGAACTAGGGGAACTTAGCAAGGCCTGTTTGTTCGCATTCTTCTCTGTGTCCTCCTGTCTTCAGTGATAAGGATGTTTCTTCCCTCCAGGAATAAGGAGGGCACCTCTCGATTAAGGGTCTTATGACCCTTTAGGTAGGAAGCGTGGGAGAAGGTCAGAGAGATCTTGCTACATCTGCTGTTCTCCTAATGTGCCACATTTGGAGGTAGTGTGTCCTGAACCCTCACCAAGTATAAACATCCTTTTCTCTTGGTTTTTATGAAAGAGAGATTATACAGCCACTAACGAAAAAGATTGTATGGGAGATGGCATTATCATGGGAGCATCAGGATTGATTCAAGGAGGTAGGTTGAAATAGTAATTATGAACAAGATGCAAGGGAATGTGTTAAAGAACACAGAATCCACTGTAATGGAGAAAGAAAGGTAGATAGGCAGTGTGCATATGGTGAGGTACAGTAACCCCATCCATGGAGAGAAAATGTGAAATAGAGCAAGGTAATGGAGGAAATAGTAAAAGGAAAGAAGGAGGAAATAAGCAAGGAAAGGTTAGCCAGGATAGAAAGGTGGTTTGAGATACATGTTTGCTTGGGGAGAAGAGACGGGATATTTTCAGAATTTTGTAGCTTGAAAGTCAACAGCATCAGCTACTTCCAGCATTTCAATTGCAAGGGTAGATTCATTGTCAATGTCATAGTTCAATTGCTGAGCTTTACATAGGACTAGTTTGTACTGGTAGCTTTGATGAGTTTAGTGGGAAGAGGCGATGACAAGAAAAAAATACCTCGATGAGTAGCAGCTTATTAAATTAATACCACTCAAAAGAGATTTATATTGCAGGTTTTAAGCAAATACAGTTGTTTTTAAAGCAAGAGGTTCAAACATATTCTTGTTGATATTGATTAACATATAGGGAAATAAGCCAAAATTACATGTTTTTCATGAGAAGAATCATATTTTCAGTGAGAAGAATTACAATTTTCTAGTAAAAAAGTCGAATTTCTTTTTTAAGTTAAAAGATAAATTATGCCTTTTTTAAAGGAACTATATGCCATTGGCAAAAATAAAACTCACAGACAAAAACAAAAAGAACAAAGAAAAAAAATCTAGAAGCAGTTGTTTTGACCAATCCTGTCCACCCCTGCCAACATCAATGTACTTCGTAAGACTATAAAAATCAAATATTTTAAAAATGCTGATTCATTCTTTGGAAAGCTCTACCTTGAGTTAGGGAAGTTTGGTTTTTGGCAGTCTTGTCTCTTCAGATGTGATGTGGGGTGTTTGCCAATATACTGAAAACGCAGCATCACGGCTGTTTCTCTGACCTCAGCATCCTGAAGTGGTGTTTCAGCTTCTGCTCACCTTACGTTGTTTTCCCAGTAGGTCCAGTGCATTTAGATTTGTCATTAGCTTTTAAGGTGAGGTTTGGGCAAAATCCATTTTACTTTGGATGATTTATCATCCTACTGATTCTTGACTCCTTGGTGATTCTGCTAATGTTAATTTTTTTAGCTTCATATTTTTTCATTAGGACTTGAAAGTCTCTGAGCTTTTCTTACTGATTGCATCCTATCCATGGAATTCAAATGTGTCTGAATTTCCACTTGTTGAAATCATTGAAACTTAAATAAAAACTGAGAAGTTGTTTTATAGTTTAAAAAAAAAAAAAACCTGTTAAGAATGTCTTTAAAATAAGTCTTGTGATAATGAAATGTACCGCTTAGCAGTATGTGTACACCAGTTGGGACTACTGATTTCTATATTTAAGAAGTAACTCTTGCTAATGAGGGTGCTGTTCAACAATGATTTTAGCACTTGTGCATGATCCAAATGATAATGTTTAATTATTCTGCTTCTGTGCCAAATGACTGTGTTTTTTTTTAATATATAACCTTGATTTACCTCTTTGTAAGTCCTTGGTTTCCTCTGTATGTAACTTATTCGTATTTATAATTAACAGTTTAAATCCACTGTTTGGAGCATTAAGGAATTAGTTAATACTGATATCTCAAGTTAAGAAGTGGCCCCCCAAAAAAATTGTTGGGAGAATTAAAACAAATATTTTTTGTTTTGTTTTGTTTCTTTTTTTGTGGTTCTTTATCTTGTTTTGTGTAAATTGTTTGGTAATTAGAAGTTATGTGTTACAGGATTTCGCTTATTTGGTAGCATTGTAAATCGTTTCCTTTTGTGTGCTGCTTTGTGGGTCTTCAGGGATAATAGTAAGAGTCCTTTAAGCTGACCTAGTAAAGCCATTTATTCAAGGATCACTTGATTATGAATACTGGGGGAGTTAGCTTTTCTACATTCTAGATTCTTCTATACCTTATCCTTGCTGCTCCTTGTGATACATATTAGTGAAAAGGGAACTTTCAGCCATATATTAATGCTTTTGAAGTTCAGTAGTGCATAGACTTCAGCATAAAGATTATATACTTTGCAACGTGAACAGGGACATATAGAAGGATACACATACATTCATATAGAGATACACAAACTCAAGCAAAAGCTCCAGTGACTCTAAATTATGTCCCATATGAAGTATCTATATTTGTTCTCTATGAGGGGTAAAATGTCAAGAAAATTTAAAATTTCCTAACTGTATTTTGGTTGGTAAAATACAATCTCAAAAGTAAAAAATTATTTGATTTTGCCTTACAAGTGATTTTCTTTAGGGTTTTGCTACAAATAGATGTATCATAGGGTAAATTTGATAATTCAGTGATGCTTTCCATATTTTATTCATTTATATTAGTTGGTGGGGAACAAGTAAAAAATTGATTAATTCTTATTATACCAGTAAATTTTCATTGTCTTACGGCTACTTAATAGCAGTACAGTGGAGTAAAGTACATTTTCAGAATTCACATGCCCACTTGTCTGTGTAGGTTCAGTTCTAAAATGTTTTTCACAGTGAGTCACCATCATTAGCTTTCCAAAATGACAGTTTGAAGGACAACCCTAATTTGTATATGTGAATTTTTATGTGCTTGTTAAAAATCAGTCCAGAGGCATCTGGGGAAGATAGTGGTAGCATGGCTTCAGAGTTTTCTCATATCTTTTGCATTTGCCATTTTCCTTCCATTTCTAAAGTAGTTACATTTATAAAGAGATATTTGCAAAGAGAACAGCTAGACAGCAAAACTAAAATGTACAATGTTTGCAACCAAACTAGATGACAAGAGAGATCCAAAATAAACCCAGGTGGCGACAAGCCACCACCAGCCACAAAACATACAAGACATCACTGTCTGTATGAGAGGAAAGAGAAGGAAGTAAGGGTGCCTAAGAACTGGATAGCCCCCAAAATAGGCAACAGATATTTAATGGAAAGCTGGCTTGAGAGCAGCGCTAAACCTGGAAGGGTTTTGCCATGCACAGAGACTAGGGTAAAAATGTGTGACATTTCTAGAATGCTCTTGCCTGCTGTGAGCTCTCAGACTGCACCTATCAGGGCTTCATGCTAGAAAGAAGGTCTCACGCTGAGCAAAACTTCTGGGAACAGAATCAACATGGAGCATCTCAAGGCAACAGAAATGAAAGGAGAAGGCCTAGTCCAAAATGTGCATGTGTGCTGGTAGAGGGTATGGGGGAACAGGACCAGGAAATCCCAAACTCAAGTACTGCTATGAATGGAATGTATATATCTCCCAAAAATTCATGGTTTGAAATCTAATCCCTAGCGCGATAGTGTTAGGAGATGGGGCCTTGGAAGCCTTTAGGTCATGAGGATGGAGCTGTCATGAATGAAATTAGTGCATTCATAAAAGTGACCCCAGGGAGCTCTCTCTTCCCTTCCACCATGGGAGGACACAGTGAGAAGACGTCTGTATATGACCCAGGAAGCAGATTCATTGGACAACAAATCTGCCAATCCTTTGATCTTGGACTTTCCAGCCTCCAGAACTGTGAGAGATAAATTCCTGCTGTTTAATTTAAGCCACTCAGTCTATAGTATTCTGTTATAGCAGACTGAATAGATTGAGACACATACTGTAATTGTAAATACCACACAAAAGCAAAAAAAGATAAATCTCTGTGAAGTTAGAAAAACTTTCCTCAATATCACTTCTTTATAAAAGTTTAGGAAAGTTAATTATACAACCAAAAAAAAAAAAATTATCAACAAAAGTATCAAGACCAAATCTCATATAAAGCAATTTTAAGAAAAAGAGATAAGGAACAAAATTATATCATGACAAAGAAAGCATGCCAGTGTAACTACTTTATGAATGGGGGGAAAATAGAAAAGTGAATCTATATTTTAATGTTTTCACTAATCATATGAGTGGTAGTATTGGTATTAGTGTTCTAAGACTATTATGTACGTAATACGAAAAAAAGCAAATGAATAATTATGGGATTGTCTAGGTCTTTCATCTCTTGTGTCCTTGAGAACCAGATTTTTGGTTTTGAAAAAATGAGATAGAGGTGTATTAGAAAACAAGTTAAGTTAAATCAGAAATTTGAATTGGAATCATCAATGTAACTTCAAGAGAAATTTCACCTTCAAATGCATATTTCCCAGCTCTGTGCAATGAGAAAGCCTATTAACACTGAAAAGGCCTAAAAGGTGTGCTTGGAACATCTTGTAATAGTAGCTAATAAGGAAGCTGTTGAAGACTGTTAGAGTCACATTAAAAGTTGCCAACTGAACTTGACGTTCAATAGTGAGAATTGCAATAGATTGAAGTCCATCAAATACATTACAGTCTTTGAGTTTCTCATGATATTTAAAATGAACAAAAGCATTGATCATCTTTGGAAAATGATAAGAAACCATTTCGAGATATTGAAAATTAGTCAACACAGTCAAACATTTATCCTGACTTTTCTAAATGAGCTGTACCACAGAGTACCTAAATGTTAGACGTGGTGATGTTTCTTTATAAAAGTATGTATTAGGCAGGGTTCTCTAGAGGGTCAGAACTAATAGGATAGATGTATATATGAATGGGAATTTAGTAAGGAGTACTGACTCACACGATCACAAGGTGAAGTCCCACAGTAGGCTGTCTGCAAGCTGAAGAGCAAGGAAGACAGTTCGAGTCCCCAAACCTCAAAAGTAGGGAAGCTGACAGTGCAGCCTTCAGTCTGTGGCCAAAGGCCCAAGAGCCCCTGGCAAACTACTGGTCTAAGAGTCCAAAAGTTGAAGAACCTGGAGTTTATGTTCAAGAGCAGGAAGCATCCAGCATGGAAAAAGATGAAGGCCAGAAGACTCAGCAAGTCTGCTCTTCCATCTTCTCCTGCCTGCTTTATTCTAGCCATACTGGCATCTGATTAGATGGTGCCCACTGATTAGATGGTACCCATCCAGTTTGAGGGTGTATCTTCCTCTCCCAGTCCACTGACTCAAATGTTAATCTCCTTTGGCAACACCCTCACAGACACACCCAGGAACAGTACTTTGCATCCCTCAATCCAATCAAGTTGACACTCAATATTAATAATCACAAAGTATTCCAAGTAATACATGAAAAATGAATGATAGGATGACACCATTTTGCAATTCCCAATGAATGGATATGAACACTTAGCATGAACAGCTGCTAAGATCAGATAAGAGAGATGACAGCTATTATGTACCTCCTATAACACTGCCAAATACCACTAATTTTCTTGACAAAAGTCTGATGCGTTATCTGGATCAAGTTGCAGATTTGCAGGAGGTTATCAAGAGGACAGACGAAAGTGCTGAACTGTACCAAAAATAGACATTCTGTAAAATCCAGACTCTGGAAAACTCTGCAGGTCAAATTGAGTTTTCCAACAGACAAACTGTAGGGAAATGGCAGGTGTGGAGGAGGGATCTGTAAATTAAAAGTGATTTAAAATATATCAGATTTTTTTAAAATGAGCAAAACCAGTTAAGGATAGACATTGGAGTGATAAAACTATTTTTAAAACATAATTCAAGTTATGAACTACTTCAGAAAATGAAGTTGATGTTAATAATGGAGAGCGGAAGAGAATTGTCCCTGAAAGGGGTTCTCGAATGTGCAGCAGTGTTCTTTTTTCCGACTGAGGTGGTATATTGATAATATTTCATTAAGCCATACATTTTTGTGTATATATTTTGTTTCACTTTAAGATAAAAAGAATTATAAAAATAAATCAGCCTAGCCACCAAAACTTTACGAATGGCTATCTCTGGATGGTCAAATAGCTGACAATTTTTTATTTTTATTCCTTCATGTGTATTTTATTTTTCTTTCTAGTTGTACTGACACCAAATATGTGTTACATATGCCATTTAAATCTTTTTTAAGTAGCTGGGACTGCAGGCACATGCTATCATGCCTAGAATTTTTTCTTTAAATTTTTTTTTTTTTTTTTTTTAGAGAGACGAGGTTTTGCCATGTTGCTCAGGTTGGTCTCGAGCTCCTGAGTTCAAGCAATCTACCCTCGCAAAGTGGTAGGATTACAGGTGTGAGCCACTGCATGCAGCCTATTTATAAAATGACATTTTAATACAATTTTTAAAAAAACCAACCACATGTCATCTAAGCAGTACTTTATTTAAAATGAAGGAAAAATTTAGGATGCAATATTAGATATTTTAGTCAATGGCAATGGATTCTTTCTCTTTCAAAACTTAAAACAGATCCATTTTTCTAAAGATTCAGGCTTTCAAAAACATTTTTTTCCTTACTGAACTTGGTTGGAGTCCATCAAAGGCTTAGTGTGAGTTTACTTAGGCTTCAAAACCCTGATGATAGTCTCCTGAGAGGCCATGATGGTTAAATGAGATTGAAGGAAAACAGTTTATAAGGTACAAGGTCCTATGCTAACATGTTACCTTGTGTTTGATCTAATGGGATCAGCAAAATCTGTTCTCCTTTTCTTACAGGAATAAACAGAAACCAAATCTTCCAAGAAATGCATTTAAAATGTTGGGTAATTTGTGTAGTAAAGAGTGTTCCTTTCAATTTTATCTTTCTATCATAATATCAAAAGTTATTTGCTTAAAAATTAGAAAAATGTATTGTACCTAGTGTAAAGATAGAGTTGAGTTTGGTTATATTTATTATGGTAAGTGGGTGGTTCTCTTTTTTTATTTGTTTCTTTTTCTTTTTTTCTAAACAAACCATTACTTTAGCATTTTAAAATAGAAAAATATTAGGTACTACCATTATATAATAAAAATCGGACCAAGTATATATAAATGTTTTAACATTTTCGGTGTAAAAATGGGTTAAATTCATTTTATTGGCTCTACCCCAGCTGAAGAATTACATTCTGATAACCTGAATATAATCTCTAATTCCTTGGGATGAATTGCTTTTCACTTTTTCTTTTAATATTGCATAAAGTTTGTGGCACTAGTGAGTTAATGCTCTTAGATTACAACTCTTCATGCTAGCTTTTCCCCAAGGAAATAAGCTATTGCTGAGTGAATGTGTACTATTTTAAAAAATATATAAGTATAAGTATTATTAGCAACTCTAATTTCAGTAACTGCTATAACTTTTTGGGACAGCAAGTAGTTGTTGGTTATTTTGTGCATGGGATAGAGAGGGGTTGTTTTTGTTTATTGGTTGGTTTTGCTTTGGTCTTTCATGTCTTGAAAATATTTAGCTGAAGAATGTATGCTGTGGAATTGAACTTGCACTTCTGAATAATTTGTCATTTTTTTCACAAGCCAGATTTCATGCTGGAACTCAGATATACATATACTAGAAGAACTGATGCTAAGTAAAAGAAACAAGTCATAAAAGACCATGTATTATATTAATTTGTTTATATGAAATGTCCAGAATAAGCGGATTCGTAGAGAAAGTAGATTAATGCTTGCCACGGGTTGTGAGAGAAGAAGGGTCATGGGTACAGAGTTTCTCTTTGGGGTGATGAAAATGATCTGTAATTGGATAGTGATGATGGTTTTTTTAACTTTACGAATACACTGAAAACCACTGAAGTATAAACTGTACCATACCCTTTCTGAGGTACACTGGGTAAGGGACCTGATGCCTTGCCCACCGGGCCTTTTCTCCCACCCACTCACTGCACTCAGGGCTGTGAGTTGAAGACCTGAATATGGCTTGAAAACCACTGGCCTAAGAGATCAAAACTTTTGCATTGCTAGGTATGGAGTTTACTCCCAAGTAAAAGCTGGAGTCCGTTGCTCATTAAGTATTTCTCTCTATATTAACAGTGTACTAAGAGCAGACAAAGAAATAAATTGGGTCATGCATGCTTATCCTTACACACAGGTCTTCTTTATACATTTCTATTATGGAAACTTCTATTTTTTTCCTTCCTTACCAAAACATTTAGGGTAAGCATATCTCTAAACTAAATTATCTGCAGTTGTGATAACCATTGCAAAAGATGTGAAAATCATTTATAGTAGATGATATATCCTTTTGGCTTTATTCTGAAACCCAGATACTCCTTCTCTAAAAGTTTCCTTGTTTGCTCCCAACTACAATCTGGTTTTTTTTGTTTTTTTTTTTTTTCCTTTTCTGCCTGGTAAGAGCTGAATACCCTCAAATGGTCAAATCTTATAACAACCCTTTTTCCTCCACAGGGTTTCCTTGAATTATTTTTCTTTTCATGAATAGCTTTTTCTTCTGCACTTTTGCTTTGCATTTGGGAAGGCCTATATCCATATAACTGCAGATCATTATGTAGTTAATATTCAGTTATTCGGGAAAAGATTGGTCATTGTGAATCTGATGGCAAGGCCTGGTGATAGCATGGGGCTGGCACCTTGTTGCAGGTTTTTGTTTTGTCAATGTAAAAACTGATAAATTTTAAATGATAAGTAGCTGCAACTTAATCATGCCTCATCTGTGCTTTGGAAGCTGAGAGAATCAAAAGTTCCCTTAATTATTTACTAGAAACAGACATGTTTTGATAGAATGAGAATAGATAGAAAGTGGCAAAACTATATAGGGGTTGACTCAGAACTTAGTTGTTTTCAAAAATTATTTGTTTGTTTTGCTTTGTTTTGTTTTTTTAATTTTTGGCTGGGTGTAGTAGCTCACACCTGTAATCCCAGCACTTTGGGAATCTGAGGCAGGTGAATCACTTGAGATCAGGAGTTCCAGACCAGCCTGGCCAACATGGTAAAACCCCATCTACTAAAAATACAAAAATTAACTGGGTGTGGTGGTACACACCTGTAGTCCCAGCTACTCAGGAGGGTGAGGCATGAGAATCGCCTGAACTTGGGAGGCAGAGGTTGTAGTGAGCTGAGATCACGCCATTACATTCCAGCTTGGGTGACAAAGCGAGACTCTTTCTCAAAAAAATAAAAAAAGTTTCTGTCCACAAAACAAGTTTCTGTGAGTCCTGGGCATGCATGTTGTGAAGGAAAAGCTGAAGGGTGGGGACAGGGATCAGGCAGCAGGTAAGCAAATATACTTGTCACTCAATTTCTGTGATTACAAGAAAGTTTCTCTCTCCTTATCCTCCTCCTCCTTCTCCTTCTCCTCCTTCTTCTTCTCCTCCTTCTCCTCCTTCTCCTCCTCCTCCTCCTCCTCCACCCTCTCTCTTTCTGTCTCTAAGAGGAGGGATTGAGGTATAATGAGTGGTAGGTTGAGCAGTCAAGTTGGAACCAGAGGATCGTGGGCTTCATTAAGTTCTATGCAGATAACGTAAATATTTTAAACACAGATTCAGAAGGATCACAGTTGATATCTGTATTGCAAAGAGCAACTAGAATTGTGATGTACAGTAGAAAACTGGGGCTTGGAGAGCAATAGTTCATGGGATAGGATGATGGGGTAGGTGGAGTTGGGGTAGTGTTAGTCCATATCACCCTAAATGATTATCAAACTAATCATTTAGAAATACCTAAGGGAACAGTAACATTTTATACCACTATTAAAAATATAGTTCAGGTAAAATAATTATACGTCTACCTAGTTAGGAAAGGACAAAGAAATCGACAGTATTCCTTCTCAAACAGAGCACCAATATGGCCCTGCTCTTTCTCACTTGTTTGTTCTCTTTTCTTTTTCCCCGCTAGAATATATGCTGGCTTGCGTGTAGCCAGCATCAGCTATATGGCTAATTTCCATTAACTCAGCTTAGTTAAAACCATATAATAGCCACAGTACTCTGTCATCACTAAATTAATAGCAAATTAAAATTTTTTTAGTGAAAAGCACCAGCCAGTAGTTTGGAAAAATTAGTTTGGAAAAATTTCCAAAACTAATTTTACTTTTTGGCCCAAGTTTTAAAATATTGGGGAAATGAGCTAGTTATGGTTTATTTTCAACAGAGAATGAAAAATTATAAACTTATCACTGTATATATTTAGTGATGAGTTCGTATTGCCAAGTGTTTTCATGAGACTGTGTTTTATTTCAAAAATGCATAAAACTACCAAAACTGTTGACATTTAATTGCATCAATTTACATCTGCTCAGATTTTTTTATAGATAGCTATTGCCTTCCATTTACTGAGAGAAGTGTAATTGTTTTCAACCTTATAGACAACATCTGGGGAAGATGTACGAGACTTCACAAAGGTGCTTAAGAACAAGTTCAGGTCAAAGAAGTACTTTGCCAAACACCCTCGACTTGGTTACCTGCCTGTCCAGACAGTTCTTGAAGGTGACAACTTAGAGACGTGAGTTTGATTTTAATATTAAATCTAGTGTTAACATTTATATATGATGTTGTCTTTTTCATGTTAATAACACAAGAGAAATTGTTTAATACCAATTGCATTTTAGAGGAGGTAGATTAAACTTGGAATCAGTCTTCATAACATGAATTTTTACTATTCATTTTTGACAATGTCACAGCCAAAATTCCAATTTTAACCTTGCACATGTCCTTAACCTTTAAAAATATGTATTAATATGTCAACTTTAATACACACTGGGCATCTCTTTTGTTGATCGTCTCTTTTTCTTTTTAAAAATATCTAAATTGTGGCATTATGTAGTCTTTCATTCTTTTATTTTCCTTTTTTTCCCCTTATGGGGTGTGTTTTACTATTTCTCATAGTATGTTTTATACTCCTTTTGCATCTCTTTAATATCAATTTGTTAATAATACTTAATCTGTTGATTCAGATATTTATGCTAAAATTCTAAAATATCACATTGTGTTTATTGAAAATGAAGCAGCAAACTGAGATAGCTTCATATATTACATAAAATAGAAAAAAATTTCAATTTTAACCTTGTACGTGTCCTTAAGCTTTAAAAATATATATTAATATGTCAAACTTAATACACACTGGTGTCATCTTTTTTGTTGGTCATCTCTTTTTAAAAATACTTAAATTGTGGCATTATATAGTCTCTCATTCTTTTATTTATTTATTTATTTTCCTTTTATTCCCCTTATAGTAGGTATTTTACTATTTTTCATAGTATGTTTTATACTCTTTTTGCATGTCTTTAATATAAATTTATTAATAATAATCTGTTGATTCAGATATTTATGCTAAAATTCTAAAATATCACAGTATGTTTCTAATCTATTTTTTATTGAAAAGGAAGACAGCAAACTGAGATAGCTTCATATATTACATAAAATAGAAAAAATGTCTTCAAAGTGTGTAATTTGAGTTGGTTAGCATAGATGAAAGCTTCAAGATGGTGAAATTACTATGGGATTATAAAGCAAAGGGAATAAGAATTTATGGCCTGAAATGAAAAGAAAAAAACATTTTCAATAACCCAGAAAAAAATGCAAAGAAGTAAATTTAAGGCACTAAACAAGTATGTGTTAAGATCAAAATAGATTTTAAATCTTTGAATTGCTTTTTGATATGTCAGCATAAATATTCCTGCTAAGGCCATTTTCTTGTGGTTGAATCTTGGGGAAAATGAACTTTTATTACTAATCATCAACAGAGTGCCTAGTTGTATAGCATAATGAAGTTCCAGTCAGAGAAAGACAGGGTCTCAGATGACTAGAAAAGAGAAACTCAAAAGTGTGAAGTTTTCTACTTTACCAAAAATAGAGAAAATTGTAGTAAGAAGTATACAAAATGTAAAGTGTAATTTTTGTGACATGAAACTTTAACCTTCAAATTCATAGTTCATTTTATTTTGTACGTGAGAGAAAATCAGGGAATAGTAATAGTTTATAGTGCATTGTGATAGTCAATGTCTCAAACATGTCAAAATAGAAGAATACACTATTTGGTCTGCAGACAAAAATCGATTTTTTTAAAATCCCTGTAGACCTCAAACTTTGGTAAACTTATGTGCTGGTTTATCTCTTTTATTTGTGGAATGGCTAAGAAATGGAAGAAAGACCGCAGCCAAAGCATAAGAGATACCTTTTTTCCTCTATAGGTAATGTCATGTGTGTGTATACATAAAGAAATACAATGCAAATGCATATTTAGATAGGTCCATGTATAACACATACACATACAAAATGTAAGAAAAAATTTCAACTTTATGATTACTCTGCTTGGTAACAAACTGTGTACACTTAAGATATATTCTTTCCACTTGATATCAAACTGTGTACAATTAAGATCTATGTCTTTCTAAACATTCCTTTGCATAGTATAATTTAGAAAAGTTTTTTTTTTTTTTTTTGCGACAGAGTCTCACTTTGTCGCCCAGGCTGGAGTGCAGTGGCGCAATCTCGGCTCACTGCAAGCTCCGCCTCCCGGATTCACACCATTCTCCTGCCTCAGCCTCCTGAGTAGCTGGGACTATAGGCGCCCGCCACCACGCCCGGCTAGTTTTTTTGTATTTTTAGTAGAGATGGAGTTTCACCGTGTTAGCCAGGATGGTCTCGATCCCCTGACCTCGTGATCCGCTGGTCTTGGCCTCCCAAAGTGCTGGGATTACAGGCATGAGCCACCGCGCCCGGCCCCTCGAAAAGATTTTAATAAAGCAATTTCAATTTAAAGAGAGCTATTCGAATACATTCAGGAACAGTAGACTTTTGGTCCTCTTTTTGATTTGTGGGTATGCTTTTATCCTTTCCTTCAAAAGCCTGTGTGATAATAGATTCTTATTTGTCTTAGTATCTAATACATGTTTTAACTATGCTGACGCCTTAGGATGAAGACAAAATTGCACCTTTTTTGTCTCCCGTCCAGTTAATCTTTGGAATGGATAATTCTGAGGCACAAAATTATTACTTGGTGCTTTAATTTACGGGATAATTTGATAGGTTTGAACTAAATGATGTGCCTTTTAATCTTTTGCTAAACCGTTGGCATTTTGCATCCCAAATACCTACACCCTTCACAGGAATCATGCAGATAGATGCGTATTTTATACTCCTTTAAAACATTTTTAATTTGCCTTTCAATGTCAAAATAATCACTGGCATCAGTCATCCTATTCTGAGTGACTCTATTAGGTAAAAATTAACAGAAAAGCATGCCAAATAATTTTGTACTGTGATTTCGGGGTATAATTCTAAAAATGACTCACCTCAATTCATTCAACTGAAAATGAATTTATGAGCATTTTTAGTGAGAGGAAACAAGAGGAAAAAGGAAGGAGTGTGAGCTTGCATCAGATGCCCCAAGATCCTTATTGGAAAGATTTATGAACTACTGGATGTAGTGGGCAGGTTTTCTTTTTTTAATCCTAGACCAAGCTCTCGGGATTTGATATAGTTCACTTTTCAGCTGAGCCCTTTCTAGTACAGGGCCGCTTAATCTTCTGGTGTCACAATTTATGTGAGTGGGTAATAAAAAAGTTTGATTTTGTTTATTCTCCTATTTGGGGGAGGAGAACATTGGAGAAAAACCAGTAAAGTGGCAAATGTGTTAAAGTTATTTATGAAGCTAATTAGAATTTTCTTTCGCTTCTTTCTTTTTCATCCTTGCAAAATGTAACATTTTATCCTCTGCCCAGTAATTACACATGCATACATGGAGGAGGGGATTTATGGGGAAAATGAGTTATTACTAAAAGGGCGTAAACAAGTCTGCTAAGGTTTATTCAGTTAATTTTATAACTATGCAAAATTTTTCAGAAAATAAATCAATAAATGAGTAGAGTTTGATTAAAGAATACTCCATTGAAAATAAACCTGAGGAACAAGCTAAAATAGTAACAAAAGTAATTCAAGAGTTGTGAGAATTATTATTGGCTAAAGAGATAGAGTGATTTCCCTAAAGATTAAAAAAAGTAAAATAGACACCTCTCCCTGGTATTGGTTAAAGGGGAGTAAATAAGTTTAAAGATTTTTTTTTTTAAGCCTTTGCTGTAGCAAGAACCAAATACAATGTAAGTTTCACTATGGTTGTAGTTAACACCTGACTGGGAGGAAGTATGACAGCTAAGTTGAGACCTGAAAGATTAATAGGGCTAAGGGTTGTGTGTTTGGTGTGGGAGCTGGCGAGGGAGAGTTTCTGGTCTAAGGAAGCATTTTCAAAAGCTTGGAGGCAAGATAATTTCAGAAACCGGGGTGGAAAACTAGCAACAGTGGCAAGAAATGGCAGTGGAGAGAGAAAATGGAACTATATAATGAAGAGCCTTCTAAGCCATGCCAAGGTGTTTGGAGTTTATTCGAAGAGCAATGGGGAGTCACAGGGGTTCTTTAAGTAAAAGCAGCAGGGATCCCACTTACCCTGCTCTGGGGCAAATGGATTGAAGAAGACAGAAGACAAAGAACAAAGAAGAGTCTACTGACAATTTAAGGCACTAAAAGGGTCACTAAGTTCTTCAAAGTCTGAGTTTTATATATAAAACCATTTATATATATATATACACATACACGTACATACACATATGTTTATATATATACAAATGTATATATGTGTGTATATATATTAATATAATTGTGTGTGTGTGTGTGTGTATATATATATTTTTGTTTGTTTGTTTTGTTTTGTTTGAAACGGGGTCCAGTTTTGTTTCCCAGTGGCACAATCACAGCTCACTATCTCATTGCAGCCTCGACCTCCCAGACTCAAGCGTTCCTCCTTGGGAATTCCTAGGCAGTGTGTGAAGTTGTGGGGGTGTCCCCCCAGCATTAAGATTGGGAATTCCTAGGCAGTGTGTGAAGTTGTGGGGATGTCCCCCCAGCATGAAGATTGACACTGAATGATCTGTGTCCAGACACAAGGCTGTGAGTCAAGCAGAACAAGTTTTCTTGTATCAGTTTGTAGATTAAACTTCTGGATAAAATTTTCATCCTCCCGAGAAGCTGGGACTATAGGCATCATGACGCCACGCACAGCTAATGTGTTTATTTTTTGTGGAGATGGGGTCTCATTTTGTTACCAAGGCTGGCCTCAGACACCTGGGCTCAAGCAATCCTCCCACCTCAGCCTCCCAAAGTGCTGAGATTATAGGTATAAGCCCCCGAGCCTGGCTTGGGTTGCATTTTACGTGATACTAAGTGATCCTCTTGCCTCAGCTTCCCAAAGTGCTAGGATTACAGGCACAAGCCACCGAGCCTGGCCTGGGTTACATTTCGTATAATATCTAAATATCTGTAGTAGAGTCTGATTTCTGGAATATCAGTGTGTGATTGAGAAAATCACTTGTTGGCCGGGCGCGGTGGCTCAAGCCTGTAATCCCAGCACTTTGGGAGGCCGAGACGGGCGGATCACGAGGTCAGGAGATCGAGACCATCCTGGCTAACACGGTGAAACCCCGTCTCTACTAAAAAATACAAAAAAATAGCCGGGTGAGGTGGCGGGCGCCTGTAGTCCCAGCTACTTGGGAGGCTGAGGCAGGAGAATGGCGTAAACCCGGGAGGCAGAGCTTGCAGTGAGCTGAGGTCCGGCCACTGCACTCCAGCCCGGGCGACAGAGCGAGACTCCGTCTCAAAAAAAAAAAAAAAAAAAAAAAAAAAAAAAAAGAGAAAATCACTTGTTCAGCCCCCATGCTGGAGAGCAGAGATAGGCTGCATTCTGAAGCGTGGGCTAACACACACATTGGTCTTATTTCCAAGCCCTTTTAATGATAGGTTCTCTCTATGCAGTTTCTTCTTTTCCCCTTTCAAAATCAAATGAAAAAGCTTATCGTTTAATCTTTTATTCTACAAATCAAAATTCTCTGAAGTCAGTGAAGCCCAAGGGTTTTTTTTATCTTTATTTCTTTTTTTAGAAAATTTTCAAATATATAACAAAACTTGAGAAACCCTTCAGTTCAGCTCTCTACCCTGGCTATTCTCATCTTAGGTCATGGATCACTTTTGTGCTAACTGGATTAAGTTCACAAGAACCAGTCAAACAATTTGACAGAGCTTTTCCAAGGTTGATTAAGATGAAAAAATATATATACTTTTCTTCTATTTGAAGTTCATGGCATGTGTTTTGCTACATTTGAATTTTAGAAATAATCTCTTTAGCAGCTACTGTTTTTAGAAGTATACAGCCTATCATTCACCCGACATTTAACATATTTCAGGGTTAATGAAGAGCAGGGACATGGAAGCAGTATTGACTAATACTGTGTTGTTTTATTGTTATTGTATCTATTTTGCACATATATAAATTAAGTTTACTGAAAGTATAGATATTCTGACAAACAGTGTGGATAAATGCCTGGTACTGAAAATAGATCTCAAGAGTCTTAGTTTTTCATCCCAATAAGATAACGTTCAAAAGTCTTTCCTGTGCAGCATCAACCTGCACTTCACTATAGGAGATGAAGAGAAAAGTAGGCATTATACATACCTACTTTCTTTTCCTAAGTAGGTGTGTATAATAGAAATAGGAGAATCAAGAAGTTTTGGAATAATTTTGTTTCAATCACTATTAGCTTTTGCAGACTTTAATTAAATAGATAATTTCCATTGTACTTTACATTTTCTGCATTCATTTACTGTCCTTCCTCCTCAGAACGCTAGGGTTGGAACTAGCTTTTAATTAGGATCAGTTGTTTTCGAAAGTATTTCATGGAGACTTGGGAATTCCTAGGCAGTATGCGACATCCCCAGCATTAAGAGTGACACCGAATGATCTGGCTCCAGACACAAGCCCCTGAGTCAAGCAGAACAAATTTTCTTTTATCAATTCATAGTTTAAACTTCTAAAAAACATTTTTTTGAAGAAAATGTATCATGATCTCAGGAAGTTGCCTTCAGTGTTATTTATGATGTGACATTTTTGGTGGGGTCTAGGGGTGGTATCTAGGTTGCATGTTTGTTCAAGGGATCTGTGAGGTTGAGGTACTTTGGGTACATCTGGGTTTGAATGTTTACATTTAAAATTAGATGAAGAACAGAAAAATCTAATTTTATTGTACCTCTGCCGTCAACATATAATGTAGTGTGTCATTTTTAACTTCATCTTTCTAACCAAGTTTCTTCTCTAGGAAAAACAAAAATATGATTGCATCCCCCCTTGGTATAATATAGAATGTTATCTTTACAATTATTCTATAATTTTGAGTTATTTTCGAGCATTCTGGTTTTTTCCCCAGTACAACTGTTTAAAGATGTGTTTGCTATCCTGTAACAAATATCCTGTAATATCTGTGAAAAGGCCCCTGCAGACTCTTGAATACACAGTGACTCCTCTAGAATACACTGTTACTTTTGATTTCCCCATGGTGGCTCTCAGGGCAACCACATATATGAGCAGAAGATAATTGAGAATCTCCCCACACCCCCAGTGCTTTTGTCTTAAATTGCTCTAAAGTGTTTGTTCTGTGACTTTTGTCTCCCTCTCCCCTCTTTGCAGTCCTATCACACTCATCAGTATGTGGCCAGAGCACTATGAGTGAGTATTCAGAGCCCATGTGCAGGAGAGGTGTTCTGATCAGTGGTATTAGCATGGGGGTCTTACTCAACTCTTGGTCTAAAATAATACTTCTGTGTTCTGGGTAACAATCCTAGCGGTTTGTTTGCATGGCAAATTCATTACTTAAGTAACCTAACATTTCTAATCGTAACATCTATCAATACTTGGGCATAAAATTGTTGCTTTGTTTTTTTCCTTTAAAGCCCCTCACAATCTCCTCAACTGTTTCATGATGACACCCATTCAAGAATAGAACAATACGCCACACGGTAAGAAACTTTGATCAGAGCCCTCCACTGCACTGCCACCCAGAATGTGTCTATTTCTAATTAATCTAATATCATTAATATACCTTGATTTAAGGAATGCAGTTTTGCAGGAGTTATGATTCCAGTATATTTGGAATTTGGGCTCTCGTATTTTCATGATACAATTTGTACTTTACCAAACACCTGCTATGTATTCTGTGAAAAGTAAACCTAAATAGGATGTGATTCTCCAGCTAATGAGAATCCAAACACTGTACAAACAGGATTTAGATACTGTAACCTAGTTTCAGTGAATGAAAGTGGGATTGCAGGTATTCTCAGGAGATAGTGCACATATGAATTATAATATATAATTAAATTTATGGTAATGCTTTAGGATGGGGTTTATTTTAGAGTCTCTAAATAATATCATATGTAGGCTGGTCTTGAGGGTGTGCACAAACTTTCAGAAAAGTGGTATATACTAGGTGTCTGTGGTTCTAGTAACTAGCTATGCCTAGAAAGGTTAATTCAAGCATCATAAAATTGGTAACATTTGAACTGGGTCTAGACCAACTAGAATTTCTAGGGGAAAGTCTTGGGCTGATGGAATAATATACTCAAAAGCATTGAGCTGGGAAAGAGCATGGTTTGTTTACTGAACTGCAGGTGGGGGAAAGGGAAATATGTCAGAAAGTGGAGAGACAAAGTTGAGGTCTGATAATGAAAAACCCAGCCACTAAGGAGTTGGATCATGTCCTTAGTTAAAAGGAAGTCATGGAGAGTGTTTATTATGAGAGGAACATCATTTTTTTTGTTTGAGAATGTCACCCTCACTTCGATGTAGACCAACTAGAGGGTTAAGGAGAGCCTAGGTCTGGGAGCTCAATAAGAAGATTAGGTCAGTTAGGAGATTTACATCATAGCATAAGATAAAGGCCTACAGGCATTAAGGCAGTGGTTATTGAAAGGTAGCTCAACCTGAAATGTTTTAGTTTTACAATTGTGTTAGGAGATTTGGATCTTTCTATGTTTTGTCAGAATTTTGACAATTTAAAAATGATTAAGGATGTACATCCAATTGACCGTGTCCTATATGGCCACATTGTCTAATCTCCTTATTTTTATTTTTCAGACTGGCACAGATGGAAAGGACCAATGGGTCTTTTCTCACTGACAGCAGCTCCACCACAGGAAGTGTGTAAGTAAATCACGAAATCAGTGCTGCCTGGGAAGGCTGGTTCTTGTACTATGGCTGTCAGAAACAATCTTCACTGACGTGGCTCTGAATCTTGACCCCAATCAAAATTATTAAGTGTGGTCCCAACAATTTCTGCATAGATTTTATGCTTTCAAGCCATGATAGTGTAAACTCAATATGTTTATTTACTTTGTTTCATATAAGTTAATGAAAAAACTCTTACATTTGTCAACTCATATACCCCAGGAAAATCAGATTGTTTTATTTAGAATAACAGGTATATATATTCATTCCATTTGTCTTATATTTCTTATGAATTTAGCAAAGGTAATTTGACAGAATGTTTGCCCTTTCTGTGAAATCCTCTTCCTTCCACTAGCTAACATTTTTTTCCATAATATCTGCATTTAGCAACTCTGACCCACACGTGCTTAGATATATACTCCTACCCTTCATTGAAAACTGTTAACTCCTTTGCCAATGTTTTATTTTATTAGCAACTAAGAAAAGCCTCATTGACTTTAGAATACTAAAAAGGTATTATATACTAAAAAGCTTTCTAGCCAATTATTTTATTTCTGATTTTCCCATATGTGTATATTCCACTTGGTTGTGGAACTTTCTCAGCAAATATTTTATCACTGATTATCCCACTATTATGTGTCATCTTACTTTGAACTTTTCATTTTTTGTGTGTGCCCTGAAATTCACATTTTTAATTCTGAATAATATCTAAAAGACTTAATACTGTCAAGCTTATGTGACTTACAAAGCTTTATTGTGGTTTGGATCTGATGGGAAGGTTTAAAATAGACAGAAAAGTTGTCAAACATAGTAGTTGGGTGTTTTCACTAAAAAAAAAAACTATGGAGAATGCGAGTTTAAAATACTTTAAGTGCTCAAATATAGAATGTTCTCTTTCCATATTTTCTAAACATTGTTTTATTTATTATTATGCATATAAATAAAAGTTATCAGGAGGTTTTTCAATTTCAAATTTCAAAGATTGCATCTTAATACTTGACCATAATGTGGTAGAGATTTATACATTATCATTCATGTACTTGAGTGTGGAACAATTCCCAAATCAAAATAATAGTGTATTCATGTTTGTTTCATATTTAACCTACTAGTGTACATTTCATGTAAAGTAGTTAAGTGTCTTGAATCTCTCCTACATCAACAAATTTCCTCAAGGCTGACCATAGCCAAAGCATTAAAGGAAATAAAAGATAATAACTCAGAACAAAATCTTACTTCTTTAAAATGTTTTGTCACGCCCTGTGAACACAATAAAGGTAATGCTCAAATACTATTTTCAAATTTAGCGCTGTTTCAGAAAAGATTAACTTTTTTAAAAAAGAAAAGAAAAAAAGTCAGAAGATTAACAGTCAAATACATTTTAATATACTGTCATTAGGTATATTAACTCATTCACCCATCCAACAGATAGTTGTTATTAATATATACCTACCATGTAATGGTATGCTGGAGCCAATCATGAGAGCTGATTGTTACATTTTCAGGATGTTTGTAAGCTGTTTGTTAAACAGAGCCTTTTTAAAAATAATTTATGTACATGTATATGTAGTTACAATTACATAAATTAGATTAAAACAAAAACAAAAGTAACTCTCAAAACTCAGCACACCCTAATGATTTTACTTCATTTCACTAATATCTATGCCCTTGGGATTATTTATTATAAACTTGTCCATCCCGCAACCCACAGGCCACATGTGGCCCAGGATGGCTTTGAATGCAGCCCAACACAAATTCGTAAACTTTCTGAAAACATTATAAGATTGTTTTGCGATTTGCTTTTTGTTTTTTGTTTTTAGTTCTTCGGCTGTCATTAGTATTAGTGTACATAATATGTGGCCCAAGACAATTCTTCCTCTTCCAATGTGGTCCATGGAAGCCAAAAGATTGAATACCCCTGATTCATTATCTCTATCAGGTGGTATGCAAATATGTATATTTTCCCAGTTCCAGAGTCAGTGAAGTCATGAACTTGAAATTGGCCATGATCAAAGTATTTAAATCACAGAAGTTGCAAATGCCACAAATCAAGGCCTTTTCCTCTTGGAGAACCTGTTAAACATTTATCAGCTCATGACCACCATGCACCCAATACTGCAATAGGTCTGTATATACAGATATTGTCTCCATGAATCTTATAGGCTAAAAAGGAAATAGATAAGAAGTCCTATCAGAAGAACATGATGAGGACATTTGTGGTAAACAGAATGATGCCCCCCCCCAAAGATGTCCACATCCTAATCCTTGAAGCCTGTGAATATATTACTTTACATGGCAAAAGGGACCTTGCCACGGGTTTTTAATTAAGGACCTTGAAATAGGGAAATCATCCTGGATAATCCAGGTGGCCCCAATGTAATCCTGAGGGTCCTCATAAAGGGTAGGAAGGAGAGCCAGAGGCAGAGAAGGAGACGTGGCAATGGAGGCGGAGGTCAGAGAGAGATCCGCAGGTGCCATAGTGTTGACTTTGAAAATGGAGAATGCAGGTGACCTCAAGGTGCTAGATGATGTGAGGAGACAAATAATCTCCTATGAACCCTAGAATGGGCATTATTATGAGTCCTATTTTATAAACAAGGAATCTGACATCTAGAAAGATAAATGACAGTCCATGATCACTCATATATCTATTACAATTAGATATATGGCATGTCCATGATCACCCATATATCTATTACAATTAGATATATGAGTATGTTCGATTGACTCTGGACAATTTAAAAGGAAATTGATGTTAAGAATACTACCTATTTTTGAAGGAAAAATTGAGCAACGACATCTCAGGACAAGATAGGACTGATGACGGTTCTGGGGAATCTCAGAAGAGGGAACTCAAGGATGACAATTCCTTGGGCCATAACTATCAGGATGTCTTGCTTCATCTGCCATCTGCCATCTGCCCTTGGGTGACACTGGAAAGACAGAATGGGGAGGCGGGCTGTGGTTTACACAGGCATTGCAGTTTGCAGATCTGAAACCTAGAACAGAACAATCCTTAAAAGAAAGAAAATTATTATTTTTGTTTATGTCTTGTCTACTTTCAAAAGCTCATTGAATGAATCATGGGTTTTTGTCATCTGATATGTACTAATTTTGTAAACTAGATCGTGTGTACTATGTGTGACTTAACTGTAGTATAATTATATTCTATCTAATGGTATTTCGTTGGTGCAAACCTATTATTTTTGCAACATTTTCTATTTTAGCACAAGATATACGATTGATGTTTAATATCCCTAATCTAGTACCTCATGTTCTATCTGCATTTAAAGAGTTTGTTCTTGGTTTTTACTATTTGTAATTAAGAACTAGAATGTGTTTATTTTTATATTCAACTTTTAGACCTAATAATCTGTGAAAAACAAGACTAAAATTGTATGTTTTATATAAATGATTGTCAAATTCTTATTTTTGTGAAAACTGCCTTAACTCTCTTCCAGATACCATAACGAAAGAATGCAATGATAGTGGGGATAATAATTATAATAATATGTTAAATTTTATCAGCTTACCCAGAGAGGTGAATCTGTATGAATGTTGACAACAGAAATACATCTCAAATCTAATTTTGGCTGGTTTCACTATGGATAGTCAGTCTCCAAATCTTTAAAACAAAAATTTACTTGGTATGAATAGTAAGCACTGAAGTTAATCCACAAGGTCAGGTGCTGTAGTAAATGTTCTGAGGGCATAATGGTGGCTTGTGATCTTGGAGGAATTCTATGCCAGGATCTGTAGTCAAATCATGGCCACAAGGTCAGCCAGGTAGCTTAGGGGACCCAAGTTTTCTTTTAATTCTTGTTGTCCTTATATTAGTTCTTATTTTAAATGTTTTCTTTCCATTTTTATTATTTTCTTTTAGGTATGTTATTGATAGATATCATAGAACTAATTTTTTGTTTGTTTTGTTTTGTTTTGTTTTTGTTTTTGAGATGGAGTCTCACTCTGTCGCCCAGGCTGGAGTGCAGTGGCGCAATCTCAGCTTACTGCAAGCTCAGCCTCCCAGGTTGAAGAGATTCTCCTGCCTCAGCCTCCCGAGTAGCTGGGATTATAGGCGCCCGCCACCAAGCCCAGCTAATTTTTGTATTTTTAGTAGAGATGGGGTTTCACCATGTTGGTCAGGCTGGTCTCGAACTCCTGACCTCAAGTGATCTGCCCACCTTAGCCTCCCAAAGTGCTGGGATTACAGGCGTGAGCCACTGTGTGCAGCCAACTAATTTTTTTTTTAACCTAATATTAAAATTAGTTTACCTCTTTTTTATTGTAATGCCTGAGATTACTATCTACTTTAGTTCCATTTTGAATTATCCTTGCTCATTCTTTCTTTCATTTACCATGTGTACAAAGTGCTTTGCCTGTACACATGAATGACCTGCCGAGTCATGTGAGTGGGTAGATTAGGACCGTAGATATTGCTCCATTGTCTTTGGACATTTAATATTATGGAAAATAGGAGGCTAAACCTTTTTCCACCTTTGAACATGATTTACTGTTTTATTTTGATTTCTGGCAGATTGCTTGTGATATTTTCTCTTTAAAATACAGACATTTTCCAGGGATATATGTGAAGGTGCTTCTTTTGTCGTTATTATTTTGGGGTACTCTGTCTTTTTAGTTTCTATACTCAGATCTTTTTCATCCTGAGAACTGAGAAATATTTACAAGATGTTCTACTGAACTCTTATTTGCTGTTTTATTTTTTATCTACGATATCTTTATGCTTTGTCCATTTGTCCTATCCATATGTTAGAGCTGTTCTTTTGTCACCTTTTATCACCTCTCTCTTCACATGAACTTGGTGAGGTGCCTCCAGGCATCACTGACTTTGCATTATATAATTCACCGCAGCTCATTGGTGTCCCAGTGGTGTTGAGCCGTTAAGTCTCACAGCTTACTTCTGCCCCGGATAACAGCTAGGTTTAGGGTGTTGGCCATTTACTTCCTATGAGGAAAATATACACATACACAGACCCATATCTCCCTGCCAGATTTCTGTTTGATTTAGATACCTGAGCAACTGAAGAACTTTTGGATTGCTTTCAAATGCTGCTCTCTGCAGTGGTGCAGTACCCATACTCTCTTCTTCTCATCCTTCTAAACCCAGGAACAAGCATGCGGTTCTTCTCGAGGTTCCTTCATTCGTTTCGCAGGGACGCTGTGTTTTCCCAGGAAAGGGAATCAAAGGATGATGCCGCAGCTTACTTCAATCCCTAACCCACTGGTGTTCCTTACTTCCAGTTTCTAATTGTGCTGTAAGGGTCCCACCCCATCCTCTTTTAAAATTTATTTGATAAAAGCAAGAAGGTCAGGTTAGGTACTTCTTATTATATTGTGGTCTTAACCAAAGTATATGACCTTTATTTAAATATGTATGTACTCACATACATATATATCTATATTTATATATTCCTAGAGGGAGAGAAAAAGAGGGGCTTTATTGATGAAGAAAGCAAAATAAATCAACAAGTGACACATCTGAACTTTTGCTCTGGCTGTTTGACAAGCATAATACCAAAATACTCAATTTTCTCATTTGCTTCATCTATCTCTCTGATCTCAATGCTTAGGACAAATCTTTTCTAGGAATTCACCAACTTTCTGATACACTTTCAAGTCCCTTCTTTGTTAAAGTAAACTGCAGTAACACCGAGATGAATTTTCAAATCAGAATTACAAGTACCAGAGGTCTTCCCCAGCATCAGGTGTTACTCATCAGCTCAAGGGCACAGGTAATCTCAAGGCTCTGGTGAAGATGAGGGAGGCCCGGGACTGCTAGCACCACACCAGGTTCCTTTTGGCTGCATTAGGATGCTGTCTGACTCCAGAGTAACAGAAGAAGTCTCTAAGGGACGTTTGCAACCCCCGTGGCTTACACAGGAAGGGGCTGCTTCAGTCGTGAGATAGCTCCATTTGATACTCTGATACCTACGTAACTGACATGAGGTTTTCCTGCTGCCCTATTCTGTAAAGCCATCAATTCCAGGATTTGTTTACCAAAAGCCATCAAAACAGATCAGGTGCCATCTGCCCTGCTAGCATTAGCCAAGAGATCTGGTATTTGCACATTTATAAGATCTCACTGGATCTCTCTTGTTAAAAGAAGAGAAGAAATTCCGAGTCTGCCAGAAAGCATTTTCTTGCCATAAATATATCAACTTTGTTAGACATTCACTTATGTCAATTACTAATTCAACCACGTTACTCTATGTCTAGTTCATTAGACAAGTAGATAAGTGGGACAACCTGCATGTATTAAATGTAGTTTCTTATTCTAATGCAGAGTGATCAACCCTAAAAATGACCTGCTAATAATATAAAGTATCTGTAGAGATGTTACAAATATCTATAATTATGATTTGTTCTGAGCTATTTAAATAAAAGAACAGAAGGATTATAAACCCCATGATATGGGTTACAAATCATTTCAAAATTACTTTCAACCAAATTCTGAAGACAGTGAAGTCAGATGATTCTTAATTCAGTAGTCTTTCAATCAACTCTTTAGGCATGGAGTAATTGATTTTGTCTACAGTACCTTTTACACTAAATGTTGTTCCTTATTTTTGTTTTTCATGCTAAGATATCCCTTCTGAAGTTTGTGAGATAGAGCTTTTAGATGAAAGGAAAGCCTGAAATGTTGGCTCGTATAATATACATGCTCTGCTAGATGAACTTCTTCCTAGAGTTTTAAAAGGGAGGTCATGGAGACACTGAGCTCCAAGACAAACTCGTCCCAGCCACTATCCTGTCCATCATTATTTCTGCTTCCTTTATGTCCAAAAACATCACCATCCAGATGTGAGCCTCTGGGTCTGTTTCCTTTGTCTTGCTAGGGAAGACGAGCACGCCCTCATCCAGCAGTATTGCCAGACACTTGGAGGAGAGTCCCCGATGAGCCAGCCGCAGAGCCCAGCTCAGATCCTGAAGTCAGTAGAGAGGGAAGAACGTGGAGAACTGGAGAGGATCATTGCTGACCTAGAGGAAGAACAAAGGTGTGCTAGGCCTGGGAGAAGGAAATATGTCATCCTTTCTTTCATATGAATTTCACTGTAACCCCCATTTCTTCTCTTTCCAAGACTATTGTCTAAGAAATCTCCATGGAGTGAAAATTTTAGAGGACATTAACAAAATGGGATGCTGGCTGCAATACAGCAGCATTTGGGGGTTCAGTGATGATGTCTGCTGGGACACTTGCTTAAAACTACAATTTTATTCATGCATGCTCATCCTACTAGTAATACACGGTTTTATATAAGAGGAACTAGCATGAGCTAAATTTGAACTTAACAGACAATTTTGGAGAGAAGATAATGCACATAATAGTAATTCTGTCTCTCCCTTTTTCTGTATTAGAAATCTACAGATGGAGTATGAGCAGCTGAAGGACCAGCACCTCCGAAGGGGGCTCCCTGTTGGTTCACCGCCAGAGTTGATTGTATCTCCCCATCACACATCTGAGGATTCAGAACTTATAGCAGAAGCAAAACTCCTCAGGCAGCACAAAGGTAGACTGGAAGCTAGGATGCAGATTTTAGAAGATCACAATAAACAGCTGGAGTCTCAGCTCCACCGCCTCCGACAGCTGCTGGAGCAGGTAAGTGTGTAGAATTCAGTGTCACACCTCCCCAGGCCAACTGTGCACTGCTGGGACGTGGTCCAGGTGTCAGGAGAGGCAGACAAGTCCACTTTCAGTTTCTTACCTCCGTAGTTAATTTAGACTGGCTTAGAAATTTCCTTTTACACGTAAGCATATACATCCTCACTAGCACACAAAAATGTGTTTGCCCAGCTTACAATGGAATTTCCCAGTCTTGTTTAACAATGAAGTCTGCCTCAGCTCTGAACTGTTTGAGAGAAAATATCCTATGACATATATCTTCCTAAATTATACCTGGGAAGCCTCTGTATTAAGGAACAGCAAGAGACCTGAAATCATCATTAAAGCTTCCTTCCAGTGAGACAAGACTGCTGACTCCAAGAGTCATTGTTTTCTATTTTCAAGAAATTGAGTAAAAGATGGTTATTAATTTGCTACTATTGTTTCCTAACACTGGACCATGTTTTATGGGAGTTGCTTGCAAGCTTTCTGAACGATAAGAAATACAATTTACATTATGATGAATACATACATGTATGGAGAATACAAAATAATACTTGACTTTATAGAGAAATGCCAGCTGTTATTTTCTGTTTTCCCTTTCTTCCTTCCTCCCTTTCTTCCTTCTATTTTTCTTTCTTAATGCTGCTCAGAACCTACTAAATTGATTCTATAACTCATCAATGGGTTATTGCATTCAGTTTTGAAAAACACTGTTCTTTGGGATATAAAAGAAGCATCAATACAGTTTCTGCCTTTCTGGTGCCTGCCATCTAGTTAGAGATCACAGCAAGATACTTTCATATATAAAGACACAGCACACTGCAGGGATTTAAGTGCTTAATGGCACATAGTAGTCAGGAATAGGAGTGATGTCTCAGAACTAGTGAAGAGACTTTTGCAGCAGGTGCAGAGACTGTAGAGTCCCAGCACAGGGGCCAAGAGCTCCTCTCTCTTGAAGAATCCCTGACATCAACATGCATGTCATCTTTTGTCTTTCTCTCTAGCCTGTGCTATGTGGAGCTCCTAAGCGGTATCATAGGAGTGAGTGCCTTTCTCCAGGAATGATTTATTGACTCAAAGCAGGAACACCTTTCTCTCCAGTGATTCTCTCAAATTTTAGAAAACTACCTTTTCACAGTTGTTCTCAGTCTTTTTAACTTATCAGGATAATTCAAAACAGTGTCATTTCTGCCTTACCTACACATGGATCACTCTTTATAATTTGACCATACACTTTTCTCTATGTCTCTCAGTGTTTCAGAATTTGGGTGAGGCCGTTCAGTGGAAGGCTTACTTCGGGGCCTCCCAATCTCACATATTTGGAAAGTAAGAGTTTCCCAAGAGTGACCCAAGATGTGGGTTTCTTGAAGCCCTCCAGGATGTTTGAGTCTTACTTAGTGCCAGCCACATACATTGAAAAAGTTACATTTTTCTTTCCATGAACTTGAAGTATCCGAATGGTGCTGTGTAAGGGATGGATTTTCTCTTGCAATCTCTTGTTTAGAATATGAAGTGTTAGTGTTAACAACTTAGTGCATAGATGGAATCGCTGCAGAAGGAAGCTGTGCTCAAAACCTTTATTTGCCATGGCTGGTTAATGCTCACAGGAGAGCAAAAGGCTTTTCTGTTCACTCTTGCCTTCCCCTACTCCCTCCATCCCATTAGACTGTGCTGCCTAATGGCTCATGTGCCTTGAGAATCGCACAGTAATGCTTTTAGAGATAGCTGATATCCAAATGGCTCTCTATATCCAAGACTACAGAGCTCTTATCTCTTCTAAACAATTTAGCATGATGAATGCCAGAAGTAGATGGAAAATTCAACTCTGATAGTAAAAACTGACAGAACTACCAGGCTTCAACTAATATGGATTTAATGGAAAAATCTGCATGAAAAAATTGTAACATCTGCATTCCCTATATGGTGGCTCACACTTTCTAATTTGACCATATACTTGTCAGCATATCCATCACTGTATCGAAGATTTGTGTGAGTGCCTTTACGAAGTATTTATTAGGTGTCAGGCTCTTCTAACCATTTAAGAAATAGTCGTTCTTCACTCCCCTCACAAAACCCTATAACACGGCACTATTATTACCCTCCCCATTTTACAAGTAAAGAACTTAAGGTATAGTTTTCCCAGGATTACACAGCTTCTGAGTGGCAGAGTGGGAATTAGAATCCAGGCAATCTGAATCCATAATCATGCTGCTAACCACTCTTCAATATTGCCTTGAAATATAAGCTGATTTTGAAACTGGATAAATTTACTGTATTAGAAACCCAGTGCTGATGTTTAAAATATGAGTGAAATATGCTTATGAATTCACTTAACATTAAAAGCATATTTCATGCTTTTAATGAAAATTGAGGGACAAAAATGATGTTTAATGAAAATTGAGGGACAAAAATAAATCTTGCAGCATAACCAGGTGGATTCTTCAGGGTGTCCAAGCGGAAAGAGAAGGACCAAAGCCCCCACCACGCTGATGCTAAAATGTATTGAAAACATCTGAAGGCAAAGACCTCTATATGATTTAATTATCCATGATGAGGGCGGGAAAGTTAAAAAGGAAATGTTTTTACTTATGATTATTTGAATCTTTTCTCTGCTTTAACCCCTGAATGTGGTTCCAGCCTGAATCTGATACCCGAATCAATGGTGTTTCACCGTGGGCTTCTCCTCAGCATTCTGCACTGAGCTACTCGCTTGATCTGGATGCCTCTGGCGCACAGTTCCACCAGGCAGGTCGGTATCCCCAGCACACAGCTCCTCTGCTGAGTCTGCTTTCTGCTTTGCCATTTGTTTGTGTTTCCTGTTAAGTAACATTCTTACACACTGGCGCCTTAGGAAGTAAAAGAGTTTTGTATTCGATCTTAAATAAGTGCAAATCCATTTCAACAATATCAAAAAGCAAACATTTTCAAATAAGCTATAATACGTTTGTTTATATAATCTGTAGTAGTGGATTGAATTTTGGTGAAAGATGAAAAAACCTCCTCTTCCCTTTTAGAATGAACAAGAAATTAAATTATTTGCTTTGTGAATGATTTTTTTAGTACCCTTTCTGTCTCCAAAATTTTATATTGGTACATATTCAGAACTAATAATACTATAGCAAACATTATTGTTTTCTCTGCCAACGTCTGGAAACTCATTTATTCACTTTTCTTCATCCTGGTCCACATAGACATTATCCTGCCTGTCCCATTAGAGGCAGAGGACCCATGCAGCCTATCCTTGGTCACCATGGGGACCTGTCACTGATACTAGGAAGGACTCAGTAAACTAGGTGTTCACCAATGACATTTTGTTATCAATTAAATTAATATTCTAGAATTTTATTGAGAACTGTATATTGTAACCAAGTTAATTTGTTGGTTGGATATCTTTTGGTACATTAACCAGAAAAAATTTAAAATATTGGCCAGGTACGGTAGCTCCCGCCTGTAATCCCAGCACTTTGGGAGGCCATGGTGAAACCCCATCTCTACTAAAAATACAAAAATTAGCTGGGTGTGGTGGCGCACGCCTGTAGTCCCAGCTACTCAGGAGGGTGAGGCAGGAGAATCACCTAAACCCGGAGGCGGAGGTTGCAGTGAGCCGAGATCGCACCACTGCATTCCATCCTGGCGACAGAGGGAGGCTCCATCTCAAAAAATATATATATTAAAATATTAAGATTATTTTCATATTTTTTAAATAAGAGAATTATTTTGACTATTGATTATAGAATAGAAAATACATCCTAGTGAAAAGTATCTTACATGAGATGCCTTTACTTTCATGGCAGGATAAACTGGCCTAAGCTGAAGTCTCCAAAAAGAAAGGAGGACAGAAAAAGAAATTGGTAGATTTTTTTTTTGTATGAAAAAATACCTGTGGTGCAAAAATAGTAGATTTCTCATTCAAACACTGAAATAGTAAGACTATATTACTTGTTTTTCAGTCTCGTATTTTTCAGTCCCCTGGTGTGTGGATTCTTTCTACACAAACAAACATCTAGTACATGTTCATTATATAAAATTATATTACCAACACTCAAGCAAAAGTGTTTTGGGTATATTCCCCTAAAATTGTCCTTTGCAATGGGAACTCTGTTCACATTGATATTTAGAGGCTGGTGGGAGCATTTCCTCCTGAATTTGGGTTTTAGTGGAAGGCTAGACATTAACTTGAGAAGCTTTGTTGTTCCCTGTATTTGCTGTCACAGCGGGAGAGGACCTGCTGGCCCCACCACACGATACCAGCACGGATCTCACGGAGGTCATGGAGCAGATCCACAGCACATTTCCATCTTGCTGCCGTGAGTAGGAAAGATCGCAACACCACAGCTGCGCGTGTTCCTTCCCTTTCTCTTTTTCTGCATGCGGCCCTTCGCCTTCTTCCTTAAGACAGCAAAAACCTTATTACAAACAGGACTGAATATTATTTGAAAATAAGGCAAACATTATATAAGAAAATGAAGCTCAACCTAGATACTATCAAGTCACGGGAGTACAGTTGCAACACAGTTCTGCCCTTTGAGATTTTTCAGTATGCCCGACGGGTGATAAAATGAAGACAAATAAAAATTAAGTCTGGTTTTAAGAAGAAATCATCCTCTTCGATACAAGCTATCATAAGGAACACATCTTAGTTCAAAGAGAAGCTTTCAGTGGCACGCCAAACAAGACATGAAAATAGCCTTTCTAGTGTAATTTCCTCTCTTTTCTTCAAACATTGTTCTCCAGTGTCATCAGACTCTAGTGCAGAAAGGGATTATTTTCAGATTTTCCCTTTTATTCCTGCTGGTTTCTTTGATCGTGGAATAAAATAGTCATTGTATAAAGGCCAAACAATTTAAAGCATCACAGATTAGGACCCTGTGAAATTTCCATCTGAACAACAAAGAGCCAGAAAATAACCAAATTCCAGGGGAAATTATATAATAATTCTTACTTATTCATTTTTTCCAAATGTTTTGTCTTCAGCATCTTGCCACCTTGCAATTTTGGCTGAGCTCTCACCTCAAACACTTCTGGTGTGTCTAACAGAATATATACATACAAGTAAACTGTTTATATAAATAAATATATATATACACACATACAAATATATACATATATATAAATTACTCTGTGCTACAATTATATTTTAAATAATCTTTCAAAGGATACGAAGACATTATTTGTAATTTTAGAGAGATTTACTCTTAAACTGATTTTAAATCCAAGGCAGCCACTAAAATAAGAATTCATGTAAAGCATAGCCTCTTATTTTCCCCTTTTCTGTCATCTCCTTAGAAAATGCCATCCCAGGCTGGGCACGGTGGCTCACACCTGTAATCCCAGCACTTTGAGAGGCCGAGGCTGGTGGATCACAAGATCAGGAGTTTGAGACCAGCCTGACCAATATGGTGAAACCTCGTCACTACTAAAAATACAAAAGTTAGATGTGCGTGGTGGCATGCACCCGTAATCCCAGCTACTCAGGAGGCTGAGGCAGGAGAATCACTTGAACCTGGGACGCGGATGTTGCAATGAGCTGAGATCATGCCACTGCACTCCAGCCTGGGAGACAGAGCGAGACTACCTCTCCAAAAAAAAAAAAGCCATCCAAAATGAGGAAAAAGAGATTATAAATTATCAGAAGTGTAGATAAATAATATATATTGACTTCATTTAAAAATTATTATTTATTTTATAAGACTTTGTAATTTTTAAAATGCCATCATTAGCAGAATGTGAAAACAGCTATTTAAAATATATTTCTGGACCAGGTGCGGTGGCTCATGCGTGTAATCCCAGCACTTTGGGAGGCCGAGGCAGGTGGATCACTTGAGGTCAGGAGTTCGAGACCAGCCTGATTAACATGGTGAAACCTCATCTCTGCTAAAAATACAAAAAAAAAAACAAAAAAATCAGCCAGGCTTGGTGGCACGTACCTGTAGTTGTAGTCCCACCTACTTGGGAGGCTGAGGCCTGAGAATCGCTTGAACCCGGTAGGCTGAAGTTGCAGTGAGCTGAGATCCTGCCACCGCACTCCAGTCTGGGCAACAGAGTGAGACTCTGTCTCAAAAGAACAACAGCAACAACAACAACAACAAAAGTAAATAAAAAATATATTTCTTTCTGAATTTTCAGGAATATTTGCCTAAAGATATATTATGGTTTCCACCAGCACATGAATATATCTATTTGTATTTTGCCAGTGTTTTGTTTCCCAGGTTTTTATTTGTAGATTTACTCTAATGCTTCTCAAAATTTGCAGAATCACATTTACACTATTTCAGTCTCCACACCCACATCCCTACCCCACAAAGCACATGCATGCATGTGCACACACAGGTGCACACATATAGACACACTTTCGACTCTGTAGAGTCTCACAAAAGCTTAAGAGGGTCAGTGAATGCTCACATGCTACCAGATTGTTGCTTATTTTCTAGGCTCTGTAACCACCGTAATAGACAAACTGATTAAAACCTGTTTATTAATTATAATTCAAGGTCAAGTTTATTTAGAGGTTTTGATTTTCAGTTGTATATTACTTAGTAAGTAGATAAAACCTCCTCATAGTCTTTATGGGCCGGAATTAAATTCTTAAAGGAAATTACTTTCTAGTTCAGCTTGTACCTAAATAACCTTAATAATTAGTTAAAAACAAATTCTGTACATCAAAGCATGTTTAGAAGTTTTTATTTAAATATCATGGTGGGCATTTTCAATTATAAAAGTCAGTTGGCCGTGACAGCCAGGGTGGGAAATGTGTTTCAATATACACCTTGTAATAAATATAAAATATATAATTTCCATATTAAAAATTTGACTCTAAAAGTGTGAGATTTTTTACAAGTTCCATTTCCTAAAGAATTTACTCTTAAATTTTTCTCAAAGTATATTCTGACATCTAGATTTTACAAAAGATTGACCCATGTGGCTTTAAAACAGAACATTATTAAAAATAAATAATCATAATTTAGAGCAAAAATAAATTGTAAGAGGTAAATGTATGTGTCTGTTTTTATGGCCTCCCTTTAAAGGCAAGTATAAAATTCCTATTGGTTGGGGATCTTGTTAACTGTTCATTGATATTGGTTCCTGAGAGGAGTACACAGAGTACCTTCAATGGGATCCACATCACAGAGGTTCATCCTCTCCCCTGCATTGGTCCCCTCTTCACCAATGTCATTCTCAGTGTTCAGAGAGTGGTTTATGGAGCTCTAAGATTCCTTAATGTTTATTAAGTTTGAATCACATTTGTCAAAAACTCAAAACCTACTGAAATGCAATGATTTCCTTTTAAATATGTTTGTATGTAAAATACCCATAGCTTTCTATTTGATAAAAAGCTGTTGGTTTAAAAGTATTAGTTTGGAGCAGCTGGCTTCGTGTTCTCATAGTCTTAACTATGCACATTCACAAATATTTATAATAGTCATAGTTTTCTGAATGAACATTACTAGTCATGTCTTCTTTTCAAGAATTCAAGCACATTCATGTATGAAATGATGACAAGTGTATTTTAGAATCCTTTGAAATCTCCATGTTTTAATTCTTGGCTTCTGAAAGTTCTGCTATTCATATTTTTTCTCTGGTATTATAAACATATACAAGATAGGGACAGCTTTCCATAAAAATAAAAGCTGAATTGACTTATTTATAAAATTGATACATATTTTTATATTCTGCCTATAATTATTAAACCTTTTAAAAATTGATGCAGAATAGAAATCATCATGGGAGGTAGACTTGGTGCCCAGTGCATGTTTCTTTCTCTTTTTTTTTTTTTTTTTTTTTTTTTTGAGACAGAGTCTCACTCTGTTACCCACGCTGGAGTTCAATGGCACGATCTCGGGTCTCTGTAACCTCCACCTCCCAGGCTAAAGCAATTCTCATGCCTCCCCAAGTAGCTGGGACTACAGGCACATGCCACCATGCCCAAGTAATTTTTGTATTTTTAGTAGAGATGGGATTTCACCATGTTGGCCAGGCTGGCCTCAAACTCCTGGCCTCAAGTGAACCACCCACCCCAGCCTCCCAAACTGCTGGGATTACAAGCGTGAGCCACCACATCTGGCCCCAGTACATGTTTCTGACTTGAGTGAATGATTACATTTTCTCACTGGGAAGGTTTCCTTGAAGCATTCCTAGATAGTACTCAGAAGGTTTTGTAGGATCCATTTGTTCTTTTGTCCCTTTGAAGTTGCTCAGCCAGCAAATATTTTAATAAGCTTTTGTGATTCCCAAAGCTTACCAACCACCTTTGGAGAATTTATCTAAACAAATTGGATTGGCACCCTCCCAATGCCAAACCAATCCCTTGAGCCCCTGTAACTAATGAGAACTTTAAAAATGCTTGTCGCCAGCATACAATGAATTGATCTGCATGTTAATCTTGACTTTTGATCCTTTATGGATTAAAAATTAACATGCTCCCAAATGAATTTCCACTCTTGGCAATCTTGGAATTAAAATGAAACTCTGTATTCATAAATCCTAACTGTGTGAATTGCCTACTTTAATATAACCGTTTTTTAACTGTGTCTACACATTGTTGCACATGACACTTTAGAACTCCTTTGTCGGAATTAATATCCCAGTTGGTCCGGATCACATCCTTGAATTATGGCCTTTTAAAGTCTTTTTTAAATTATTTATGTTGAATCTTAGAGCAGAGAAGCAAGCATTTCTGTCACTTCCTGGCAAGGAGATAAGGAAAGGGGTTTAACTGTACTGCCAATTAACAAATATGCATACTGACTGCAGTAACTATTTTTATTTTTTGGTATAAAATTTTTCTGTCCATTTTTTACTTATGTCCTTTGAATGTATAGAATACTGGCAGTAAGCCAACTAATTTTTGCTGATAGACCACCAAATGCTTTCAAAATTATTTTTGACCCACAGGCATATTTTTACTATGAATTGCCTATGCTTATTAAGCTTGAATGGCACTCATCAAAAACCAAAAACCCACTGCAATGCAGTGATTTCCTTTTTAAAAGATTTTTGTGTGATTTGTTCAGGCGAATACCCATAGCCTTTTATTTGATAAAAGGCTGTAAGGTTAAAAGTATTGGTTTGGAGCAAAATGGATTAGACTTCTGTCTAGGGTTTGGCTATGTGTTATATTTGTTACTTGCAAGAGAAGCATAACTGTCTGTTTTAAAAAGAGTGTGTAAACCTATGGTGTACTTAATAATAATTCAACTCAGCTATCCCCTGGACACTGTGGAGCTCCACTCTTTTCTCCTGGATGTAACTTACAGATCTGGTAGAACTAGGCCCCTTTTAGCCTGATTTCTTCCCCAAATACTGGGGCTCACACTTTCCCTCCAGACGTTATAGGAAGGGTACTCTTCATGCCTGCTCTTTTTTTCTCACATAGCTCCCGGCACACAGCACATGGTCACTGATGTCCTTTCTCCCACTCAGCATAGAACAGTGAGAGATGGAAGGAGTGCAGCATGCTAGATGATTAGGGACAACTCTTATTTGACCAGGAACAGATGTTGCCATTATTGGGGGATAGATCTCCTCTTTTTTCTCCCAGCATTGAGAACGAGATGATCATGTAGCAAAAGAGGGGATGAAAAGCAGATGCGTTAGAGAAGAGATGTTAGTGGCTGCCCTTGCAAAGCCCGTCAGATCGTCTTCACTGCCATGGGCTCTGGAACCAAAAAAGAATTGAGCTATCTGTGTGGAAAGGAGAATTAGATGCCATATTCTAACTTCTCCAGTGTTCCTAACTGGGCCCATCCCAGGCACTATTACTATCCCAAGTGTCCAGAAGGACACAGAGGATTAGGCCAGTGCTTTCCTTGATACAAGTACTTGGCCACCATTTTCCTGGGCCTTAGGGTCCAGGGTGTGTCAAGGGTGGGTCAAGGGAGGCAGAAACCAAAGACTTATGCCTCCAGTGGTCCCTTGGTCAGAATTAGTACTCAGTAAAGTAAGTAGAACATGTTCTGTTCTGATACAAAAACCAAATACACAGTGTGTTTTAAATAGGAAATGAGATTTTTTGCAAGACTAAGTGCTCAGTAAATGCTTTAGCGTATGCACTAAATCTTAAATCACGTGGGATATGAGAAACTAACTAGGAAAACTAGCCCTCATTGAAGCATTAAGCCGGGGAAAAAAAATGTGGGGTTTTCCTATTAGCATCCATTTAACAGCTGGGCTACTATTACCCTATGTAGACTGATACTTTACACGCGTTTGCGTGCCTGAAAGTTGGAACCAACAAAGTAAGGGGACTGCCATTAAGTGATTTCTTTTGTTTTCTCTTTCAGCAAATGTTCCCAGCAGGCCACAGGTAAGAGTTAATGAGTTGGTTGGCTCTATTTTACTGATCCCAACCTAGAGTAAGCAGATTATCCACCACTGATTTTACTCCTACTTTATTCTCCATGTAAATAAGTAAACTTACTTGACATTTAGATGTTAGTTGATTCTGTACAGCAGTTTGTCAGTCTGGAGGTGGGGGGTGGCTCCCAAGCCACAGATACCGAAAATACCATGTGTTTGATCCTTTGTGTTCTAACAGCTTTTTAATGGCATCTTATGTGCTACATAAAGTCACTCTAGATAGATCTGGCCACCACTGCTCTCTCTAATGTGTACTTAAAGTGGCTATCACAGAACACTGACCTAAAAAAAAAAAAAAATGACTGGTACCACAGACATGGTTTTGTTACTTTGAGGGGGAAAATGTTTCAATTTTTTACTTAAAAATTTGCTGAGAACTGTTGGCAGCTATAGCCTTATGCCTTTTAGTATTTTCTGTAAACCAAAAAGTGTATAGACAAGTCTCAATCAATTTAGAGGTTTGCCTTACTTTGCCAAGGCTGAGGACACACCCGGGAAAAAGAGACACAAGTTTCATTAGGATTTGTAGCCTGTGTGTGGTTTTTTTGTTGCTGTTGTTTGTTTTTGTTTTTGTTTTCCACCCCC
>NW_012119376.1:0-19342 GCF_000951035.1 Colobus angolensis palliatus | reverse complement strand
CCGCCAAAAAGGATTTTGAGGACTTCACAAAAAGGAAAGAGCAGGCAGGAGGGGATGGAGGAACAGTCAATTACACATTTGTCTCACGCTCAGTAAATCTGCATTTTATATAAGATAAAGTATGCCCAGAGTAGAAGAAGCAGTCAAATACGCATTTTTCTCAGGGTGGGCGGAGAGATGACTTGTAGTCCTGCCTTTGTCCTGTAAAGATAAGCTGTTAACTCACATTTTCTGGGTGAAATTCAACAAAACTCTTTTGGGTAAAGATTTGGGGGCCCTTAGAAATTTCCTTGTGAGCAATTTGTGAGGGAGGTCACTGGCTTTCTATCTTTGCAACTATCTGTTTAGGAAGGTAGTTTTTGTGTGACTCAGTTCCCACATTTAATTTTTCCCTTTAGCATAGTGAGTTAGGGATCCTGAGATTTTGTTTTCCATTCACATTTTCTATCACCTGCTTTTAGTAATAATGTGCCACAAAGCCACAGCAGCTTTGGAGAACATTTTCTTTCATAAACTTGTTTGCTAATCTTTTTGAAACAATGAACCTGCTGAATGATTGTCTTATTGGCAAGAGAGGCTAGGATCTTAACGAAAAGACAAGAGTATGTGAAGGAGACTAGGGGTGTGGTGAACTGTGGGTGTTCTCTCCTGCTTGCTTCTGTTGTCTGAGTGAATTGGAAGCCAGGACTTCAGCAGGAAGTGAGGTTGGGGAGGAGGTGTCAGAGGTGCGAGGAGAGACTGGAGGATGTGTGATAGCTTCTTGGAGAATAGAAGAGCAGATGGCCTGGGAAATAGAGTGTGACTACAAGCAGCATTAAAGATGCCACTCATGAATTTAACATGAGGCCATTCTGCAGGGTTTTAAGTTGCCCTCTAGGCATATTCATGTTCATGAGCAGAGGCACCAGAGTGAGCTGAGTATTGCATTTAAAAAGTTGAAGTTCGGGTTTGACAAAGTGAGCACAGTGATTCAAGGGAAGAGGCAAAGAAGTGATTATATAAGCATGATTGAACCACATGCTTCAGCTCAGTAGCAAAAAGAATGAGGAAATGTCCAGTGTGGGAGACAGAAATACAGATGGGAGGATCAGTGGATCCTATTATCAAAGGATGGATAAATTTGCAGTTGTAGGGGAAGTATGCTGTGGAGGTAGAGGTGGTTGTCAGAAGCTGGACTGAATGATATTGAAATTAGAGGGGTTGCCAAGTATTGGTAATGGTCCATATTTGGACCTTTGTGTGAATGGCTAAGAAGGGTGGAGGACAGGACCATTGAAGGAAAAGAGCCTAAAGATCCAAGAAGCCAGAGTGCTGGAAGAATCATCTCCATGGGTGTTGAAATCACTAACATTTAAAAATAGTTTTAGAGTGGGTGACATTGAGCCATTTTTTACTTAAAGAAGTGAAGGAACATGACCCACGGAGTCAGTGGATGACTGCATAATGGATTGGTGTAGTCTGATGACTTAAGATTCAAAGCTGGGTGTTTTTAGGGAGAAGAGAAAGAAGATACCCCAAAGGCCTCAATGAGGACCCAGGAAGACTTATGCAGTGTATAAGGAATGGGGGAGGGTAGGGAGGGTAAGTGCTATGTGAGAGGGTTATGAGGGAAACTGTGTCTTCAGGTAGATGCAGATATTGATTAGAGCAAGTAGATGCAGGCAGCTTTCAGAGAAGGGTTTGGGAACATGGATTTTGCGGATCTCAGGCCACATGACCTATAGGACAGGTTTCAAGAGCTAGGAAGGGCAAGGCATGGGGACACAAAAAGGGGTATGCAGATCTCTATATGACTAGAATACAGGTGATGGAAAGGCGACCAGGAGTCTAGAACTTTTTGGGGTGGCCCATTAAATTAAGGATAAAGGGTACAACGAGGTTAGTCCTGATGGTCCCCAGGTGGAATGAGGCTGTGAATGACAAAGGCACGGAGGGAAGAGAGAGTCTTAAAATCCTCCAACACTTATTATAATACAAGTGCTCGGAATTTAAAGCAGAAAATGGTCTTAGGAGGCCTTCTCCTCCTACTCTGTTTCTAGATTTTAGAAATTGAGTTTACAAAGAGCTAAATTGTTCCTGGTTATACAGCAACTTAGCGGATGAAACAAACATCTAACCCAATACAAGAGGCCCCTTTCCTGTTTTCTTCCTTCCCTCTCCATTTGTTTTTTTGTTCTTTGCTTTACCCTTCAGCATTTTCCTTCCCTTCTCTCTTCTTCATTTATCATGTCTTGGGTCAAATGGAAATTCATGAAAATTGTATATTTTCACATGGAGGGTTGAGCTAATACTTACATAGCCTGATCTTAAATTTTTAGAATTCTGACACCTAAAAGGAGAAATATTGTGTGTCCAATTAATAGACACATCTAATTCTCAAGGATAATAGAGTATATAGACAGAATGCAAAACTCCTCTTGGCTTTATATTCAACATGAATCTGTGCCAGAGTTTCAGTTATCAATGTTAGTATGTAACAAAATGTTCCTTTCTCGTACAGAGTTAATCTCTCCCCTTCTGTGTCCTCAAACCACTTTGAATTTACTATGGCTGGCACTTACCTCATATTAGAATTGAATGAGGCTGCCTGGCTGAGATATCTTCCATACCTGCTTCACAGGAGGGCCTCACCTCACTACAATGCCTGGAACCCATCAGTGTTTGCTGAATTTTTGCTCCCTCTAACATGGCAATCAAATGTTCACAATGGAGAAGCAAATGTCTGAAGAATCCAAGTTTGTATAGTCATGGAGAATAGGCTGTAGGCCAGAGTCAAATGAGTTTGCCGCTTTCAGCATACCTGGGAAAAGGAGGGGCTCCGTAGGCACTTTTTCCAGCAACAACAAGGAACATGCTTCCAGGGAGCAGTACTTTATGCTAAAGTCCCCCATAAAATAAGGTGTAAAGCAGTTGAGTATCTTTCCTGAGAGTTCAGAATGGCCTTTTATGATTTATGAGGCATGGTCCAATTTGGATGATTTCATTTTATAATTTTCTTTATTTTTTTCTAATTTCAAAATCCTTTTAGAAGACCAAAAGTTTGACCCTCCCTTCAAAAAGTTGATACCACTTCTGTGAGTGTGGCCTGGATTTATATTGTCGCTGACCTGGGACATTTAACTTTAACTGGCACCACTGCACACACTTGGGTTATGATTCCTGCCTTCTCTTCCTCTTCTCTGGACTCCAGCTTGGGATCAAGATGGGTTGGCGTTAGGGTACCCCCTCTACAGATGACCTCCCACAGTCCCCCAGGAAGACATGGGATATTTTCACCAGCCTCATTCACTCACCAGCCTCATTCATTCACCTCCAGCAGAAAGAAGTGAAGTCCTCTCCATTTTAACTTAGCTTCCAGCCTGGTCAAGAGAAAAGACTTTCAGACCTCCCTCTAAATCAGCTGCAGTGATAGAAAGCAGACTAGGTCGGCCTGGCGCGGTGGCTCAAGCCTGTAATCCCAGCACTTTGGGAGGCCGAGACGGGCGGATCACGAGGTCAGGAGATCGAGACCATCCTGGCTAACACTGTGAAACCCCGTCTCTACTAAAAAATACAAAAAACTAGCCGGGCGAGGTGGCAGGCGCCCGTAGTCCCAGCTACTCGGGAGGCTGAGGCAGGAGAATGGCGTAAACCCGGGAGGCGGAGCTTGCAGTGAGCTGAGATCCGGCCACTGCACTCCAGCCTGGGTGATGATAGAGCGAGACTCCGTCTCAAAAAAAAAAAAAAAAAAAAAAAAAAAGCAGACTAGGTAACTTCATCATGAGAGGGAAGGACCTCATTGCAGAAAACAAAAGTCACATGGGAGTTAAGACTCCTGAAAGAAGCACTTATATTTTCTTCAAGAATTGACAGATCTCTGCTTCCTGTGATGTTTCATGCAAATATTCTGACAGTGCTATTTTCCCTTCCCACAGGCAATGTGATTTGGCCAGCCAATGTTTCCTGAGATACAGTGTTGCCCTTTTCAGCAAATGCCAATTCCAAGTTCCATTTAATCAGAAGCTCCATGGCTCCGTGGCCCACAGTGTTGAGTGCTGACTGTGTGTTCTACTGAAAGAGTAAAACACTGACTATCCAAAGAGAAATGGATATTTTGTTTTTATAATAACCATATATTATTGTTTTCTTCTTCCCTTTCTATGCAAGTGTAAATTAATGAACAGAGAGGTATTTGGAAATGGTAATACATTTGTCACAGATTTGTATAATGTATACAGCATTGGGAAAGTGGGTGGGGGCTTTCTAATATGATACCATCTTTTTAATAACTCTGACAAAGCTTACATAAGAATTAGAAACTACTTTACATTTTTGCATTCCTTCTGCTGTTCTTATTAACGTTGCACAGTAACTTCATTATTTCTTTGACTCTTTCACCACAATGTTTTGGTTATTTATAATTTATCAGCCATATAACCAAATAGATCCCATGTATCTGTTTCCATGATTTGGCCACATTAATAAATGCATAAATTTCAATCAAATATCTTTATATATATACACATATGGTTTAAGCTACAGCCCTGTGTATGCCTTTTAACTTTATTTGACGTTGCCCACTTACTTCTTTGCTGTCCACTTGGATAACCGTAATAAAAAACCTATGGGCCTAAATGGCATTTCTTTTGGGATATTTTTTCCTGCATTTCATTCCCTTTTTATGTAAGTAGGAATTAATTATTTATTTAATGTCTTAATCTATTTGCTAAAGAAGACTACATTATGATAATCTCAAAGATCATATTACCAAAGGTTGCCCACTTAAGCATATTTTCATTTTGACACAGAAACAAACTTTAGTATAACCTTTCCTAGTTCCTATGTCTTAATTTTCGTCATTATATGCACAGCACACCTTTACCTATGGTGACACCAGAGCACATCATTGTCTTTAGTTCCCTTCAAAGATAATTTTATTGTTGTTTTGTATTTTCAAGTCCTTAATAGTTCTTGAATCTCCTAGTTGTTTTCTTACTGAAAGCGGACACACATTTAGTGCACAGCTTGTTTTACCTTTTGGGTGAAAGATCAGATGTTTTTATACCCTTCACTTGATCAATATATTTGGAAAAAATGTTTTTCAAAAATCTATGTCACTGTTTCTACAGAAGAATGAAATTAATGCTTACGTGATGGTACCTCCACCTACATCTTTGAGTGCATTCAATTAAGTATTTTGGTTTAGCTTCTGATTTAACATTTAATTGATTCAGTTTAAACATGTTACTTAATTACCAAATGTAGAGGAACCAAAAAAAAAAGTGAAAATAGTATATTTTGATTCAAACATATTTGCTTTCAAAACATAAAGACATTTTAACTTTGGGTTCTCTTTAGCTGGGATGTGGCCAGAAGGAGGCTTAAAGTTAGAAATTGCTGTTATTTTAGAATAGGTTGGGTGGGTTGGGGGGCAAGGGTGTCTATTTGCAGCAGAGATATTTTGAAAAGAAGAAAATTGTTTTATATAAAAGGAAAGCCATGACCACCTTTCTACCTCAGATCCATCTTCATCCATTGCATTGGAAACTGCTTTATGCTGCTGCAGTCTGCAAAGTCTAGAGCTTTTATCAGGCCATGTCATACCCAAGAAAGCATCTATTTAAAGAAAAAACAATTCCCTGAACTCTCAACTCCAAGTTGTAGATTTGGTGTCTTCCTTGTTCTTACTTTAAAAAGTCATGTATTAATTTTCTTTCTGCCTGTATTTGTATGCAAAATGTCCTCTATCTGCTATTAAGGAAAAGCTACGTAAAACACTACATTGTAACCTTCTAAGTAATAATAAATAAAAAGAAATATATTGTAGTAACAACAATGGGAAGTAAGTATGTAGTTCTTTTGAAATATATGGTAAAGAACTAATCACAGACTATCATCATCTGGTTACATATTGTATTTTTCATCCTGAATAAAAGTGATTTTAACACAAGATGACTTTGATATTCTTCAGCTGGGTTCACTGATAGAATCTGAATTTTGAATGCACATTTATGAAATAAAGATATAGAGAGAGCCTGTATCTTGATATATCTACATATTTTCCTGCAATTTCTCTCATATACACTAATACAGTCTCCTGTTGCTCTCATTCTCTCTCTGTCCCCCATCTCTTACACATACATATAATTACATGATTCTCAATTTATTTTATAGATAGAAGGCTGTTTGATAAAGAAAAGTAATATTGGATATAAAGATGTGTACATAAACCCTATTGAGTGTTTTAATAACTAGATGCTATTGACATTAAGTTCCTTTCAAATCTACTTTTAGTTTCATGCTCTCAAATACTGTGTGATTTTTATCCAAACTAGTAGGTTTTATCAATTTCTGAAGCCATTCAGTGGGAAACAATGTTGAGAATCATGTTGCTTGATTCTAAAATTAAAACCTATCTATTAACTAGAAAAATCATCTAATATATTATTAACAAATTATATTATTTGTTAAAATAAAGAAGACTGATACATTCTGATGAACAAACATTTTAAACATCCTTCATACCATTAAGTACTGCTGACATTGAGCATTCCTGAGAAAACACTTGATTTCCAGCAACTTGTTGACTAGGTAGCTGAAAATAGAAGTGAGAACAAACCAGTTTTGCTTTCATACTGCTGTGGTTTGAATGTGTTACCCACAGTTCATGTGCTGAAAATTTAATCCCCAATTCCATAGTGTTGAGGGGTGTGACCTTTAAGAAGTGATTGGATCATGAGGTTAGAGGTCATGAATGGATTAATGTCATCAGAGAAGTGTGTTTGCTATCTCAAGTGGGTTTATTACGAAAGCACGTTGGGTTCTCTCACTTTCTCTTGCATGCTGTCTGCCTTGTCATCTTCCACCACAGGATGACACAGCAAGACAGGCCTTACCAGATGCTAGCACCTGATATTGGACTTCCCAGCCTCCAGAACTCTGAGAAATAAATTTCTTTTCTTTGTAAATTACCCAATCTGTGGTATTCTGTTATAGCAACACAAAATACAGACATATATTGTGCCTTCAGGTTGTTATATATCATATATATATATATATATATGTTACAATCAAGGCACAGTATACTATATATACTGTGAAGGCATAGAGATAGATGATACATCAGATAGATAGATAGATAGATAAATGATAGACAGATAATCTTTGTAGTTTGCTCTTGGGTAGCTTTTCTCCCACCCACATTCACTGTTTCAGTATGCCAGCTTTTTCAGAGGCCTTTCTAAATTCATTAGTGGAGAACTTAATGATAATACAGTAAACCACCACTAACACTACTACTTAAACCTATGAGTAGGGTCCAAGAGCTTCACTGACATATAACGTCAGCTTATGTTTTTGTGAGATTAGTTAAGCGACCAGAATGAGGCTGCTACAGAGAGCAGGAGATAATCACAATTACATTGCATCCACTGCCTGTGGTATCAGTTATCTATTGCCACAGTCATGCTGCATAGGAGCCATAAAACCCATGCATTATAATAAGCATTTATTTAGCTTATGGGATATGTGGTTCAGCTACTCCAGGCAGACTCTTCTGATCTCAGTTAGACTTGCTCACACATTTGTGACCAGCTTTGGATCACTTGAGGGCTCTGCTGATCTTGGCTGGGCTGCACCCAGGTCTGGGAGCTGACTGACTGTTGACCAACGTGGCATGGTTAACCTAGGATGACTGGGAACACTTGAATGAGTTCCTTGATCCACTAGCAGACTAACCTAGGGATGTTCTCATGCAATGGGAGAAGTGTGGGCATGCAGAAGGAGGCCTTTGCTGAAAAGTGGCACATCTTCACTTCAGCCAAATTCTGTTGGTCAAAGCAAATTACAAGTCTTGATATGGGGAATACATTTCATGTCTGTACTGAGAGAAACTGTAAAAGTCAAGGACAAAGGATAGGTACAGCTACAGAAAGCGTAATGAATTGGTGGCCCTTAGGTTTCACCAGGTAAACCTTAAGATAGGCTAAGCGGAGAACTTGGAGCCAGAACATAAAGTATCCATTTCCTTAGACTTCACGGTCACTGCTCCAGTGGACGGAAACAGCAGTAGCCTCTTTACGGAGGGCATCTTTTAAAACAAAGGTCAAGAAGATCAGCCTTTTCACTCCAAGCTAACAAAGCAATTTCAAAAAAGAAAAAACAAGTAGGAAAATTTAGCAGGCCTGTGCCTAAAGTCCTAAGAGAAGAAGATGTCAAAACTTACAGCAAAATTAGGAAAAATAAAAACAGGAAAGAAAAGAAAACTATGTGAGAAATGGAATAAAGATGCTACAATAAACTCAGATGAACCTTTGTTCAGTTTTAATTGTTAAAAAATTTTAGCTGGAAGAACATACAACATGTAGGAGGCTCCTCACTTTGACCAAATCAGTAGGGCACATGCACCTCCCAAGGGGCATGTTTAGAAACATGCATTTATTTGCACTTTGCATAAACTAACAAACTTAGCTCTAATCTCTCATTTTGGAGGCCTTCAAATTGTGGCATATTTTAGGGTATTTGCAGTTGACACATATGCTTAAATTCAGAAAAGACAGCTTCTTTTTTGGTAGTTTTGAATTTTGTGGGTAATTAGGAGAAATAAACTGAAAATTTGCCTTCAGCTTAGCTCTGTCCTCAGAAATCACAAATTTTGAATTTGTAATTGTATTAGAGTTCTCCAGAGAAACAGAACCAATAGGATAGATATAGATATGTAGAAAGAGATTGATTATGAAATATTGGCTGACATGAATGTGGAGGCTGAGAAGTCCCACCATCTGTTGTCTGCAAGCTGGAAGCCCAGGAAAGCTGATGGGTAAGTTCAGACCAAACCCCAAAACCTGAGAACTAGGGGGACAAATGGTGCAGGTCCTAATCTCAGCCCAAAGGCCTGAGAACCTGGAGTGCTGATGATGTCTCAAGGCAAGAGAAGATAGCCTTCCAGGATCACACAGGAAGACCAAATCTGCCCTTCCCCCCACCTTTTTGTTCTATTCCAGCCCTCAGTGGACTGGAAGATGCTTTCACATTGGTTAGGGCAATCTTCTTTACTCAGTGTACCAATTCAAATGCTAATCTCTTCCACAAACATCCTCACAGACATACCCAGAAATAACATTTTACCAGCTATCTGGTCATCCCTTACCCCAGTCAAGTTGATGCATAAAGTTAACCATCATAATAATTAAATGAGAAGAGTTTCCAGGTTGCCATGGGATGTAATTACACTTAGTCCTTGATATTATTTTTTCTAGGGTTATTTTTCAAAAATATTAAAATATTGATTATTAAATGTTTTGTTTGTTTCTTTGCCTAATTACGAATAGGAATTTCCCAGCTTCTGTAACTGACTAAAACATCCAAGGCCAAGCATGGTGGCTCATACCTGTAATCTCAGCACTTTGAGTGGCTGAGGCAGGAGGACTGCTTGAGGCTGGGAGTTCCAGACCAACCTGTACAACATAGTGAAGCCCCTGTCTCTATCAAAAAAAAAAAAAAAAAATTGTTTTAGTTAGGCAGGTATGGTGGTACTTGCCTATAGTCCTAGCTACTCAGGAGGCTGAGGTGGGAGGATTACTTGAGTCCAGTAGTTTGAGGTTACAGTGAACTGTGATCACACCACTGCACTCTAGCCTGGGTCACAGAGCAAAATCCTATCTCTAAAAAATGATAAAATATTATCCAGTTGGAATGTGACTGCCATGTAATAAATAGAACTATAAGAACCATTTATTTCCTCTCCTCCAACTCCTCTATTTTGAAGGTCTGGCTCCTTTGCATGCAGGTAAAAGCTTACTCACATTTCTCTTCAGATCTTTTATTCTTTTTTTAAGAACAATGCCGTAGATTGTCACAGCCTATTTGAAATATTTTATAACTCTATTCCTTTAGTGTTTTGAGAAAGCATGTACTAATTCTTAAATTTATTTCTCATAATATTGATAACAAAAGGAATTCTATATAGCAATTATTGGAAATGTGCCCTGTGAATAGGAACTAATTATCTTGAGATTAGTCATTAAGTGTCAGTTCTCTTTAGTTTTATCACCACCCATAGATAAATTAAGTGGAGTTCCTGAATCAGAACAGCTTAGGACCAAACCCACACGTACAAGGACACCAGAGTACATGTCACTGTATTTGTCCTAGCCTCAGAGACAAATTGTTTAGTTATTTTAACCTTACCTGGTTTTGCAAGTTTAAACACAGCTGTATATTAGAGCAGTAAACTGTGGTCCTCATAGCACCCTCCTCAGAATCATCTGGAGTCTGCGTAGACTCTCCCCAAAAATACTGAATATGAACCTCCGCAGACCATGCTCAGGAATCTGTGTTATATATGTCTTCTGGTTCCAGACAAATGCCACCAAAATAAGCTATTGATAGTACAAAGCTGTGCTATTTTTAAAAGCCATAAGAGAACAGTCCTTGACAGTTTTTGTGGGATCTCAAAGGGGAAACGGCTTGATCGGGTTTGCATAAGGAGAATGCTGTAATAGTTGTAGATTGGGAGACATGGCAAGGCAAGGGTTTTCAAGCAAAGATTTTGAAGAATCTTGGGGAAAAGAGCTCTTGGATGTTATTGAATAATAGTTTGATATTCATACAAGTGAAGCTTTAGAAAATTTTTGGAACAGATAATCAAGTTATTATAGTCATGATCTTGAAGACAGAGGAATATCAAAGCTATGTTACTGAAGATAATGAACTCATAAAGTCATGTCAATGTAAGGAAAGCTGCATGGGTGTAAGATGCTTTTGGTTCTCAGCTTCTTCAGCCTGAGTTAAAGAATAAATCATTAATATCTGGAGGCAGGATCAAGCCACACCTTCACCACAATTTGCAGTGTCATGATTGTGTATTATATTCCCAGGATGGTCTTTTCAACTACTGTAAGTGTCAGGTTTTCCTGTTCTTTTTGTTGGATGATCATTTGTTGGACTGTTATATGGGACAATGGCTGCACAGAGTATGCAAAATGCCAGGGATCACAAATCCAAGTTCTGCAACCCAGAAAAAGAGCTGCTATAAAAATGAGCTGCTGATTAAAGCTGCTCTGTTCTCAACCACCACTTGCTCAATTTCATGAACCTTACAGGCCAGGGCTTCTATAGCCTTGGTGATATTGCCTAACTTCCCTGCTAGTGTATGAAATATAGTATGTATGATTCTCTTAACTTTTTGGACATCTCTCTTGAAAGAGAAGAAAGCAATCCAGAACACTCCTTGAACAGTTATGGCTCCAAATCAAGTTGACATTTTTACCCTTCTTGAAATGTTATCAAACTATCTCTTTGTCCAAGAAAAAAACCTGATTGGCCAAAATATATTCTGAGTGATGTCAGAGATTATCCAGAAAGTGGACATCAGTTTAACAACACAAAGAGCCCCTAATCCAAGGAGTAGCCAAAAATCCAATACTTGTCACTGGGGGACCATCCAATAATCTTTTTTTTTTTTTTTTTTTTAGCCAAAATATCCCTATGAAACAATGTTGAACCCTTGCCAAGCAATTTTGAACAATTTTTATACAATTCATCAAAAGTGGCATGACACCAGGCAATGAAATTTGTAGTACTGACATCATTAGATAGAGGTAAAGAAAAGGGAAAGTGTGCCTTTTAAGAGCTACAAAAGTTTAAGACAGGCACCAAGTATATACCCTCTGTTTCCAAGTTCTATTTCTGTGAAAGTTCAGTGACGAAGACTAGCTTTCACGAAAGTTCCCTGAATATAGTCTTGGTGGGGTAGGAACCAACTTTTCTAGGTATGATATTGATATGTTTTGGCTCTGTGTCCCCACCCAAATCTCACCTTGAATTGTAATAATCTCCAACATGTCAAGGGCAGGACCAGGTGGAGATAATTGACTCATGAAGATGGTTTTCCTCACACTTTTCTCATGGTAATGAATAAGTCTCATGAGATCTGATGGTTTTTACAAATGGAAGTTCCCCTGCACAAGCTCTCTTGCCTACCACCATGTAAGAAGTGAGTTTGCTTCTCATTGACCTTCTCCCACGATTGTGAGACCTCCCTCAGCCATGCGGAACTGTGACTCCATTAAACCTCTTTGCTTTATAAATTACCCAGTTTCAGGTATGTCTTTATTAGCAGCATAAAGAACAGGCTAATACAGTAAATTGGTACCGGGAGTGGTTCTAGAGGAACACAATTCTAAGAATGAATTTATTTAGTTGGTTTTGGGGTTTCTGGAAGTGGCTGCTTAATATTATTAGACCCCAAAATGCTAAGGACTTGACTTCTAATAGTGTGGAGAACACTCATAGTTCTTGGCATGAACTGTTTCGAGGGTTATGCAAAATAAATGCATTCAATACTCCTAATTCACTGCTTGTGAGAGGCAAGGAGTTTAGTGACTCATTACACAGTACTTTTGACTATTTGTGGAGAACCAAGGAATATAATTCAGTTGGTTGGTTGCTACTAAGTTTGCTAGGCGAAATGATGAAGGAAAACAATGAACTCAGGGATTCTAACTCCCTGTTCCAGAAGCATATATTGAGCCTCAAATCTGCTAAGATTGCCTGGAGTTAGAGTCTTATCTCCTGTAGAGAAAGAGCTGAAATTTTGGAAAATCAGACACAAGCTCTTATCATGTGAGTGACTGACCTGCAAAGAAAGGGGCGCACACAGCCTCGCCAGATGTCTACTGTTAAAGTGAGTGTCAACTCGATTGGATTGACTTATGCAAAGTATTGTTCCTGGGTGTGTCTGTGAGGGTGTGGCCAAAGAAGACTAACATTTGAGTCAGTGGACTGGGAGAGGCAGACCCACCCTCTTTCTAGATGGGCACCATGTAATCAGCTGCCAGCATAAAAGCAGGAATGGAAAGGGTAGACTGGCTAAGTCTCGGGCTTCCATCTTTCTCCTGTGCTGGATGCTTTCTGCCCTTGAACAACAGACTCCAAGTTCTTCACCTTTTGGATTCTTGGACTTAACCAGTGATTTGCCAGGGGCTCTTGGGCCCTTGACCACAGACTGAAAGCTGCATTATCGAATTCCCTACCTTTGAGGTTTGGGGACTTGCACTGGCTCCCCGGCTCCCCAGCTTTCAGATGGCCTATTGTGGGACTTCACCTTCTGATTATGTGAGTCAATTCTCCTAACAAACTCCCTTTCATACATATGTCTATCCTATTAGTTCTATCGCTCTAGAAAACCCTGACTAATACAAATGTGATAAGCGTTTTAGATTTCCAGTGATCAGTCCTGTTGTGGTGTTTGCATCTAAAATGTTATCTTATTGTTGAATCCTGGTACCTAAGACGTCAACTAACTCATTACAAATAAATGATAGGAATAGAAGCAGAATATTTCCCAAAGGGATCGTGCACAAATGAAACTGTACATTTGGTTGTACGGCAGTTCTCAAGGAAATTCTAGCTAGATACTGAATTGAGACCTGGGAGTGACTAAGAATGCAAAAAAAAAAAAAAAAAAAATTAGAAAGAGTTGCTTTATAGATAATATAGTTAAAGGCAAACTGAAACAAGCAAAAGTGGAAACAAGATACTAGGAAAATAGTAAAATAATTCCTTTTAAATCCTGATAGTCTGTGGCCTTGTTCCATGAATCCAAGGTGTGAATTCAGAAGTCTTGGTGGAAGCTATTTCCTTCCAAAGTCTGTTTATAGAGGCCAACTTGAGGTCTTCACAGGGGACTTCATCTTCCATTTCTAGGATGGTTTATGTTTCACTGAAAGACATGGCTCCAGAATAAACCACTTGGATTTTCACTGTCCTGCTAATTGTTAACAGTACCTCAAGGGGTCCTGTGGTTCAGGGTTTTACAGCTGTCTTTCTCTGATATCACTTCTAGAAGACCCATTGCCTAGGTTTTAGTTCATGTAAAGGTAACTTAAGAGGCAGAAAGACAGCTCCCACCTGTTCATGGTAGGAATAAGTGTGTTGCATGAATCCCCAGCATTCTTTGCCATGGCTGCTTGCAATCGTGTAGAGGTATTCTTAAATCCATATGGACTCATACACTCCTGAGTAAGTGGCAGAGTTTTCAAAGCTCTTGCTAAGCCCCAGTAAAGTGGGTTTTCCATCACTAAAGTGATAAATAGTTCCCACATTTAGGAATACAAAATCAAAAAAAATTTTTTTTGGCTACTGTTAGAGCTATTAATATCTGATGAAAGGCTTCAATCCAACTACAAATTAACAAATATTGATCAGGACATATTCAAAAGTCATCACAGAATGCATAGATATGAAATCAATTTGGAAGGGTTCTGAAGGTTGGCTGTTGTCCATGTCCCATCTTTATAGCTTTTACTGCGACTGTGCTGTTGACATATGAGACGCGTATCAGAGACCCTTGATCATTTTGGTAAAGATTTTCTGCTGATGTTGACTGAGTGTAGAGGCAAATATGTCCTTGCTAGGGTAGGTAATTCCATGTAAAATTCTGCAAATTTCCTTTGCTACTGAGGGCCATCCATAGAGTGCCTGAAATCATCCCTGGGAAGTTTGCAACTAGATATTTCCCAGTATCCTTTCTTTATGCTGGAGTCAAATCCTAGCATTCTGAAATAGCTTCTTTGAACACACCCAGATATTTGGTTTCTTAGGGTAGGATCATTGTGAAGGTGGCCTGAACTCCTTTTGTACCAATTCCTACCTTATTATAGCTACTGCTTTAAGAAGCTTTAGCACACTCAAAATTCCTTTAATTTGCTGAACATTTTTGTTTGAGATTTCTACAAAAGTCAAGAACCCCTGTTTGTTTGCAAAGCCTTCAAAAATTGTGAACTACTCCTAAAGCATTTCTACTCTCAGTGTGTATTTTAGCTCATTTATCTTTAACTAACTGTCAAGCTCTGATGAGGGCAATAAGTTTTACCACCTGGTAGATTTTGCTTCTACAAGGAGTCACATTTTAGGAACAATGTGAGATCTGTTACAGTAGATTTTACCTAATATTATATTTTTCTGTTTAGTCTTATGATATGGTCCATCAACAAACAAAACTAAATCTTGATTTTCTAATGTAGTTTCTAGCATGTCTATTCAGGGAATAGAGAGTTTGAAAAGAGAGGTTAGAGAGTCATAGGCGTCCATCTTTTAAAGAAAATGATGGAAGAGTTGCAGAATTCAGTAATTTATAGAGATATGCAAAGAAAAAGAGAGAGAAACAGAACTTTTAGGAGGTAAGCTTACTTACTGAGAGTTATTGTTTATTTTCAGTGAGAGACAAGGACCAGATAATGGGAGGGACCATCAAGTTTAAAGAACATTCTAAAAATCAAGTGAACAGAGCCTTCCTAGTTTAGCTGCTGTGGCTATTGCCCCTGGGCAAGGTGAGTAGACTTTTGCCAGTGGGATAAGAGAGAAATTGTAGTGAGCTTTTGGTCTCTGATTATTCAGAAGAAGTTGAATTAGAACACACAGGGCTTATTCAAATCTCTCACATTATATGTTAATAGATAAGCTTATGATAATTAAGTTGGCGTACAATGGGATGTTATTGAAGATTTAATTTTAACTTTTGAAAGGAGGGTTTGTGTTGGGGTTCTCAGAGAAGAACTTTGGTTACCAAGGGATATAGTATGGCTCTGTGTCCCCACCCAAATCTCATCTTAAATTGTAATCCCCATATGTGGAGGGAGGGACCTGGCTGGAGGTGATGGATCATGGAGAAGATTTCCCCCATGTTCTTCTCATTATAGTGAGTAAGTTCTCATGAAATCTGATGGCTTAAAAGTGTTTGACACTTCCTCCCTGTCTCTCCTGCTGCCTTGTAAGACATGCCTTGCTTCCCCTTCATCTTCAGCCATGATTGTAAGTTTTCTGAGGGCTCCCCAGCCATGCAGACCTGTGAGTCCATTAAACCTCTTTCCTTTATAAACTCCAAAGTCTCAGGAAATTTTTTATAGCAGTATGAAAACAAACTAATACAGGAAATTGTTATCAGCAGAGTGGGTCACTGTTATAAAGACAACTGAAAATGTGGAAGTGACTTTGGAACTGGGTAATAGGCAGAGGCTGAAACAGTTTGGAAGGCTCAGAGAAAGACAGGAAGATGAGGAAAGGTTTGAAACTTCCTAGAGACTTGTTGAATGGTTGTCACCAAAATGCTGATATTGATACAGAAAATGAAGTCCAGGCTGAGACAGTCTCATATGGAGATGAGGAACTTATTGGGAACTGGATCAAACCTCACTCTTGCTATGCTTTAGGAAAGAGTGTGATGGCATTTTGCCCCTGCCCTAGAGATCTGTAGAATTTGAATTTCCTAATTTGAATTTGAATTGAGAAAGATGGCTTAGGGTATCTGGCAGAATAAATTTCTAAGCAGCAAAGCATTCAAGAGATGACCTGGCTTTTTCTGAAGTGTACGATTATATGTGTTCATAAAGAGATAATCTGAAATTGGAACTTATGTTTAAAAGGGACGTAGAACATAAAAGTTCTGAAAATTTGCAGCCTGACCATGTGGTAGAAAAGAAAAGCCCATTTTCTGGGGAGAAATTCAAGCCACTGCAGAAATTTGCTTAAGTAACAAGGAGCTGAATGTTAGTTGCCAAGATAATGGGGAAAATGTCTCCAGGGCATGTCAGAGATCTTCACAGCAGCTCCTCCCATCACAGGTCCAGAGGCATAGGAAGGAAAAATTGTTTCATGGGCCAGGCCTAGGGCCTCACTGCTCTGTGCAGCCTTGGGACATGGTGCCCTGTGTCCCAGGTGCTCTAGCTATGGCTCCAGCCACGACTAAAAGGGACCAAGGTACAACTCAGACCATTGCTTCAGAGGGTTCAAGCCCAAAGCCTTGGTGGCTTCCATGTATTGTTGGGCCTGTGGGTGTGCGGAAGCTAAGAGATGAGGTTTGGGAACCTCCACCTAGATTTCAGAGGATATAGGGAAACGCCTAGGTGTCCAGACAGAAGTCTGCTGTGGGGTGGAGCCCTAGTGGAGAACCTCTACTAGGGTAGTGGGGAGGGGAAATACGGAGTTGGAGTCCCCATGCAGAGTCACCACTGAGGCACTGCATAGTGGAGCTCTGAGAAGAGGGCCACCATTCTCCAGACCCCAGAATGGTAGATCAACTGACAGTTTGCACTGTGTGTTTGGACAAGCTGCAGGCACCCAATACCAGCCCATGAAGGCAGTTGTGGGGTCTGTACCCTGCAGAGCCATACAGCAGAGCTGTCCAAAACCTTGGGAGACCACCTCTTGCATCATCATGCCCTGAATGTGAGACACAGAGACAAAGGAGATAATTTTGGAGCTTTAAGATTTAATAACTTCCCTGCTGGATTTCAGACTTGCATGGAGCTTGTAGCCCCTTCATTTTGGCCAACTTTTCCTAATTGAAATAGAAACATTTACCCAATGCCTATACCCACATTGTATCTTGAAAATAACTGACTTGCTTTTGATCTTTCCGGCACATAGGTGGAAGGAACTTGCCTTGTCTCAGATGAGTCTTTGACTTGGACTTTTGTGTTAATGCTGGAATGAGTTTAGACTTTGGGGGACTGTTGGGAAGGCAGGATTGTGTCTTGAAATGTGAGGATATGAGATTTGGGTGGGGCCCAGCATAAAATGTCACTGTTTGACTCTGTGTTCCCACCCAATTATCATTTAAAATTGTAAGCTTAATGTGTTGAGGGAGGAACCTGGTGGGAGGTGATTGGATCATGGGGATGGTTTCCCCATGCAGTTCTCATGATAGTAAGTGAGTTCTTACGAGATCCGATGGTTTAAAAGTGTTTGGCAGTTCACCTCTCTTTCTCTCTCCTCTGCTGCCATGTGAGACATGCCTCACTTCTCTTTTGCCTTCCACCATAATTGTAAGTTTCCTGAAGTCTCCACAGCCATGGGGAACTGTGAGTCAATTAGACTTCTTTCCTTTATAAATTACCCAGTCCCAGGTAGTTCTTTATAGCACTGTAAAAACAGACTAATACATCAAGAATTTGGTTAAACCATACAGTGAAGTGGAGATTTTAGGAAAACTGGTAACTCCTGTATGCAATGAGATCCAGGAATCTTCTTGTTTCTTAGTTATTCATCTGGAAAAGTTTCGAAAGGCCAAGTCTGTTAAGAGAGGATTTGAGAAAAGTCATATTAAAGGCAATGAACTTTATTTTGACAAAATTGTGACTTCTCTTTGGAAACCTTGTGCCATCTCTGAAAACAGAAAGCAGATAGATGGAATCAATCTTAGAGCTCACCTCATCCTTAGAACAAAACAAAAGGTCAACCACGTGTTTGAAACCACCTTTGCAAAATTACAACAGTAAGAGAAATCTAACATCATTGGCTCCATCCTGCTTCTGACCTTCAAGCTATTCTTAGTCATTCCTGGGTGTAGGCCAAGCTAACTTTGGGAGGAATTTAGTTTGTAGTTTAACCTTAAAGCAGGGATGATAACAACTCTTACCAAAACTAAACTGCCATTGTAAAAATTAATGAAAGGCCACAATATTAGGATTATGAGAGGGACCTGAATTCTGATAAGATATAGGTGTAGCTTCTATAATCCCTTACTGATTAGGAATCATATGTCCAGAGGATACAAGATTTGTGACTTTCTCAATTGCTCCTGTAGATAACATCAGAAAACCAGAGAAAGATTTTCTTGAGATCTTTTTCAGACTGACCCCACTGGACTCATGACTTACAACTCAGCTGGTCCTGTGGCCCCTCTCAGAGGTGCACCTAGTGCATGAGGACTGTTTGCCACATCCCTATTTCATCCCAAACCTATCAGCAGAAGCCATTCTCTAGTCCCCTGCCCACCCTTGGATGTATATATACACATAGGTATGTTTCTGTGTGTGTGTGTGTGTGTCCTTGATGGGCTCAGCCCCAATAATGCTATCTACAAATGCTAGAACATTTGTTGATAGAAGGCTGATACCTTCTTCAGATCTGCAATGTGGGCTTGATTGAGATACACAGACATTGGTAAATCAATATTCAAATTAGCTATGCAATTACTATGAATAGGAGAACCCTTGAGGATTTCAGGAAAAGAACTACTAAGAGAATATTTAATTTGGCAATTAAATTTGCATAGTTAACCACATCCTATGAAGTTAGCAGAGGTGTGTTCTTATTAAGGAAGAAAACATACATCTTGCTTAAAGATTCAAGGGTGACAGTTATGGACTGGAACACAAGGAATGTATGACAATTGTTAGAGACACCTACTGAAAGGATATAAAATGTGTGTGAAAGTGTGTACACTGAAGCCTTACTGCTAAAAACCTGTGCCTTACATTCTTGAAGATTTTGTAAGTTCTTGTTCTCCTGCTGGTAGCATCCAGGGGAGTCACAAGATGTCACAAAACCGGTTATGAAACCTGTTGCGAAAAGATTAACT
>NW_012119375.1:8101-8930 GCF_000951035.1 Colobus angolensis palliatus | reverse complement strand
GCCCAGCTAATTTTTTTTTTTTTTTGAGGTGGAGTCTCACCCTGTCACCCAGGCTGGCGTACAGTGTCACGATCTCCACTCACTGCAACCTCTGAGCCCCTGGTTCAAGCAATTCTCCTGACTCAGCCTTCTGAGTAGCTGGGACTACAGGCATGTACCACCATGCCTGGCTAATTGTTTTGCATATTTAGTAGAGACAGGGTTTCACCACGTTGGCCAGGCTAGTCTCAAACTCCTGACCTCGTTATCTGCCCGCCTTGGCCTCCCAAAGTGTGGGATTACAGACGAGAGGCACTGCCCTGGCCTAATTTTTTATTCTTTTGGAGAGACGGGGTCTCACTATGCCCTCCAGGCTGGTCTTGAACTCCTGGGCTCAAGCAATCCTCCTGTCTTGGCCTCTCAAAATGTTGGGATTACAGGTATGAGCCACCGTGCCTGGCCTTGTTTTGTTTGGTTTGAGACAAGGTCTTGCTCTGACATCCAGGCTAGAGTGCAGTGGCACCATCTCAGCGTACTGCAACCTCTGCCTCCTGGGCTCAGGTGATCCTCTCACCTCAGCTGTAGCTGGGACTATAGTCAGGCGCCACCACGTCCAGCTAATTTTTTATCTTTTTAGTAGAGATGAGATTTTGCCATGTTACCCAGGCTGGTCTTGAACTCCTGACCTCAAGCAATCCACCCACCACAGCCTCCCAAAGTACTGGGATTAAAAGTGTGAGCCAGTGCACCTGGCCTGTTTTGTTTATTATTATTATTATTGATTGTTTGTGTGTGTGTGTGTGTGTGTGAGACGGGGTCTTGTTCTGTTGCCCAGGTTAGCCTTGAACCA
>NW_012119375.1:0-1111 GCF_000951035.1 Colobus angolensis palliatus | reverse complement strand
GAGTAGCTGGGATTACAGGCATTTGCCACCACTCCTGGCTCTTTCTTTCTTTTTTTTTGAGATGGAGTCTGGCTCTGTCGCCCAGGCTGGAGTGCAGTGGCCGGATCTCAGCTCACTGCAACCTCTGCTTCCCTAGGTTCAAGCGATTCCCCTGCCTCAGCCTCCCGAGTAGCTGGGATTACAGGCATTTGCCACCACTCCTGGCTAATGTTGTATTTTTTATAGAGACAGGGTTTCCCCATGTTGGCCAGGCTGGTCTCAAACTCCCGACCTCAGGTGATCCGCCCGCTTCAGCCTCCCAAAGTACTGAGATTACAAGCGTGAGCCACTGATTGATTTTAATATATCCCACTGGAAAAACCTTGCCTACAGCAGGACCAGGCCTCAGAAGAAAAGAAACCCTTAAGACCACTGATTGGTTTGCTTTGTCCTGGGAGGGAAGGCGGCGAGGGCTCCCCCTTTCCCTGGTCCCGAAGGCCAGGCAGACAGGTCCACTCACATGCGCACGGCCATGCTCAGGTCACACTGTACGATCTTCCATGTGTCGGTTATCCACAGCCTACATCCCTCCTTCCCAGCTCTGGGCCCACTAGCCTCTGGAGGAACTCCAGGCCCATCCTGTTTGGGTGAAAGAACTGGCTCCTTCTTAAGGCAATAAACATGTTTCTAAACAGAACAGGAGCTGGGCAGAGCAGCAGCAGCCTCCACTCAGCTGGCCCCAGATTCAGGTTGAATATTAAACTGGAAACAGCAAAAGTTGTGACTGCACCTCGCAAAGTTCCCTCAGGGAGATGCAGATCCCAAGTTGTGTTTGCTGCCGCGAATGGTCCAGCGATGCGCTGGACTCAGAGGGACACCCGAGCCAAGGACGTGTGCAGAAGACTCCGAGGGAGCCCTTGGATTCTTTCTTGTTCCCCAATCCCTCACTCAAAAAAGAGAGCAGCACGACATTTCTGGGGCTGTGCACACAAGGCAACAAACCATTTAAGGCATCTATAAAATCCAGGTCCAGGGCGGGCGCGGTGGCTCACGCCTGTAATCCCAGCACTTTGGGAGGCCGAGGCGGGCAGATCACGAGGTCAGGAGATCGAGACCATCCTGGCTAACACGG
>NW_012119374.1:0-1405 GCF_000951035.1 Colobus angolensis palliatus | reverse complement strand
AGGCTGAAGGATCACCTAAGTTCAGGAGTTTGAGACCAGCCTGGCCAACATGGTGAAACCCCATCTCTACTAAAAATACAAAAATTAGCCAGACGTGGTGGCACGTGCCTATACTCCCAGCTACTCAGGAGGCTGAGGTGGGAGAATCACTTGAATCTGAAAGGCAGAGATTGCAGTGAGCCGAGATGACACCAGTGAACTCCAGCCTGGGTGACAGAGCGAGACTCTGTCTCAAAAAAAGAATTTAGCCGGGCCCGGTGGCTCAAGCCTGTAATCCCGGCACTTTGGGAGGCCGAGACGGGCGGATCACGAGGTCAGGAGAGCCAGACCATCCTGGCTAACACGGTGAAACCCCGTCTCTACTAAAAAATACAAAAAGCTGGCCGGGCGAGGTGGGCGGCGCCTGTAGTCCCAGCTACTGGGGAGGCTGAGACAGGAGAATGGCGTAAACCCGGGAGGCGGAGCTTGCAGTGAGCTGAGATCCGGCCACTGCACTCCAGCCTGGGCGACAGAGCAAGACTCTGTCTCAAAAAAAAAAAAAAAAATTTAAAAAGAAAAACCCCAGATCATGGCTTGAATTTAGTTATGTCTTTTCAGTCTCCTTTAATCTGAAATACTCCCGTCTTTATCTTTTATAATACTGAAATTGTTTAAGCTCCCAAGTCAATTATTTTACAGACTACTTCTCAATTGGGGGGTATCTGATTTTTTCTGATTATAGCAGTGATTATACTTATTTTTTGTGAAATATCACCAATGTCTTTAGTGCATCAAGAAGCACATGATATCCATTATTCCCATTACCGATGATATTAACTTTAATCCCATGGTTTGATATGCCAGGTTTCTCCAGTGTAAATTTACAAAGTTTTTTTGTTTTGTTTTGTTTTCTTTTTTTTTTTTTTGGAGATGGAGTCTCACTCTGTCACCCAGGCTGGACTGCAGTGGCGTGATCTCGGCTTACTGCAACCCCTTTCCTACTGCAACCCCTATCTCCCAGGTTCAAGCAATTCTCCTGCCTCGGCCTCCCTAGTAGCTGGGACTACAGGGGTATGCTGCCACGCCTGGCTAATTTTTTTTATATTTTTAGTAGAGACAGGGTTTCACTGTGTTGCCCAGGCTGGTTTCAAACTCCTGAACTCAGGCAATCCGCCTGCCTCAGCCTCCCAAAGTGCTAGGATTACAGGTGTGAGCCACCGTGCCTGGCCCAAAGTTTTTTCTTATTTGTAATAAATAGCTTGTGAAGATATATTTTCAGATTATATAAATTCCTTGTTATTCCTGAATTTTTTTTTTTGTTTGAGATGGAGTCTCACTCTGTCGCCAGACCCAGGCTGGAGTGCAGTGGCACGATCTCGGCTCACCGCAACCTCCGCCTCCCAGGTTCAAGCGATTCTCCTGCCTC
>NW_012119373.1:3263-3627 GCF_000951035.1 Colobus angolensis palliatus | reverse complement strand
GGGTCCCCAAACAAACTCTCGACGTTCCCGACTCCTCCTCAACCTGCTGTCTCCCAGGTCTGTCTGCTGCACGACCAGTTCCACGTGGCTTTGGCCAGCCTCACACAGCCGGGGTGGACAGCACCTTGCACCTGGCCCATGTGGGGTATGGTGAAACTGCTCGGCACACACGCCTGTGTCTCTGGATGTGTGGGGCCGCACCACCGGGCCACCCTCGAGCGGCAGGGGCAGAAGCAGCTGGGCGAAACTCCCTCCTTCACCCCCAGGCCGATGGTTCTGAGATGCATCCCAGACTCTGGGAGGTCTCCCCCAGCTTTCTTCCCTGCTCCCTGCACAAGCCCGACTGCGTTCCCAGGCTTTTTGT
>NW_012119373.1:0-1186 GCF_000951035.1 Colobus angolensis palliatus | reverse complement strand
GGGATGAACAGGGGTCCATCCCGCCCGTGATCCGCCCGCCTCGGCCTCCCAAAGTGCTGGGATCACAGGCGTGAGCCATCGCGCCCAGCCGACACTGTCAGTTTTGGGAATGATCAACTTTGGGGTGGGGAGAGTCAGGTACAGTGCAATATTTGTGTATATTTTATCTTCAATCCTCCCAACAACCCCATTTTCTAGATAGGAATTGTGAGGCCTGGCAAGGTCAAGGCCTCGCCCCAGGTTCAAGGCAGGCGCAGATATTGTTCCCAGCTGGTCCCACCCAAAGCCTGCTCCTCACTGGCCTCCCTTTCGCCCTCCCCAGGGGAGTATCGTCAGCCCAAGGCCCAGAAGTGAAGGCCCTGGACCTGGCACAGCTGCCCCCTCCCGGGACCTCGGCCCTCTCCATCCCTGGGGGCCACTGCAGGCTTTCCCTGGTATGGGGCCACATTCTCCCAGTAGACCCGCATGGCTGTTGCCCACCTCACCGTGCATATTCAATGGTGTTTTCTCTTGACTGGTCCTTCCCAGGAGATGATGGATTTCCTGGAGGCAGGAAGTGTGGCCATGACTGGGGGTAGCCCCAGGACCCGGCACGGGTCAGGCTCTGGGATGATGTGACAGATGTGCGTCTGGCAGCCTAGCTGAGCTGAACTGCGGCGCCTGGAACTCCCTTCCCTGCACAGGCTTGGATTATCTCGGGCCCCAGGGGTGGGTCTGCATGCGATGTGGGGGCAGAGGGAGCAGCACCCGTGTCTTCCTTTTACACCCAGAAGTCGTGAGGGGCCTCCCAGCACCCAGAGGACTCGCAGGTGCCGCTGATCTCAGGAGATGGATTTGTGTCCAGGCAGCTGGGGCATAGCTCTTCACGCCCAGTCAGAGCCTCCTGTGATCTCCCTGACTCCCAGGCCAGGTATATGCGCAGTTCATGAAGGTGCCGGCTTCTCCCACGGGTCGCCCATCCTTAAAGGCATAGGCTCAGAGCAGGGGACAGATTGACGTGGGGTCCGGTACTTCTTGGTGGGAGTGCCAGCTCAGCCTGTCAGGTTCCGCGTGTCCTTGCTACCCCACTTCATGGTCATCCCCTCTTCCCCATGCCCATCCTGCCAGCTCCATGCACCAGAGAAGCTACAGCTCCCTTACATGGGGTAGCCAGCGCCCAAGGTTTCATAAGGCCAAGTCCCTTTCA
>NW_012119372.1:5489-7381 GCF_000951035.1 Colobus angolensis palliatus | reverse complement strand
TTTTGTTCTATGCAGGCCCTCAACTGATTGGCCGAGGCCCTTTCACACTGAGGAGGGCAACCTGCTTTATTCAGTCTACCAATTCAAATGTTAATCTTATCCAGAAACTCTCTCCCACATATACCCAGAGTAATGCTTGGCCAAATGTTTGGGCATCTTGTGGCCCAGTCAAATTGACACACAAAATTAACTGTCACACTGCCTCAATTATCTTCAAGGTTCATTCTATGCTTTACTTCTAATTTGATTTTAATTCAGCCATTGTACTTTTTATTTTCTTGTAAGTCTTCCTTATCTAATCTAGTACCTCTCTTTATTTGTGTAGTAAAATTTTAGGTTAGTTATCCCTATTATTTCACTCTTCTATTTCATAGAGACTATACCTTTTTGTACCATGATATTGGGAATGACAAATAGTTATCTAAAATTGTTGTCTGCTTCCAGCATTAGATTATTGTCAAAGATATACTCCTTTTCTGAGTTATGCAAATTGAGCTTTCCAAACTCTGTAATACATCAGTTTTTCATAGATCCTATGTTATTTACTTTTTCCTTAGTTATCTAGCCAGACTCCCTGTTTTGTCAGTGAACAAAATTATCAGGTTACGTTTCATCGTGCTCTTTATATACTTATGAGTGACAGCTATAGTGTCATACAGTGGTTAAATGCCTGAAGTCTGCAGCCAGACTGCCTGAGTTCAGAACCTGGCTCTGCCACTCTTTCTTGAGTAAGTTACCTTATTTTTCTTGGTCTCAGTTTCCCATTTATAGATAATCACAGTGCATATTTCATAGGGTTGCAGTGATATTTAAATGAATCCATCTATCTGTCTGTCTATCTATCTATCTCTCTATCTATCTATCTAGCTAGCTATAATGGTGGATTGGGTTTCTGTGATTCACAGGTTCTTTCAGAACTTTCTTTTATGCAGGAATAATGGTTTTCCAGTGACCAGAAGGGTTCCAGGAAAACAAAATCAATAATGATTAACCATGATTCCTGTTTCATTCCTCAAGTTATCAAAAGTAAACTTCTTCATGAGTCAGATTTCTCAATCATACTGGGACAGGTGTCTGTCCCAATAGTTCCAATTCTGCATCTATTAAGGTTACCTATAATGTGTAGGTCCAGTGTCTTGAGGCATGTGACCAGCAGGGGCACCCAGAAACTGCTGGAGAATAGCTTGCTTCTTAATTATTTTATCCCATTGTGTTTTCTCTTTATTTTTAAAATTTGCTTTAAGTTCTGGGATACATGTGCAGAATGTGCAGATTTGTTACAAAGGTATGCAAATGTGTGACATGGTGGTTTGCTGCATCTGTTGACCCATCCTCTAAATTCTCTCCCCTCGCCCCCCAACAGGCCCCGATGTGTGTTGTTCCCTTGCCTGTATCCATGTGTTCTCATTGTTCAACTCCTACTTATGAGTGAGAACATGTGACGTTTGGTTTTCTGTTCCTGTGTTAGTTTGCTGAGGATGATGGCTTCCATCTTCATCCATGTCCCTGCAAAGGACATGATCTCATTCCTTTTTACAGCTGCATAGTTTTCCACGATGTACATGTACCACATTTTCTTTATCCAGTCTATCATTGATAGGCATTTGGGTTGGTTTCATGTCTTTGCTATTGTAAATAGTGCTGCAATAAACATATGTGTGCATGTGTCTTTATAGTAGAACGATTTATATTATTTTGGGTATACACCCTGTGATGGGATTGCTGGGTCAAATGGTTTATTTCTGGTTCTAGATCCTTGAGGAATCGCCATACTGTCTTCCATAATTGTTGAACTAATTTACATTCCCACCAACAGTGTAAAAGTGTTCCTATTTCTCCACAGCCTCACCAGCATCTATTGTTTCTTGACTTTTTAATAACTGCCATTCTGA
>NW_012119372.1:0-1135 GCF_000951035.1 Colobus angolensis palliatus | reverse complement strand
ATCTAATAGGGAATGTAGACTGACAAGGCTTTCAGACCAACCTCCTGTATTCTGGCTTCTCACTCTCTGGCTCACTGCTTCCTCAGCTTCCAGATTTTCAAGGTTACTGCACCTTCTGTGGTTTCCAACAGCTCATCATTCCTCTCTCCCCAGGTGGTGAATCAGGAGAGGAAAGTACAGGTGGCAGAAAAATTCTGGCACCTTCTCTTTTGCTGTTTTACATATGTATGCACCTATTACGAGCAGGCCCCCTGCCATTTGGGGAGGTCATTAAGGTGTTTACTTGGAATAAATCTGACAAAATCCTGCCTGCTTCTTGGTTATTATGATGTGTCAGCTTTGATCAGAGGCAATAAGGACACTCCTCCTATTCCCCCAAGAATAGCAGGTGTATTATCTTACGGGGTTTTCTGAGTACAGTTAGAAGCATCCTTTGGCAATGAAGTAAGTATAGCTCTGTGCTAGAAGGGAGATAAGTGCATCAAATCTTCTACAAATTGAATAGCATATGAACACCACATTACAGTTGTAGGTGCAGAAATAAAAGGAGAAATGCATTGACTAAGATGCTGTCAAATCATCACATGAAGTTTCAAAGCACCCTGTAGTTCCATCCCCTGGAAAGGTCATATTTAAGGACAAAACCTTAATTGTACTTATGTCTCTCTAATGTTTTAGGAATCTTAAGGGTTTGATCTAAGAAAATTCTTTTTAAAGTCTCTCATTGTTCTCTTTGTAATTTCCCAATTTCCCGAGATTTTTCTCATACTTGAGTAGACCTCTCTCACCCATGCCATTTTTTCCCTGCCATCTTGGTCCCTTAGTCATGCTCAACTTTGTGTAATGGATTGCTGACAAGTCACATCTTTCCGCTGGGCAAAGTCTCGTTGTGGGTAGAATTCTTGCCTCTGATGACAGTTCTCTTCAGAATCTGTCCGTATAGTTTTCATTCTTTCTTTCCTCAGAGAGCTGGGGACAAAGAAGAAGCTAAAAGGGCAAAGGAATTGGGGAAAGAAGTCTCCTACATTTATAATTGTATCCCATAATGATTAAACTGTTACACTATTGTTGACCAACTATTTGGCGGATTGTCTAAAGTTGTTGGCATTTTGGCTTATCGTTTCTTTTTTTTTTT
>NW_012119371.1:6564-7642 GCF_000951035.1 Colobus angolensis palliatus | reverse complement strand
ACTTGCTATATAAGAAAGAAATTAGAAATTGTTCCTGAATTTAAGACCTTTGAATTGATTCACGGAGCACTGGGGCTATCTAATCTTTCCAGATTTGCTAAAATTCACCTGTGAAACCGTATGTGCCTGGTGCTTTTTTTGTGGAATAATTCCTTGATAACTTTCTCTGAGTCTGCTATGGTAATTAACCTGTTTAAGTAGTCTATCTTTAATTGGTTCAGTTTAGTTTACAACTTGTTTGTATAGAAGTTTACAAAGTAGTTCTAGTTTCTAACGGTTTTTAGAAATTTCTTTTGTTTCAACGTTTCATTCATTCTCCTTTTTCATTTTTTGTATGTGTGATTTGTCTCTTTGTGATAACATTAGCTAGTAGTTTGTGTATTTCATTTTTAATGTAATCTGTTAATTATATCTTTGTTTTCTCATCTCTATCATTAATTTCTGCTTTTGTATTTATTACTTTCTTCCTTGGGCTTTCTTTTGAGTTTCTTTGTTGTTCTTTTTCTAGATTTTATAACCTAGGAATTTAATTCATTCTTTCTTAATCTTTCATTTTTATTCATATATGTGTTTCCTCAAAATGAGTTGCATTCAGTGAATTCCAATATTCCAAGAAAAATGTTTTTGAAATTTAAGATGACTATATAATGTATATATAATGTAATCATGTATGTATAATGTATATAGGAGAATTTATATGTGTTCATGGAACATATATGTATTACATGTGTATATATATTATATATGTAATGTATATCAATGTAGCCTGGACACTTACACTAAACCTCCACTCCAGTGACACCCATAGGTTGCCTCTCCTAAGGCATATGTGACACCTAAAACATAAGGGCAATTTATGATGGATGACTACAGTCTTAACACCCTGGTCCCATCCATCACGGCCTCCTTAATATTATTTAAGTTGCTGATTCTATTCAATCAACAAGTGGTAAATACTTTGCTCTTATATATTTGGCTAACCTTGTCTGTTTAGTGCCTATTCCAACAGCCTCTCAGCTGCAGTTTGCCTGCACTGCTGAGGGGACACAATACACCTTTCCAGGGTACCCATGGGGGA
>NW_012119371.1:0-329 GCF_000951035.1 Colobus angolensis palliatus | reverse complement strand
TCTGAAGAACCAGAGACTACCTCGATGGCTCCCAGAGTCCAAGTAATGGTCAGGCAGACACAAATCGGACACAGATCTGATAAGAACCACTAGGGAATCTGCCAATATATTTTCCTTTTCTTTTTAACTTTTTTTACACAACCTTTTCTGAATCCAGAGCATCTGCCACTATAAACAAGCTTCCTGTGTGAGGGACCCCCTGGTTGTGGGTCGGACAACTAGGCATTAGGCTGCCCCCCAAGGAAAAGGAGTATCGTGTGGAAAACATACTGTAAAACTCCACCCTGCTCGGGCAGTGTTGCTAGCTGCTCCGGTACTGGAATTCTAAT
>NW_012119370.1:989-1807 GCF_000951035.1 Colobus angolensis palliatus | reverse complement strand
ACCCTCCCATCAGATTGGCAAAAATTTTATAGATTAATGTGTGGTGCTGGTGAGGTTGCCAGGAAACAGACACATTTAAACAGTGTCGGTACCCATGTGAATTGTTTACAAACTTTTTTGGAAAACATGATGTCAACATCAACTAAAATTTTAAAAATATACTGTACCCTTTGACCTAGCAATCTCAATCTCACTTTGGAACTTGGTCTATAGAAACCATAGCAGCTGTACATGTTTGCAAATGGTTGAATGTCCGTCAGTAGGGAAGTCGTTTGCTAAACTGTGATGTAGCCATAACGTGAAATACTCTTTCAGCTATTTTTAAAAAATGAGTTATCTTTTGATTTGTGGAAATGTCCATGATGTGAGAAAAGCAAGTGCCAGAATAATATACATGCAAAATGAACCTTTTTTTTTTTTTTTTAAAACAAAAGACTAATAAATTCTATTAGTATGAGAGTAAGGAGGAAGGTATGGAAGGCTGTTGCACTGTCCACGTTAGTTATGGTGGGGAGGCAGAGAAGGAGAGGAGATGCTTTTTTTTCTTATTTGTGTTGGATCACTGGTTGTGGAGAAGACCTGGGATTTCTAGGAAACAAAAAAGGGTCCATGTATAAGAAGAGTTTGGAATTGCATCAGAATAGTGGTTAAAAACACAAATTCTGGGCTGGGCGTGGTGGCTCACGCCTGTAATCCCAGCACTTTGGGAGTCCGAGGTGGGTGGATCACCTGAGGTCAGAAGTTCAAGACCAGCCTGGCCAACATGGTGAAACCTCGTCTCTACTAAAAATACAAAAATTAACCAGGCTTGGTGGTGG
>NW_012119370.1:0-309 GCF_000951035.1 Colobus angolensis palliatus | reverse complement strand
TGAGGTCAGAAGTTCAAGACCAGCCTGGCCAACATGGTGAAACCTCGTCTCTACTAAAAATACAAAAATTAACCAGGCTTGGTGGTGGGAGCCTGTAATCCCAGCTACTCGAGAGGCTGAGGCAGGAGAATCGCTTGAACCCGGGAGGTGGAGTCGAGATCACACCACTGCACTTGAGCCTGGGCGACAGCAAGGCTCTCTCTCAGAAAGAAAAGAAACAGCCGGGCGCGGTGGCTCAAGCCTGTAATCCCAGCACTTTGGGAGGCCGAGACGGGCGGATCACGAGGTCAGGAGATCGAGACCATCCTG
>NW_012119369.1:5042-6285 GCF_000951035.1 Colobus angolensis palliatus | reverse complement strand
CAGCCATTATTCATTCTCTCTATTCAGGGGCCTAGAATCACGGTGGCTATGTCCCCTCCTCTGACAGGCTGCTCCAAAAGAGGTTTACATGATAAGTTAATGAATGACTCTGAGCTTCCTCTGACAATAGTTTTAATTCCAATGGGACCAGATAGATTATGCCTCACCATTTTTAAATTTCAGCTGCTCTCTAAGACATGTATATGAGCCTTCCTCTCTTTCTTTGCAGCATCTTCTATAAAAGCTGTGATAATATTCACAACTGAATGTATTTTGTTTTTCTGTTGGCAGTGTCTATTTCCTTTGCTGTACTCTCACTCACCTCTTCTTCTGCACATTACAATTAAGACACTGCTCCTGTAAAAAAGATTCTTCTTTTTGCCAGAAATGTATTCCAATATTTAACAGAAGGCTAAACATCGATCTGGACCTCTTCCCTATATGGTTTCCTAGACTTTGTTGAAATCTCCTAACTAAAATTTAAATATTCTGCCCATCGCAGCAGCTCACAACTGTAATCCCAGCACTTTGGGAGGCCAAGACTGGAGGACTGTTTGACCTCCAAAGTTTGAGATCAGCCTGGGCAATACCTGTAGTCCCAACTACTCAGGAAGCTGAAGTGGGAGGATCCGTTGAGCCCAGGAGATTAAGTTTGCAGTGAGCCGTGATTGTGATCATGCCACTGCACTTAGCCTAGGCAACAGAGCAAGACCCTGTCTAAAAAACAGAACAAAACAAAACAAAATCAAATATTCTAACCTCAGCATTTTTTTTTTTGGCTTGTGTTGCAGCATTTCAAGTTTAAGAAAATCTTCTTGTGATTTTAATTACCATTTTAGTAGTAAGATTGATTTGTTAGTTTTAATGTCTGTACTACTTAATTTTCTATAAAAACCTAGAATCACTAGTTATAATTTTAAAATATCAAAAGTTTCATTTTCTATTGTTATTTATAATTCATGTATCATTACCAAACTATTTTAGTTTATGCCACAATTTTATTGATATTATAATGACATTAAAAATATGAGTTACTTGCCTTGGTTATACTCATATGATTTTTCAATAACAGTTTTGCAAAAATGTTTACGCTATTGTTTTTCTCTAGTATGCCCTTTAGTTATTTGTGATTTTAAAAATTATCCTCATTTTGCTAATGAAGACAATTTTTTTTTTTGAGATGGAGTTTCACTCTGTTGCCCAAGCTGGAGTGCAGTGGTGTGATCTCAGCTCACTGCAACCT
>NW_012119369.1:0-1208 GCF_000951035.1 Colobus angolensis palliatus | reverse complement strand
GCTGAGCTCTGCAGTGTGCTTGGGAATATAAATAAAGGGGACATAAAAGAAAAAGAAAAAGAACAGATTTCATTAGAAATGTAAAATCAATCAGGAGGGCAGCTCTGTCCTGCTGGGGCATAAAGCCATGGTGGAGGCCCAGGAAAGTCCTGTTGATGGAAAACAGTATCTGGGCTTTTGGCAGCAACAGATGACTTAGATAGGTTCCCTTGATTTCAGTACTCTCACTTTTACACTGAAATTAGGTTATTTGATTTCTCAGTACCCGGTAGAGTGCCTGCACAAGGACTGTGCAATTAACATTTGCTGAACTCCACAGAATTGAGGATGGGGTGGAGAAAAGAGCAGAGTCCATCAGGAGAGGGAGGTAAAGTTGACATAAAGAAGTTTGACGCATTTCTATTTTCATTGGAATTCCTTTTGAGTCCATTAATAGTGAGGAATAAGTTTAGGAATTATAATATATGTAATAATTATGTATTAAGATGTAATTTCAATAGAAATAAAATATTTTAACAGTTTTTAAAAATAAAAAAAAAGAAGTTTGAGATGCTCTAGAAACCCTTTCCCTACTTCACTTTTTTTTTTTTTTTTGGCATTAGCCTTGAGCATTAAGATGCAAAGTAAAAGAGAAGGAAAAGGAAGAGGCCTGGAGTGAGGATAGTACATGGAGCTCATCCTCATGAAATTATTCTCTGGTTGCTGTTCCCATGAGGTTATGCGATCCCTGAGGACAGGAACTGTGCTCCTGGGTCCTGATACCAGTGTCCAGTTCATAGTAGGGGCTTCCCATCTTCTGATAAGAATAAATGAGCACCTCCCAGATCGGTGACTTGCTCCACCCCATAATAACCCTGGGAGGAGGGTGTGGTCAGTTCCGCTGTACAGGTGAGAAAGTGAGCTAGGAGCTGTAACTTATCCACACCCTCCCAGCAGCAGTTGTGAGAGCTGGGATCACACAGTTGATTCACTGTCACAGGGGAGCAGGGAGAGGGGTAGAAAGTGAAGAACAACTTAGGAAAATGAAGGAAAAGCAGAGGAGAAATTAACTGACTGGAAAAATAACAATAGTTGGAAGACACACGAAAAAGGGACAAGTGCATCAGAGTGTATTTTGGCACTTATTACTCTATTTCCTTTTTATACTACTTCCCTTTTTCTTTTTTTTCTTTTTTTTTTTTTGAGACAGAGTCTCGCTCTGTCGCCCG
>NW_012119368.1:3882-4550 GCF_000951035.1 Colobus angolensis palliatus | reverse complement strand
ATTTAAGTCTGCAGAGGTTTCTGCTGCCTTTTGTTTGGCTATGCCCTGCCCCCAGAGGTGGAGTCTACAGAGGCACACAAGCCTCCTTGAGCTGGCGGGCTCCACCCATTTCGAGCTTCCTATCTGCTTTGTTTACCTACTCAATGGCAATCGCCCATCCCCCAGTCTGGCTGCTGCCTTGCAGTTAGATCTCAGACTGCTGTGCTAGCAATGAGCGAGGCTCCATTGGGCATGTGACCCTCTGAGCCAGGCACTGGATATAATCTCCTGGTGTGCCATTTGCTAAGACCCTTGGAAAAGCGTATTAGAGTGGGAGTGACCTGATTTTCCAGGTGCTGTCTGTCACGGTTTCCCTTGGCTAGGAAAGGGAATTCCCTTCCCCCTTGAGCTTCCTGGGTGAGGCGATGCCTTGCCCTGCTTTGGCTCTCGCTTGGTGGGCTGCACCCACTGTCCTGCACCCACTGTCCAACACGCCCCAGTGAGATGAACCTGGTACCTCAGTGGCAAATGCAGAAATCACCCGTCTTCTGCATTGTTCATGCTGGGAGCTGTAGCCTGGAGCTGTTCCTATTTGGCCATCTTGGAACCACCCCTCACTAGACATTTTTCTTATTTCCTTTTCTTAAATTACCACATATATGCAATGAAAACCAATTTCCTCTTTTGTT
>NW_012119368.1:0-1549 GCF_000951035.1 Colobus angolensis palliatus | reverse complement strand
TGGTTTGAATCCTCAGACATACCAATTTTAGCAATAGTTCAAAACAACTGTCTAATAACCTGACACATTACAAGTATTTTAGGAGTAGCCTTTGTACATAAATCTTTTCTATTCATACTCTTTAGAGGAATACAATAATAGCTAGAGACTTCACCCCACTTTCAACATTGGACAGACCTTCCAGACATAAAATTGACAAATAAACATCAGACTTGATATACACTGTAGACCAAAAGGATCTAATATTTACAGAACTTTTCACGCAATGGCTGCAGAATACACATACTTTTCTTCAGCACATGGATCATTCTCATGGATATATATTTTAAACTATTATAACCTCTTGTTGATTTGACCCCTTTATCATTATATAGTGACCTTCTTTGTCTCTTCTTATATATTTTGTCTTGAAATCTATTTTTTCTGAGATAAGTATAGCTCTGCCTGCTCTTCTCTTGGTTTCCATTGGCATGGAATATCTTTTTCCATCCTTTTATTTTTAGCCGATGTATGTTTTTATACATGAAGTGTGTTTCAGCCACTCTATGTCTTTTGATTCGAGAGTTTAGTCCATTTGCATTCAATATTATTATTTATAACTAAGAACAGACTTCTGCCATTTTATGTGTTTTTGTTTTTGTTTTTTTCTTTTGTGTGTGTGTGTGTGTGTGTGTGTGTGTGTGTGTGTGTGTGGTCTTCTCTTTCTTCTTTCTTTTCTTTCTGTCTTCCTTTTAATGAAGATTATTTTCTCTGGTGATATGATTTAGTTTCTTGCTTTTTATTTTTTGTGTATCCATTATCTGTTTTCTTGTTTTGAGGTTACCACGAGGCTTGGAAATACTATCTTATAACCTATTATTTTAAGATGATAACAACTTAACGCTGTTGTATAAACAACCTAACAAGCAAAAAGACAACTAATAAAGACTCTGTGCCTTAACTTCATCCCCAACTTTTTCACATTTTGTTGTTTCTGTTTATATCTTATTGTACTGTCTGTGTCATGAAAAGTTGTTATAGTTATTATGTTGGATTGGTTCATCCTTTAGTCCTTCTAAGTAAGAGTAGCTTAAACACCACTGTTATGGTGTTATAAAGTTCTATGTTTTTCTGTGCATTTACTATTACCAGTGAATTTTGTATCTTCAGATGACTTCTTTTTGCTCATCAATATTCTTTTTCTTTCTGATTGAAGTTCTCCTTTTAGCATTTCTTGTAGGACAGATCTGGTGTTGAAATCCCTCAGCTTCTGATTGTCTGAAAAAGTATTTATTTCTCCTTCATGTTTGAAGAATAATTTGCTGGATATACTATTCTAGTATGAACATTTTTGTTGTTTTTCTCTTCAGCATTTTAAATACGTTATGCCACTCTATCCTGGCCTATAAGGTTTCCACTGAAAAGTCTGCTGCCAGACATATTGGAGCTCGATTGTAGGTTATTTCTTTTTCTCTTACTGCTTTTAGGATTCTTTCTTTGTCCTTGACCTTTGGGAGTTTGATTATTAAATACCTTGAGGTAGTCTTCTTTGAGTTAAATCTGCTTGGTG
>NW_012119367.1:1380-1982 GCF_000951035.1 Colobus angolensis palliatus | reverse complement strand
ATCAGCACAGCGTCCCTGATCATCAGCACTGCGTCCCTGATCATCAGCACTGCCTCCCTGATCATCAGCACTGCCTCCCTGATCATCAGCACTGCGTCCCTGATCATCAGCATTGCCTCCCTGATCATCAGCACTGCGTCCCTGATCATCTCCAGGAGCCTCAGTGTGCCAGAGTCTACTCATTTGAAAGTGAAGGTGAGAGGCTGGGTCTTTCCCTGGACCCCTCTGCATCTGGACAAGAGGCTGGGCCCTGGGCGTCACCTTCCTGCTTGCTGCCTCCAAATGACACCCGTGTGGACAACTCCATGAGGCTACAGTGGAGTGTCTGCTCAGCTACTGTGGGAAGACCAGCTGCTGTGGGCACAGGGGTCACTGCATGTAGAGAAAGGAGACGTCCTGGCCAACATGGTGAAGCTCCATCTCTAGTGAAAACACAAAAATCAGACAGGCATGGGGGCGTGCACCTGTTATCCCAGCTACCTGGGAGGCTGAGGCACGAGAATCACTTGAACCTGGGAGGCAGAGGTTGCACTGAGCTGAGATGGCGCCGCTACACTCCAGCCTGGGCAACAGAGTGAGGCTGTGATCTCACACATACACAC
>NW_012119367.1:0-1330 GCF_000951035.1 Colobus angolensis palliatus | reverse complement strand
ACACACACACACACACACACACACACACACACACACACACACGGTGGGGGACGTGCCTTTGGGTCAGTGCCGGATCACTCTTGGTAGCCTTACTCCAGCTGTGCCCCACCCCCGCCCACCTCTTCCACATTCCCTGGATCTGGGTAAGAGGGGCTTGAAAAATGAAGTAATTATTACAACACAGAGAGAAATATCCCTCTCATATCTTGGTAATTTTTTTGAAAGTTAAAAAATGTGGAGACAAATGCTGTATGATTCTACTTATAGAAAGTACCAGAGCCACCAAATCCACAGAGACAAAGAGTAGAATAGGGGGCCAGAGGATGGGGGGAGACGGGGAGTGAGTATTGAGTGGGTGCAGAGTTTTAATACAGCGTGATGGAAAGAGTTGAAGAGCTGGCTTGTGAAGATGCCTGCATAGCATGGTAAAGGTACTCATGTCATTGAACTAGACAAGCATAAAGGGTTAAAATGATATACATATATATATATATATTTTTTTTTTTTTTTTTTTTTTTTGAGACAGATTCTTGCTCTGTCACCCAGGCTGGAGTGCAGTGGCACGATCTCAGCTCACTGCAAACTCCGCCTCCCGGGTTCAAGTGATTCTCCTGCCTCAGCCTCCTGAATAGCTGGGATTATAGGCACCCACCACACGCCTGACTAATTTTTGTATTTTTAGTAGAGACGGGGTTTCACCATATTGGTCAGACTGGTCTCAAACTTCTGACTTCAGGTGGTCCGCCTGCCTCAGCCTTCCAAAGTGCTGGGATTACAGGTGTTAGCCACCATCCCTGGCCTAAAATGGTAAATTTTATGTTACATATGTTTACTACAATTACAAGTTTTCTTAAAAGGGAGATAAAAGTCCTGGGGCTTGGAGACCCTACATTGGGTCCTGGTGTCCCAGGACAGTCACTGGTTGTGAGCTGCTGTCCCTGTGTTCCCTGATCATTGATTGTTCACAAGGCTAACCTTTCTCTCTGGAATGTGTTCAGGGTTGGACCATAAGTCATATGGCTGCCACCTTAATAAGAATGGTTTCCTAAATAAACCTTGGCCCTGGTTGCTTTCCAGTCCTTGATCCTGACCTTAAACAGGAGAATAAAGGCCGGAGGAGCAGCTTCCAATCCTTGCGTCTGTCTGGCCAGGCTCTGGAGGTGCTCCCAGGTAGACTATCCTCCCACTTTCCCACGTGAAACTCTCCCGTGTGAATGCGGACGTGGAGGTTGCAGTGAGCCGAGATTGAGTGGCTGCACTCCAGCCTGGGTGACAGAGTGAAACTCTGTCTCAAAAAAAAAAAAAAAATCATATGTATGCATATGTGTGT
>NW_012119366.1:5409-6416 GCF_000951035.1 Colobus angolensis palliatus | reverse complement strand
TTCCTTCCTTCCTTCCTTATTTCCTTCTTTCTCTCTTTCCTTTCTTTTTTGAAATAGGAGTATCACTGTGTTGCCCAGGCTGGTCTTGAACTCCTGAGCTCAAGCAATCTTCCTGCTTCAGCCTTCCCAAGGTGCTGGGACTACAGATGTGAGTCACCATGCCTGGCAGAAGTCAGCTTTCTGTACATCCTTGGGAAACTGGTCAAAACTACTCTGAATATGGTAGTCATTGATCAAGAGGAAACTCTTTTTGGACCAGACTGTCATATTGGAATCATGAAAATAGCAGGAAGGCGCTGCGTGGTTGGATGAAGTAAGCAAAGGGGTCTTTGGGTCTTTCATTCTCTCAAGCTTGCTTTTGAGAAAATCTAGTAATGATTAGTAAGGGAAAGGCATTGAAGTCTAATGGGGGCATGATCAGTCTCCGGTCTCACCAGAGCCAGGACTTAAAATTATGGGGTCTTTTACCCACACGAGGGTTCGTTAGTCTGTCTGAGGGGTTTAGGACTTTTATTTTGGTACTTAAAGGCAGCACCTCATGTCCCAAGTGACTGGATAGAGTGAAGAGCATGAGGAATTTCAGGACCAAGGGCTGGGATGTTTGAGTTCAAAAGTGGTAGAAAGCTTAAAGAAAAGAGAATAAGCTCAATTGCAGAAATTATTGACTCAAAGCACCATCTGAAAATCAGGCAATTTCTGTAATGGGGCAGAAAGAATTCCCTTATCTTTTGCAGTTACCAGGATACAACAGACAAAATAAATAAATAAATAAATAAATAAACCTTAATAGACTGGGTGTGGTGGCTCATGCCTGTAATGCCAGTACTTTGGGAGGCCCAGGCAGGTGGATCACTTGAGGTCAGCAGTTAGAGATCAGCCTGGCCAACATGGTGAAACCTCGTCTCTGCTAAAAATACAAAAGTTACCCGGGCATGGTGGTGCGTGCCTGTAGTCCCAGCTACTTGGGAGGCTGAGGCAGGAGAATTGCTTGAACCCGGGAGGTAGAG
>NW_012119366.1:0-884 GCF_000951035.1 Colobus angolensis palliatus | reverse complement strand
CTCATCTCTACTGAAAAAATACAAGAATTAGCTGGGTGTGGTGGCACGTGCCTGTAATCCTAGCCCTCAGGAAGCTGAGGCAGGAGAATCACTTGAACCTGGGAGGCAGAGGCTGTAGTGAGCCGAGATTGTGCCACTGCACTCCAGTCTGGGTGACAGAGCAAGACTGTCTCAATAAAATAAAATAAAGTGACTGGGACATTATTAAAGAAGGAGATAATTTATGATAATGAGACTCTTTGGGTTGGAGCTTCCTCCAATTGCACTTGAAGTTGGTCTTGGCTGTAGGAGAACCTGTGGGTCGTCCTCTGTTGGGGAAACAGGAAATGACCATGGAAGGACCCACGTTCCTTGTTGGGCCTTTGTGACCGCCTCCTCTCAGCTCTCTCATGCCCACCTGGTTGGGAACAATCTTTCGACATATTCTGGACAAACTGCCTTAGGCCTTCCCATCGTCTCTGAACTCTGACTCCTTGCAGGACGTGTTCTCCAACTGCTTCGTGGCTCTGAGCCCCTCTCCTCCTCTCCCACACCTGGCCCGGGCTGGGTTTCCTCTACCTTGTCCGCCCCCATCCCTCTCTCCGGTCACAGATGAGGCCAGATCTCATATTCAAATCTTCACTAGCCTTGCCCAGCTCACATGGATTTTGATTTCCTCATTGATATGGAGTGTTTATCTTTTATATTTTATTTGTCCAATAAATAAATATTGTCATCATATATATCAAAATATTGATTCTGTATTTCCTTCTCTTGACTGTTTTCTTCCCTGGGGCCCTCTATATTTGGATAGAGCTTTTTACCCCAGAAGAAGGGAATGTGAATTACATATAGGCTAAAGGAGCCACTTTTTGAGTTTAATTTTCTTTCTTTTTTTTTTTTTT
>NW_012119365.1:198433-198757 GCF_000951035.1 Colobus angolensis palliatus | reverse complement strand
ACTTTGCAGAATCCACGACAACAGTCTTAGCAAACTGTTGCAAGAAGGGAAGGGTGGAACTCTGCGTGATGAAGTCACACATCAGAAAGCAATCTAACATAAACTTTCTCTCTAAGTATTATTGGACGATATTTCCTTTTTCACCACGGACCCAAATGGGCTCCCAAATATCACTTTGCAGATTCCACCAAAAGAATGTTAGCAAACTGCTTCCTGAGGACTAAGCTGCAACTCTGTGAGACAAATTCACAGATCACAAAGCAGTTTCTCAGAAAGCTTCTTTCTCATTTGTATCAGCGGAGATTTCCTTTGGCCCTATAGTCT
>NW_012119365.1:191710-193303 GCF_000951035.1 Colobus angolensis palliatus | reverse complement strand
GTGAGACAAATTCACAGATCACAAAGCAGTTTCTCAGAAAGCTTCTTTCCAGTTTTTCACTGATGATATTTCCCTTATCAGCGCAGGCCTCAATGCTATCCAAAGCAGCCTTTCTGAGATTCCTCAAAGAGAGTGTTAGTGGCCTGCTCCATGAAACACAAGTGTAACTCTGTGAGTTGAATTCATACATCACCAAGAAGTTCCTAGTAAAGCTTCTTTCTAGTTTTCATCTAAAAATATTTCCTTTGTCACTGTAAGCTTCTTTGCACTTAAAAGTATCCCATTGCAGATTTCAAGAGAACTGTGTGAGCAAACTGATCACTGAAGAGAAACGTGTACCTCTGATAGTTGCATTCACACATTGCAACGCAGGTTCCCAGAAGGCTTCTTTCCAGCTTCTCTCTGAGGAAACTTCCTTTTTCACCATAGCCTTCGATGAGCTCCCAAATATCACTTTGCAGAATCCATGACAAGAGTCTTAGCAAACTGTTGCAAGAAGGGAAGGGTGGAACTCTGCATGATGAAGTCACACATCAGAAAGCAATCTCCCAGAAACCTTCCCTCTAGTTATTATTGGACGATATTTCCTTTTTCACCATGGACCCCAATGGGCTCACAAATATCACTTTGCAGATTCCACCAAAAGAGTGTTAGCAAACGGCTTCCTGAGGACTAAGGTGTAACTCTGTGAGACAAATTCACAGATCTCAAAGCAGTTTCTCAGAAAGCTTCTTTCCAGTTCTTCACTGATGATATTTCCTTTATCAATGCAGGCATCAACGCTATCCAAAGCCGCCCTTCTCAGATTCCTCAAAGAAAGTGTTACTGGCCTATTCCATGAAACATAAGTGTAATTCTGTGAGTTGAATTCACATATCACAAAGAAGTTTCTCAGAAAGCTTCTCTCCAGTTTTTAACTCATGAAATTTCCTTTATCAGCGCAGGCTTCAATGCTCTCCAAAGCAGCCCTTCCCATGTTCCTGAAAGAGAGTGTTAGTGGCCTGCTCCATGAAACACAAGTGTAACTCTGTGAGTTGAATTCACACATCACCAAGAAGTTTCTAAGAAAGCTTCTTTCTAGTTTTCATCTAAAAATATTTGCTTTATCACTGTAAGCTTCTTTGCGCTTAGAAGTATCCCATTGCAGATTTCAAGAAAACTGCGTTAGAAAACTGACCACTGAAGAGAAACGTGTAACTCTGGTAGTTGCATTCATACATTGCAATGCAGTTTCTCAGGAGGCTTCTTTCCAGCTTCGTTCTGAGGAAACTTCCCTTTTCACCATAGCCTTCAATTAGATCCCAAATATCACTTTGCAGAATCCACGATAACAGTCTTAGCAAACTGTTGCAAGAAGGGAAGGGTGGAACTCTGCGTGATGAAGTCACACATCAGAAAGCAATCTCCCAGAACCCTTCTCTCTAGTTATTATTGGACGATATTTCCTTTTTCACCATGGACCCCAATGGGCTCCCAAATATCACTTTGAAGATTCCCCAAAATAATGTTAGCAAACTGCTTCCTGAGGACTAAGCTGTAACTATGTGAGACAAATTCACAAATCACAAAGCAGTTTCTCAGAAAGCTTCTTTC
>NW_012119365.1:190956-191660 GCF_000951035.1 Colobus angolensis palliatus | reverse complement strand
CTGTGAGTTGAATACACACATCATCAAGAAGTTTCTAAGAAAGCTGCTTTCTAGTTTTCATCTGAAAATATTTGCTTTGTCACTGTAAGCTTCTTAGCGCTTAGAAGTATCCCAATGCAGATTTCAAGAAAACTGTGTTAGCAAACAGATCATTGAAGAGAAACGTGTAACTCTGGTAGTTGCATTCACACATCGCTATGCAGGTTCTCAGAAGGCTTCTTTCCAGCTTCTCTCTGAGGAAACTTTCTTTTGACCAAAGCCCTCATTGAGCTCCCAAATATCACTTTGCAGAATCCACGACAACAGTCTTAGCAAACTGTTGCAAGAAGGGAAGGGTGGAACTCTGCGTGACGAAGTCACACATCAGAAAGCAATCTCCCAGAAACCTTCCATCTACGTCTTATTGGATGATATTTCCTTTTTCACCATGGACCCCAAAGGGCTCCCAAATATCACTTTGCAGTTTCCACCAACAGAGTGTTAGCAAACTGCTTCCGGAGGACTATGCTGTAACTCTGAGAGACAAATTCACAGATCACAAAGCAGTTTCTCAGAAAGCTTCTTTCTCATTTGTATCAGCGGAGATTTCCTTTGGCCCTATAGTCTTCTAAGGGATCCGAAATATCAGTTCTCAGATTCCACCAAACCGGGGCTAGTCATGAGGTCCACGAAATACAACTGGAACTCAATGAGTTGAATTCACA
>NW_012119365.1:184817-185991 GCF_000951035.1 Colobus angolensis palliatus | reverse complement strand
AACTGCTTCCTGAGGACTACGCTGTAATTCTGTGAGACAAATTCACAGATCACAAAGCAATCTCTCAGAAAGCTTCTATTCAGTTTTTCACTGATAATATTTCCTTTATCAGCGTAGGTCTCAAAGATATCCAAAGCAGCCTTTCTGAGATTCCTCAAAGAGAGTGTTAGTGGCCTGATCCATGATACACAAGTGTAACTCTGTCAGTAGAATTCACGCATCACAAAGAAGTTCCTGAGAAAGATTCTCTGCAGTTTTTAACTGATGAAATTTCCTTTATCAGTGCAGGCCTCAGTGCTATCCATAGCAGCCCTTCCCAGGTTCCTCAAAGAGACTGTTAGTGGCCTGCTCCAGGAAACACAAGTGTAACTCTGTGAGTTGAATACACACATCATCAAGAAGTTTCTAAGAAAGCTGCTTTCTAGTTTTCATCTGAAAATATTTGCTTTGTCACTGTAAGCTTCTTTGCGCTTAGAGGTATCCCAATGCAGATTTCAAGAAAACTGGGTTAGCAAACTAAACACTGAAGAGAAACGTGTAACTCTGGTAGTTTCATTGACACATCACAATGCAGGTTCTCAGAAGGCTTTTTCCAGCTTCTCTCTGAGGAAACTTCCTTTTTCACCATAGCCTTCAATGAGATCCCAAATATCACTTTGCAGAATCCACGACAACAGTCTGAGCAAGCTGTTGCAAGAAGGGAAGGGTGGAACTCTGCGTGACGATGTCACACATCAGAAAGCAGTCTCCCTTCCATCTACGTCTTATTGGACGATATTTCCTTTTTCACCATGGACCCCAATGGGCTCCCAAATATCACTTTGCAGATTCCACCAAAAGAGTGTTAGCAAAATGCTTCCTGAGGACTACGCTGTACCTCTGTGAGACAAATTCACAGATCACAAAGCAGTTTCTCAGATTCCAGTTTTTCACTGATGATACTTCCTTTATCACCGCAGGTCTCAATGCTATCCAAATCAGCCGTTCTCAAATTACTCAAAGAAAGTGTTAGTGGCCTGATCCATGAAACACAAGTGTAACTCTGTCAGTAGAATTCACGCATCACACAGAAGTTTCTCAGAAAACTTCTCTCCAGTTTTTAACTGATGAAATTTCCTTTATCAGCGGAGACCTCAATGCTACCCATAGCAGCCCTTTCCAGGTTACGCAAAGA
>NW_012119365.1:183654-183987 GCF_000951035.1 Colobus angolensis palliatus | reverse complement strand
AGTGGCCTGCTCCATGAAACACAAGTGTAACTCTGTGAGTTGAATTCACGCATCACAGAGAAGTTTCTCAGAAAGTCTCTCTCCAGGTTTTAACTGTTGAAATTTGCTTTATCAGCACGGGCATCAATGCTATCCAAGGCAGCCTTTCTCAGATTCCCCAAAGAGAGTGTTACTGGCCTGCTCCGTGAAACACAAGTGGAACTCTGTGAGTTTAATTCACGCATCACAAAGAAGTTTCTCAGAATGATTCTCTGCAGTTTTTAACTGATGAAATTTCCTTTATCAGTGCAGGCCTCAGTGCTATCCATAGCAGCCCTTGCCAGGTTCCTCAAA
>NW_012119365.1:181364-183380 GCF_000951035.1 Colobus angolensis palliatus | reverse complement strand
AGTTGCATTCACACATGGCAATGCAGGTTCTCAGAAGGCTTCTTTCCAGCTTCTCTCTGAGGAAACTTCATTTTTCACCAGAGCCCTCAATGAGTTCACAAATATCACTTTGCAGAATCCACAACAACAGTCTTAGCAAACTGTTGGAAGAAGGGAAGGGTGGAACTCTGTCTGATGAAGTCACATATCAGAAAGCAATCTCACAGAAACCTTCTCTCTGGTTATTATTGGACGATATATCCTTTTTCACCAAGGAACCCAATGGCCTCCCAAATATCCCTTTGCAAATTCCACCAAAAGAGTGTTAGCGAACTGCTTCCTGCGGACTAAGCTGTAACTCTGTGAGACAAATTCACAGATCACGAAGCAGTTTCTCAGAAAGCTTCTTACCAGTTTTTCACTGATGATATTTCCTTTATCAGCACAGGCCTCAATGCTATCGAAAGCAGCCCTTCTCAGATTCCCCAAAGAGAGTGTTAGTGGCCTGCTTCATGAAACACAAGTGGAACACTGTGAGTTGAATTCACGCATCACAAAGAAGTTCCTCAGAAAGATTCTCTGTTGTTTTTAACTGATGAAATTTCCTTTATCAGCGCAGGCCTCAGTGCTATCCATAACAGCGCTTCCCAGGTTCCTCAAAGAGATTGTTAGTGGCCTGCTCCCGGAAACGCAAGTGTAACTCTGTGAGTTGAATTCACACATCATCAAGAAGTTTCTAAGAAAGCTTCTTTCTAGTTTCCATCTAAAAATATTTGCTTAGTCACTGTAAACTTCTTTGCACTTAGAAGTATCCCAATGCAGCTTCAAGAAAACTGTGTTAGCAAACTGACCACGGAAGAGAAACGTGTAGCTCTGGTAGTTGCATTCACACATCGCAATGCAAGTTCTCAGAAGGCTTCTTTCCAGCTTCTCTCTGAGGAAACTTCCTTTTTGACCAGAGCCCTCATTGAGCTCCCAAATATCACTTTGCAGAATCCACGACAAGAGTCTTAGCAAACTGTTGCAAGAAGCGAAGGGCGGAACTCTGTGTGATGAAGTCACACATCAGAAAACAATCACCCAGATACCTTATCTCTAGGTATTATTTGACAATATTTCCTTTTTCACCATGGACCCCAATGGGCTCTCAAATATCTCTTTGCAGATTCCACCAAAAGAGTGTTAGCAAACTGCTTCCTGAGGACTAAACTGTAACTCTGTGAGACAAATTCACAGATCAAAAAGCAGTTTCTCAGAAAGCTTCTTTCCAGTTTTTCACTGATGATATTTCCTTTATTCAGCGCAGGCCTCAATGCTATCGAAAGCAGCCCTTCTCAGATTCCGAAAAGAGAGTGTTATTGGCCTGCTCCATGAAACACAAGTGGAACTCTGTAAGTTGAATTCACGCATCACAAAGAAGTTTCTCAGAAAGATTCTCTGCAGTTTTTAACTGATGAAATTTCCTTTATCAGCACAGGCCTCAGTGCTATCCATAGCAGCCCTTCCCAGATTCCTCAAAGAGATTGTTAGTGGCCTCCTCGATGAAACACAAGTGTAACTCCGTGAGTTGAATTCACACATCACCAGAAGTTTCTAAGAAAGCTTCTTTCTAATTTTCATCTAAAAATATTTCCTTTGTCACCGTAAGCTACTTTATGCTTAGAAGTATCCCATTGCAGATTTCAAGAAAACTCTGTTAGCAAACTGACCAGTGAAGAGAAACGTGTAACTCTGGTAGTTGCATTCACACATGGCAATGCAGGTTCTCAGAAGGCTTCTTTCCAGCTTCTCTCTGAGGAAACTTCCCTTTTCAAGAGAGCCCTCAATGAGCTCACAAACATCACTTTGCAGAATCCACAACAACAGTCTTAGCAAACTGTGGAAGAAGGGAAGGGTGGAACTCTGCCTGATGAAGTCACATATCAGAAAGCAATCTCCCACAAACCTTCTCTCTAGTTATTATTGGACGATATATCCTTTTTCACCACGGAACCCAATGGGCTCCCAAATATCACTTTGCAAATTCCACCAAAAGAG
>NW_012119365.1:176304-177332 GCF_000951035.1 Colobus angolensis palliatus | reverse complement strand
GCTTCTTTCCAGCTTCTCTCTGAGGAAACTTCCCTTTTGACCAGAGCCCTCATTGAGCTCCCAAATATCACTTTGCAGAATCCACGACAACTGTCTTAGCAAACTGTTGCAGGAAGAGAAGGCTGGAACTCTGCGTGATGAAGTCACGCATCAGAAAGCAATCTCCCAGAAACCTTCTCTCTAGGTATTATTTGACGATATTTCCTTTTTCACCATGGACTCCAATGGGCTCCCAAATATCTCTTTGCAGATTCCACCAAAAGAGTGTTAGCAAACTGCTTCCTGAGGACTAAGCTGTAACTCTGTGAGACAAATTCACAGATCACAAAGCAATCTCTCAGAAAGCTTCTATTCAGTTTTTCACTGATGATATTTCGTTTATCAGCGTAGGTCTCAAAGCTATCCAAAGCAGCCTTTCTGAGATTCCTCAAAGAGAGTGTTAGTGGCCTGCTCCATGAAACACAAGTGTAACTCTGTGAGTTGAATTCACGCATCACAAAGAAGTTTCTCAGAAAGCTTCTCTCCAATTTTTAACTGATGCAATTTCCTTTATCAGTGCAGGCCTCAATGCTATCCATAGCAGCCCTTCCCAGGTTCCTCAAAGAGAGTGTTAGTGGCCTGCTCGATGAAACACAAGTGTAACTCTGTGAGTTGAATTCACACGTCACCAGGAAGTTTCTAAGAAAACTTGTTTCTAGTTTTCATCTCAAAATATTTCCTTTGTCACCGTAAGCTTCTTTACGCTTAGAAGTATCCCATGGCAGATTTCAAGAAAACTGTTAGCAAACTGACCAGTGAAGAGAAACGTGTAACTCTGGTAGTTGCATTCACACATGGCAATGCAGGTTCTCAGAAGGCTTCTTTCCAGCTGCTAGGTGAGGAAACTTACTTTTTCACCATAGCCCTCAATTAGCTAACAAATATCACTTTGCCGAATCCACGACAACAGTCTTAGCAAAATGTTGGAAGAAGGGAAGCGTGGAACTCTGCGTGATGAAGTCACATACGAGAAAGCAATCTCCCAGAAA
>NW_012119365.1:172416-176254 GCF_000951035.1 Colobus angolensis palliatus | reverse complement strand
GATGAAGTCACATACGAGAAAGCAATCTCCCAGAAAACTTCTCTCTAATTATTGTTGGATGTTATATCCTTTTTCACCACGGATCCCAATGGGCTCCGAAATATCACTTTGCAGATACCACCAAAAGAGTGTTAGCAAACTCCTTCCTGAGGACTAAGATGTAACTACGTGAGACAAATTCACAGATTCCAAAGCAGTTTCTCAGAAAGCTTCTCTACATTTCTTCACTGACAATATTTCCTTTATCAACGCAGTCCTCAATGCTATCCAAAACAGGCCTTCTCAGATTCCTCAAAGAGAGTGTTAGTGGCCTGCTCCATGAAACATAAGTGTAACTCTGTGAGTTGAATTCACGCATCACAAAGAAGTTTCTCAGAAAGATTCTCTGCAGTTTTTAACTGATGAAATTTCCTTTATCAGCGCCGGCCTCAATGCAATCCATAGCAGCCCTTCCCAGCTTCCTCAAAGAGACTGTTAGTGGCCTGCTCCATGAAACACAAGTGTAACTCTGTGAGTTGACTTCACACATCACCAAGACGTTTCTAAGAAAGCTTCTTTCTAGTTTTCATCTAAAAATATTTACTTTGTCACCGTAAGCTTCTTTGCACTTAGAAGTATCCCATTGCAGATTTCAAGAAAACTGTGTTAGCAAACTGACCAGTGAAGAGAAACATGTAACTCTGGTAGTTGCATTCACACATCGCAATGCAGGTTCTCAGAAGGCTTCTTTCCAGCTTCTCTCTGAGGAAACTTCCTTTTTCACCATAGCCTTCAATGAGCTCCCAAATATCACTTTGCAGAATCCACGACAACAGTCTGAGCAAACTGTTGCAAGAAGGGAAGGGTGGAACTCTGCGTGATGAAGTGACACATCAGAAAGCAATCTCCCAGAAACCTTCTCTCTAGGTATTATTGGACGATATTTCCTTTTTTAACATGGACCCCAATGGGCTCCCAAATATCTCTTTGCAGATTCCACCAAAAGAGTGTTAGCGAACTGCTTCCTGAGGACTAAGCTGTAACTCTGTGAGACAAATTCACAGATCAAAAAGGAGTTTCTCAGAAAGCTTCTTTCAATTTTTTCACTGATGATATTTCCTTTATAAGCACAGGCCTCAATGCTATCCAAAGCAGCCATTCTCAGATTCCTCAAAGAGAGTGTTAGTGCGCTGCTCCATGAAACACAAGTGTAACTCTGTGAGTTGAATTCACGCATCACAAAGAAGTTTCTCAGAAAGCTTCTCTCCAATGTTTTAATGATGAAATTTCCTATATCAGTGCAGTCCTCAATGCTATCCATAGCAGCCCTTCCCAGGTTCCCCAAAGAGAGTGTTAGTGGTCTGCTCCATGAAACACAAGTGTAACTCTGTGAGTTGAATTCACACATCACCAAGAAGTTTCTAAGAAAGCTTCTTTCTAGGTTTCATCTAATAATATTTCCTTTATCACCGTAAGCTTCTTTGCACTTAGAAGTATCCCATTGCGGATTTCAAGAAAACTCTGTTAGCAAACTGACCAGTGAAGAGAAACCTGTAACTCTGGTAGTTGCATTCACACATGGCAATGCAGGTTCTCAGAAGGCTTCTTTCCAAATTCTCTCTGAGGAAACTTCCTTTTTCACCGTGGCCTTCAATGAGCTCCCAAATATCACTTTGCAGAATCCACGACAACAGTCTTAGCAAAGTGTTGCAAGAAAGGAAGGGTGGAACTCTGTGTGATGAAGTCACGCATCAGAAAGCAATCTCCCAGAAACCTTCTCTCTATGTATTATTGGACGATATTTCCTTTTTCACCGTGGAACCCAATGGGCTCTGAAATATCACTTTGCAGATTCCACCAAAAGAGTGTTAGCAAACTGCTTCCTGAGGACTAAGCTGTAAATCTGTGAGACAAATTCACAGATCACAATACAGTTTATCAGAAAGCTTCTTTCTCATTTGTATCAGCGGAGATTTCCTTTGGCCCTATAGTCTTCAAAGGTATCCGAAATGTCAGTTCTCAGATTCCACTAAACCGGGGCTAGCCATCAGCTCCATGAAATACAACTGGAACTCAGTGAGTTGAATCCACACAGCACAAAGCCATTTCTCAGAGAGCCTCTTTTTTGGGAGCTGCGTTTATTTGTGGTCTTGGAGCGCCACCGTGTGTCCTTTTGCAGATTCTGCGAAAACGCTCTTAGCAAGCTTCTCAATGAAAACCATGAGGAAACACTGTGAGCTGAATTCGCCCAAAACCAAGAAGTTACTGAGAAGTCTTCTCTGCAGATTTGTCTGAAGATATGTCATTATTCAGCATGTGGTTCCACGATATCCAAGATGTCACTTCTGAGATTCCAGAAAATCAGTACTAGCAAACTCTTCCATGAAAGAATGCTGTAACACTGGGAAATCAATTCACGCTTCACAAAGCAGTTTCTCAGAAATTTTCTTTCCAGTTTTTCACTGACGATATTTCCTTCATCAGCGCAGGCCTCAATGGTATCCAAAGCAGCCTTTCTGAGATTCCTCAAAGAGAGTGCTAGTGGCCTGCCCCATGAAACACAAGTGTAACTCTGTGAGTTGAATTCTCGCATCACAAAGAAGTTTCTAAGAAAGCTTCTCTCCAGTTTTTAACTGATGAAATTTCCTTTATCAGTGCAGGCTTCAATGCTATCCATAGCACACCTTCCCAGGTTCCTCAAAGAGAGTGTCAGTGGCCTGCTCCATGAAACACAAGTGTAACTCTGTGAGTTGAATTCACACATCACCAAGAAGTTTCTAAGAAAGCTTCTTTGTAAATTTCATCTAAAAATATTTCCTTTGAAAACGTAGGCTTCTTTGCGCTTTGAAGTGTCCCATGGAAGATTACAAGAAAACAGTGTTAGCAAACTGATCACTGAAGAGAAACGTGTAACTCTGGTAGTTGCATTCACACATCTCAAGGCAGGTTCTCAGAAGGCTTCTTTTCAGCTTCTCTCTGAGGAAACTTCCTTTCTCACCATAGCACTCAATGAGCTCCCAAATATCACCTTGCAGAATCCACGACAACACTCTTAGCAAACTGTTGGAAGAAGGGAAGGGTGGAACTCTGCATGATGAAGCGACACATCAGAAAGCAATCTCCCAGAAACCTTCTCTCTAGTTATTATTGGATGATATTTGCTTTCTCACCATGTACCCCAATGGGCCCCCAAATATCACTCTGCAGATTCCACCAAAAGAGTGTTAGCCAACTGCTTCCTGAGGACTAAGCTGTAACTCTGTGAGACAAATTCACAGATCACAAAGGAGTTTCTCAGAAAGCTTCTTTACATTTCTTCACTGATGATATTTCCTTTATTAACGCTGGCCTCAATGCTATCCAAAGCAGCCGTTCTCAGATTCTGCAAAGAGAGTGTTAGTGGCCTGCTCCATGAAAGACAAGTGTAACTCTGTGAGTTGAATTCACGCAACATAAGGAAGTTTCTGAGAAAGCTTCTCTCCAGTTTTTAACTGATGAAATTTCCTCTATCAGCGCAGGCCTCAATGCAATCCATAGCAGCCCTTCCCAGTTTCCTCAAAGAGACTGTTAGTGGCCTGCTCCGGGAAACACAAGTGTAACTCTGTGAGTTGAATTCACACATCACCAAGAAGTTTCTAAGAAAGCTTCTTTCTAGTTTTCATCTAAAAATATTTCCTTTATCACCGTAAGCTTCTTTGCACTTAGAACTATCCCATTGCAGATTTCAAGAAAACTGTGTTAGCAAATTGACCAGTGAAGAGAAACGTGTAACTCTGGTAGTTGCATTCACACATTGCAATGCAAGTTCTCAGAAGGTTTCTTTCCAGCTTCTCTCTCAGGAAACTTCCTTTTTCACCAT
>NW_012119365.1:171889-172128 GCF_000951035.1 Colobus angolensis palliatus | reverse complement strand
TGCAACTCTGTGAGACAAATTCACAGATCACAAAGCAGTTTCTCAGAAAGCTTCTTCCCAGTTTTTCACTAATGATATATCCTTTATCAAGGCAGGCCTCAATGCTATCCAAAGCAGCCCTTCTCAGATTCCTCCAAAAAATGTTAGTGGCCTATTCCATGAAACATAAGTGTAACTCTGTGAGTTGAATTCACGCATCACAAAGAAGATTCTCAGAAAGCTTCTCTCCAGTTTTTAAC
>NW_012119365.1:170091-171671 GCF_000951035.1 Colobus angolensis palliatus | reverse complement strand
GCGTAGAAGTATCCCATTGCAGATTTCAAGAAAACTGTGTTAGCAAACTGAACACTGAAGAGAAACGTGTAACTCTGGTAGTTGCATTCATACATCACAATGCAGGTTCTCAGAAAGGTTCTTTCCAGCTTCTCTTTGAGGAAACTTCCTTTTTCAACATAGCCTTCAATGAGCTCCCAAATATCACTTTGCAGAATCCACGACAACAGTCTTAGCAAACTGTGGCAAGAAGCGAAGGGTGGAACTCTGCATGATGAAGTCACACATCAGAAAGCAATCTCCCAGAAACCTTCCATCTACGTATTATTGGACGATATTTCCTTTACACCATGCACCCCAATGGGCTCCGAAATATCACTTTGCAGATTCCACCTAAAGAGTGTTAGGAAACTGCTTCCTGAGGACTAAGCTGGAACTCTGTGAGACAAATTCACAGATCACAAAGCAGTTTCTCAGAAAGTTTCTTTCTCATTTGTATCAGAGGAGGTTTCCTTTGGCCCTGTAGTCTCCAAAGGGATCCGAAATATCAGTTCTCAGATTCCACCAAACCGGGGCTAGCCATCAGCTCCACGAAATACAACTGCAACTCAATGAGTTGAATTCACACAGCAGAAAGCCATTTCCCAGAAAGCCTCTTTCTTTGGGAGCTGAGTTTATATATGGTCTTGGAGCGCCACCCTGTGTCCTTTTGCAGATTCTGTGAAAACGCACTTAGCAAGCTTCTCAATGAAAACCATGAGGAAACACTGTGAGCTGAATTCGCCCAAAACCAAGAAGTTACTGAGAAGGCTTCTCTGCAGATTTGTCTGAAGATATGTCATTATTCAGCGTGTGGTTCCACGATATCCAAGATGTCACTTCTGAGATTCCAGAAAATCAGTACTAGCAAACTCTTCCATGAAAGAATGCTGTAACACTGGGAAATCAATTCACGCTTCACAAAGCAGTTTCTGAGAAAGTTTCTTTCCAGGTTTTCACTGATGATATTTCCTTTATCAGGGCAGGTCTCAATGCTAACCAAAGCAGCCCTTCTCAGATTCCACAAAGAGAGTGTTAGTGGCCTGCTCCATGAAACACAAGTGTAACTCTGTGAGTTGAATTCACGCATCACAAAGAAGATTCTCAGAAAGTTTCTCTCCAGTTTTTAATGATGACATTTCCTTTCTCAGCGCAGGACTCAGTGCTATCCAAAGCAGCCCTTCTCAGATTCCCCAAAGAGAGTGTTAGTGGCCTGCTCCAGTAAACATGAGTGTAACTCCATGAGATGAACTCACACACCACCAAGAGGTTTCTAAGAAAGCTTCTTTCTAGTTTTCATCTAAGGATATTTAATCTGTCACTGTAAGCTTCATTGAGCTAAGAGGTATACCACTGCAGATTTCAAGAAAGCTTTGTTAGCAAACTGACCACTGAGGAGAAACGTGTAACTCTGTGAGTTGCATTCACACATCGCAGTGCAGTTTCGCAGGAGGCTTCTTTCCAGATTCTGAATGAGGATACTCCCTCTGGCACCATAGCCCTCAATGAGCTCTCAAATATCACTTTGGAGAATCCACGACAACAGTGTTAGCAAGCTGTTC
>NW_012119365.1:167421-168633 GCF_000951035.1 Colobus angolensis palliatus | reverse complement strand
AGTGTTAGCAAGCTGTTCCAAGAAGGGCAGGGTGGAACTCTGAGTGATGAAGTCACACATCTCAGAGCAATCTCTCAGAAAGCTTCTCTCTAACTGTTATGTGAGGATATGTCCTTTTTCACCATGGGCCCCTATGGGCTCCCAAATATCACGTTACAGATTCCACAAAAAGAGTGTTACCAGACTGCTTCCTGAGGACTAAGCTGTAACTCAGTGAGACAAATTCACAGATCACAAAGCAGGTTCTCAGAAAGCTTCTTTCCAGTTTTTAACAGATGACATTTCCTTTCTCAGCGCAGGTCTCAGTGTTATCCAAAGCAGCCCTTCTCATATTCCCCAAAGACAGTGTTAGTGGCCTGCTCCAGGAAACATGAGTGTAACTCCGTGAGATGAACTCACACACCACCAAGAGGTTTCTAAGAAAGCTTCTTTCCAGTTTTCATCTAAGGATATTTCCTCTGTCACCGTAAGCTTCATGGAGTAAGAAGTATCCCATTTCAGATTTCAAGAAAACTGTGTTAGCAAACTGACCACTGAACAGAAACGTGTAACTCTGTGAGTTGCATTCACACATCACAGTGCAGTTTCGCAGAAGGCTTCTTTCAAGTTTCTCTATGAGGATACTCCCTCTGGCACCGTAGCCCTCAATGGGCTCCCAAATATCACTTTGCAGAATTCACGACAACAGTGTTAGCAAGCTGTTCCAGGAAGGTCAGGGTGGAACTCTGAGTGATGAAGTCACACATCAGAGAGCAATCTCTCAGAAAGCTTCTCTCTAACTCTTATGTGAGGTTATGTCCTTTTTCACCATGGGCCCCTATGGGCTCCCAAATATCACTTTGCAGATTCCACGAAAAGAGTGTTAGCAGACTGCTTCCTCAGGAATAAGCTGTAAGTCGGTGAGACAAATTCACAGATCACAAAGCAGGTTCTCAGAAAGCTTCTTTCCGGTTTTTAACGGATGACATATCCTTTCTCAGCGCAGGCGTCAGTACTATTCAAAGCAGCCCTTCTCAGATTCCCCAAAGAGAGTGTTAGTGGCCTGCTCCAGGAAACATGAGTGTAACTCCGTGAGATGAACTCACACATCACCAAGAGGTTAATAAAAAAGCTTCTTTCCAGTTTTCATCTAAGGACATTTCCTCTGACACCGTAAGCTTCATTGAGCTAAGAAGTATCCCACTGCAGATTTCAAGAAAACTGTGTTAGCAA
>NW_012119365.1:159034-164896 GCF_000951035.1 Colobus angolensis palliatus | reverse complement strand
TCACACATCCGAAAGCAATCTCTCAGAAAGCTTCTCTCTAGTTATTATGCGAGGATATTTCCTTTTTCACCATGGACCCCAAATGTCTCCCAAATATCACTTGGCATATTCCACGAAAAGAGTGTTAGCAAACTGCTTCCTGATGACTAAGCTGTACCTCTGTGAGACACATTCACAAATCACAGGGACGTTATTCAGAAAGCTTCTTTCCAGTTTTTAACTGATGAAATTTCCTTTATCAGCACAGGCCTCAGTGCTATCCAAAGCAGCCCTTCTCAGATTCCTCAAAGTGAGTGTTATTGGCCTGCTCCATGAAACATAAGTGTAAATTTTTGAGATGAATTCACAAATCACCAAGAAGTTTCTAAGAAAGCTTCTCCCTTGTTTTCATCTAAGGATATTTCCTTTGTCACCATAAGCTTCATTGCGCTAAGAAGTATTCCATTGCTGATTTCAAGAAAACTGTGTTAGCAAACTAACCACCGAAGAGAAACCTGTAACTCTGTTAGTTGCATTCACACATCACTGTGCAATTTCTCAGAAGGCTTGTTTCCAGTTTCTGTATGAGGACATTTCCTTTTTCACCATACCCCTCAATGAGCTCCCAAATATCACTTTACAGAATCCACAACAACAGTGTTAGCAATCTGTTCCAAGAAGGGAAGGGTGAAACTCTGTGTGACGAAGTCACACATCAGAAAGCAATCACTCAGAAAGCTTCTCTCTAGTTATTATGTGAGGATAATTCCTCTTTCACCATGGACCCCAATTGGCTCCCAAATATCAGTTTGCAGATACCACAGAAAGAGTGTTAGCAAACTGCCTCACGAGGACTAAGCTGTAACTCTGTGAGACAAATTCACAGATCACAGGGAAGTTTCCCAGAAAGCTTCCTTTCGGTTGTTAACTGATGAAATTTCCCTTATCAGCACAGGCCTCAATGCTCGCCAAATCAGCCCTTCTCAGATTCCTCAAAGAGAGTGTTAGTGGCCTGCTCCAGGAAACATAAGTGTAACTCCGTGAGATCAATTCTCACATCAGCAAGAAGTTTCTAGGAAAGCTTCTTTCTAGTTTTCATCTAAGGACATTTCCTTTGTCACCGTAAGCTTCATTGCGCTAAGTAGTATGCTATTGCAGATTTCAAGAAAACTGTGTTAGCAAACTGACCACTGAAGAGAAACATTTAACTCTGTGAGTTGCATTCAGACATCGCAGTGCAGTTTCTCTGAAGGCTTCTTTCCAGTTTCTCTATGAGGATATTTCCTTTTTCATCATAGCCCTCAATGAGCTCCCAAATATCACTTTGCAGAAACCACGACAACAGTGTTAGAAAACTGTTCCAAGAAGGGAAGGGTGGAACTCTGTGTGATGAAGTCACACATCAGAAAGCAATCTCTCAGAAAGCTTCTCTCTAGTTATTATGTGAGGAGATTTCCTTTATCACCATGGACCCCAATTGGCTCCCAATATCCCTTTGCAGATTCGATGAAAAGAGTGTCAGCAAACTGCTTCCTGAGGACTAAGCTGTAACACTGTGAGACAAATTCACAGATCACAGGGAAGTTTGACAGAAAGCTTCTTTCCAGTTTTGAACCAATGAAATTTCCTTTATCAGCACAGGCTTCAATGCTAGCCAAAGCAGCCATTCTCAGATTCCTCAAAGAAAGTGTTAGTGGCCTGCTCCATGAGATATAAGTGTAACTCCGTGAGATAAATTCACACATCACCAAGAAGTTTCTAAGAAAGCTTCTTTCCAGTTATCATCTAAGGATATTTCCTTTGTCACCATAAGCTTCATTGCACCAAGAACTATCCCATTTCAGATTTCAAGAAAACTCTGTTAGCAAAGTGACCACTGAAGAGAAACGTGTAACTCTGTGGGTTGCATTCACACATCACAGGGGATTTCATCAGAAGGCTTCTTTCCAGTTTCTGTATGAGGATATTTCCTTTTTCACCATAGCCTTCACTGAGCTCCCAAATATCACTTTGCAGAATCCACGACAACAGTGTTAGCAAACTATTCCAAGAAAGGAAGGGTGGATCTCTGTGTTATGAAGTCACACATCAGAAAGCAATCTCTCAGAAAGCTTCTCTCTAGTTATTATGCGAGAATATTTCCTTTTTCACCATGGACCCCAATTGGCTCCCAAATGTCACTTGGCAGATTCCATGAAAAGAGTGTTAGCAAAGTGCTTCCTGGAAAGTAAGCTGTAACTCTGTGAGACAAATTCACAGATCAGAGGGAAGTTTGCCAGAATGCTTCTTTCCAGTTATTAACTGATGAAATTTCCTTTATAAGCGCAGGTCTCAGTGCCAGCCAAAGCAGCCCTTCTCAGATTCCTCAAAGTGAGTGTTGGTGGCCTGCTCCATGAAACATAAGTGTAACTCCATGAGATGAATTCACACATCGTCAAGAAGTTTCTAGGAAATCTTCTGTCTAGTTTTTATCTAAGGATATTTCCTTTGTCACAGTAAGCTTCATTGTGCTAATAATTATCCCATTGCAGTTTTCAAGAAAACTGTGTTAGCAAAATGACCACTGAAGAGAAACTTGTGACTCTCTGAGTTGCATTCACACATCGCAGTGTAGTTTCTCAGAAGGCTTCTTTCCTGTTCCTGAAAGAGGATATTGCCTTTTTCACCGTTGCCACATTGTGCTGCCAAATATCACTCTGCAGAATCCACGAAAACAGTGTTAGCAAAGTGTTCTGAGAAGGGAAGGGTACAACTCTGTGTGACGAAGTCACACATCAGAAGGAATCTCTCAGAAAGCTTCCCTCTAGTTATTATGTGAGGATATTTCCTTTCTCACCATGGACCTCTGTTAGCTCCCAAATATCACTTGGCAGATTCCAAGAAAAGAGTGTTAGCAAACTGCTTCCTTACGACTAAAGTGTAACTCTGTGAGACAAATTCACAGATCACGTGAAAGTTTCTCAGAAATCTTCTTTCCAGTTTTTAACTGATGAAATTTCCTTTATCAGCACAGGCCTCAGTGCTAGCCAAAGCAGCCCTTCTCAGATTCCTCAAAGAGAGTGTTAGTGGCCTGCTCCATGATACGTAAGTGTAACTCCATGAGATGAATTCACACATCACCAACAATTTCCTCAGAAACTTCTTTCTAATTTTCATCTAAGGATATTTCCTTTGTCACCATTAGGTTCATTGTGCTAAGAAGTATCCCATTGCAGATTTCAAGAAAAATGTGTTAACAAACTCAACACTGAAGAGAATCGTGTAACTCTGTGAGTTGTATTCACACATCGCAGTGCAGTTTCTCAGAAGGCTTCTTTCCAGGTTCTGTATGAGGATATTTCCTTTTTCACCATAGCCCTCAGTGAGCTGCCATATATCACTTTGCAGAATCCATGACAACAGTGTTAGCAAACTGTTCGAAGAAGGGAAGGGTGGAACTCGGTGTGATGAAGTCACACATCAGAAAGGAATCTCTCAGAGAGATTCTCTCTAGTTATTATGTGAGGATATTTCCTTTTTCATTGTGGACCCCAATTGGCTCCCAAATATCGCTTGGCAGATTCCACGAAAAGAGTGTTAGCAAACTGCATCCTGAGGAATAAGCTGTAACTCTGTGAGACAAATTCACAGATCACAGGGAAGTTTCCCAGAAAGGTTCTTTCCAGTTTTGAACTGATGAAATTTCCTTTCTCAGCGCAGGCCTCAGTGCTAGCCAAAGCACCCCTTCTCAGATTCCTCAAATAAAGTGTTATTGGCCTGCTCCATGAAACATAAGTGTAATTCCGTGAGATCAATTCACACATCACCAAGAAGTTTCTAAGAAAGCTTTTTTCTAGTTTTCATCTAAGGATATTAGCTTTGTCACCATGAGCTTCATTGCGATAAGAAGTATCCCATTGCAGATTTCAAGAAAACTGTGTTAGCAAACTGACCACTGAAGAGAAACGTGTAACTTTGTTAGTTGCATGTACACATCACAGTGCAGTTCCTCAGAAGGTTTCTTTCCAGTTTCTGTATGAGGATATTTCGTTTTTCACCGCAGCCCTCACTGAACTCCCAAATATCACTTTGCAGAATCCACGACAACACTGTTAGCAAACTGTACCAAGAAGAGAAGGGTGAAACCCTGTGTGATGAAGTCACACATCAGAAAGCAATCTCTTAGAAACCTTCTCTCTAGTTATTATGTGAGGATATTTACTTTTTCACCATGGACCCCAATTTTCTCCCAAATATCACTTGGCAAATTCCATGAAAAGAGGGTTAGCAAACTGCTTCCTGACGACTAAGCTGTAACTCGGTGAGACAAATTCACGGATCACAGGGAAGTTTCCCAGAAAGCTTCTTTCCAGTTTTTCACAGATGAGATTTCCTTTATCAGCGCCAGCCCCAGTGCTATCCAAAGCAGCCTTTCTCAGGTTCCTCAAAGAGAGTGTTAGCGTCCTGCTCCACGAAACATAAGTGTAACTCGGTGAAATGAATTCATACATCACCAAGAAGTTTCTAAGAAGGTTTTTTGTAGTTTTCATCTAAGGATATTTCCTTTGTCACCGTAGGCTTCATTGGGATAATCAGTATCCCATTGCAGATTTCAAGAAAACTGTGTTAGCAAACTGACCACTGAAGAGAAATGTGTAACTCTGTGAGTTGCATTCACACATTGCAGTGCAGTTTCTCAGAAGCCTTCTTTCCAGTTTCTGTATGAGGATATTTCCTTTTTCACCATAGCCCTCAATGAGCTCCCAAATATCACTTTGCAGAATCCATGACAACAGTGTTAGCAAACTGTTCCAAGAAGGGAAGGGTGGAACTCTGTGAGAAGAAGTCACACATCAGAGAGCAATCTATCAGAAAGCTTCTCTCTAGTTATTATGTGAGGATATTTCCTTTTTCACCATGGACCCCAATTGGCAACAAATTATCACTTGGCACATTCCATGAAAAGAGTGTTAGCAAACTGCTTCCTGAAGACTAAGCGGTAACTGTGTGAGACAAATTCACAGATCACAGGGAAGTTTCAAGAAAGCTTCTTTCCAGTTTTGAACTGATGAAAATTCCTTTATCAGCGCAGGCCTCAATGCTAACCAAAGCATCCCTTCTCAGATTCCTCAAAGAGAATGTTAATATCCTGCTCCAGGAAACATAAGTGTAACTCCGTGAGATGAATTCACACATCACCAAGAAGTTTCTACGAAAGCTTCTGTCTAGTTTTCTTCTAAGGACATTTCCTTTGTCACCGTAAGCTTCACTGCGCTAAGAATAATCCCATTGCTGATTTAAGAAAACTCTTTTAGCAAACTGATAACTGAAGACAACCATGTAACTCTGCGAGTTCCACTCCCACATAGCAATGCAGTTTCTCAGAATGCTTCTTTCCAGTTTCTGTCTGAGGATATATCCTTTTTCACCATAGCCTTCAATGAACTCCCAAATATCACTTTGCAGAATCCACGACAACAGTGTTAGGAAATTCTGCCAAGAAGGGAAGGGTGGAACTCTGTGTGATGAAGTCACATATCAGAAAGCAACCTCTCTGAAACCTTCTCTCTAGTTATTATGTGAGCATATGCCCTTTTTCACCATACACCCCAATTGGCTCCCAAATATCACTTTGCATATTCTACCAAATGAGTGTTAGCAAACTGTTTCCTGAGGACTAAGTTTTAACTCTGTGAGCTGAATTCACATGTCACCAAAAAGTTTCTCAGAAGGCTTCTTTCTCGTTTTTAACTGATGATATTTCCTTTATCATGGTAGGCCTCAATGCGATCCAAAGTAGCCCTTCTCAAGTTCCTCAAAGACAGTGTTAATGGCCTGCTCCATGAAACATAAGTGTAACTCTGTGAGATGAATTCACACATCAACAAGAAGTTGCTAAGAAAG
>NW_012119365.1:154245-158754 GCF_000951035.1 Colobus angolensis palliatus | reverse complement strand
GGTGGAACTCTGTGGGATGAAGTCACAGATCAGAAAGCAATCTCTCAGAAAGCTTCTGTCTCGTTGTTATTTGATGATATTTCCTTTTTTACCATGAGCCCCAACTGGCTCCCAAATATCACTTTGCAGATTCTACGAAAAGAGTGTTAGCAAACTGCTTCCTGAGGACTAACTTGTAACTCTGTGAGACGAAGTCACAGATCACAAAGAAATTTCACAGAACGATTCTTTCTCGTTTTCAACTGATGATATTCCTTTATCAGTGTAGGCCTCAATGCGATCCAAAGTAGCCCTTCTCAGGTTTCTCAAAGACAGTGTTAATGGCCTGCTCCAGGAAACATAAGTGTAACTCTGTGGGGTGAATTCACACATCACCAAGAAGTTTCTAGGAAAGCTTCTTTCTTGTTTTCATCTGAGGATACTTCCTTTGTCACTGTAAGCTTTATTGCGTTAAGAAGAATCCCATTGCAGATTTCATGAAAACTATCTTAGCAAACTGATAACTGAAGAGAAAAGTGTGACTCTGTGAGTTGAAATCCTTCAGAGCAATGCAGTTTCTCAAAATGCATCTTTCCAGTTTCTGTCTGAGGATATATCCTTTTTCACCATCGCCCTCAATGAGCTCCCAAATATTACCTTGCAGAATCCACGACAACAGTTTATAGCAAACTCTGCCAAGAAGGGAATTGTGGAAATCTGTGTGATGAAGTCACATATTAGAAAGCAATCTCTCAAAAGCTTCTCTCTAGTTATTATGTGAGGATACTTCCTTTTTCACCATGGGCTCCAATTGGCTCCCAAATATCACTTTGCAGATTCTACGAAAAGAGTGTTAGCAAACTGCTTTCTGAGGATTACGTTGTAACTCTGTGAGACGAAGTCACATGTCACAAAGAAGTTTCTCAGAAAGCTTCTTTCTCGTTTTTCACTGATGATATTTCCTTTATCAGCGTAGGCCTCAATGCGATGCAACATAGCCCTTCTCAGTTTCCTCAAAGACATTGTTAATGGCCTGCTCCATGAAACATAAGTGTATCTCACTGAGATGAATTCACACATCACCAAGAAGTTTCTAAGAAAGCTTCTTTCTAGTTTTCATCTGAGGATACTTCCTTTGTCACCTTAAGCTTCACTGCGCTAAGAAGAATCCCTTTGCTGATTTCAAGGAAACTGTGTTAGCAAACTGATTACTGAAGAAAAACATGTAACTCTGTGAGTTACACTCACAAATAGCAATGCAGTTTCTCAGAATGCTTCTTTCCAGTTTCTGTTGGAGGATATATCATTTTTCACCATAGCACTCAATGAGCTCCGAAATATCACTTTGCAGAAGCCATGACAACAGTGTTAGCAAACTCTGCCAAGAAGGAAAGGGTGGAACTCTGTGTGATGAAGTCACATATCAGAAAGCAATCAATCAGAAAGCTTCTCTCTAGTTATTATGTGAGGATATTTCCTTTTTCACCATGGGCCCCAACTGGCTCCCAAATATCACTTTGTAGATTCTACGAAAAGAGTGTTAGCCAACTGCTTCCTGAGGACAAAGTTTTATCTCTGTGAGACGAAGTCACAGACCACAAAGAAGTTTCACAGGAAACTTCCTTCTCGTTTTTAACTGATGATATTTCCTTTATCAGCGAGGCCTCAATGCAATCCAAAGTAGCCCTTCACAGTTTCCTCAAAGACAGTGTTAATGGCCTGCTCCATGAAACATAAGTGTAACTCTGTGAGATGAATTCACACATCACCAAGAAGTTTCTAGGAAAGCTTCTTTCTAGTATTCATGTGAGGGTACTTCCTTTGTCACGGTGAGCTTCATTACGCTAAGGAGAATCCCATTGCAGATTTCAAGAAAACTGTATTAGCAAACTGATAACTGAAGAGAAACTTGTGACTCTCTGAGTTGCATTCACACATCACAGTGCAGTTTCCCAGAAGGCTTCTTTCCAGTTTCCGTATGAGGATATTTCCTTTTTCGCCATAGCCCTCAATGAGCTCCCAAATATCACTTTGCAGAATCCACGACAACAGTGTTAGGAAACTCTGCCAAGAAGGGAAGGGTGGAACTCTGTGTGATGAAGTCACATATCAGAAAGCAATCTCTCCGAAAGCTTCTCTCTAGTTATTATGTGAGGATATTTCCTTTTTCACCATGGACCCCAAATGGCTCCCAACTATCACTTTGCAGATTCTACGAAAGGAGTGTTAGCAAACTGCTTCCTGAGGACTAAGTTTTAACTCTGTGAGACGAATTCACAGTTCACAAAGAAGTTTCTCAGAAAGCTTGTTTCTCATTTTTAACTGATGATATTACCTTTATCATGGTAGTCCTCAATGCGATCCAAAGTAGCCCTCCTCAGTTTCCTCAAAGACATTGTTAATTTCCTGCTCCATGAAACGTAAGTGTAACTCTGTGAGATGAATTGACACATCACCAAGAAGTTTCCTAGAAAGCTTCTTTCTAGTTTTCATCTGAGGATACTTCCTTTGTCACCGTAAGCTTCACTGTGCTAAGAGGAATCCCATTGCTGATTTCAAGAAAACTGTGTTAGGAAACTGATAACCGAAGACAAACATGTAACTCTGTGAGTTGCACTCACAAATAGCAATGTAGTTTCTCAGAATGCTTCTTTCCAGTTTCTGTATGAGGATATTTCCTTTTTCACCATAGCCCTTAATGAGCTCCCAAATATCAGTTTGCAGAATCCATGACAACAGTGTGAGCAAACACTGCCAAGAAGGGAAGGGTGAAACTCTTTGTGATGAAGTCACATATCAGAAAGCAATCTCTCAGAAAGCTTCTCTCTACTTATTATGTGAGGACATTTCCTTTTTCATCATTGACCCCAAATGGCTCCCAAATATCACTTTGCAGATTCTACGAAAAGAGTATTAGCAAACTGCTACCCGAGGACTAAGCTGTTACTCTGTAAGACCAATTCACAGGTCACAAAGAACTTTTTCAGAAAGCTTCTTTCTCGTTTTTAACTGATGATATTTCCTTTATCATTGTAGGCCCCAATGCGATCCAAAGTAGTTCTTCTCCGGTTCCTCAAAGACATTGTTAATGGCCAGCTCCATGAAACATAAGTATAACTCTGTGAGATGAATTCACACATCACCAAGAAGTTTCTAATAAAGCTTCTTTCTAGTTTTCATATAGGGATACTTCCTTTGTCACCGTAAGCTTCATTTCTCTAAGAAGAATCCCATTGCAGATTTCAAGAAAACTGTTTTAGCAGACTGATAACTGAAGAGAAAAGTGTAACACTGTGAGTTGCACTCACACATCGCAGTGCAGTTTCTCAGAATGCTTCTTGACAGTTTCTGTCTGAGGATTTTTCCTTTTTCACCATAGACCTCAATGAGCTCCCAAATATCTCTCTGCAGAATCCACGACAACAGTGTTAGCAAACTCTGCCAAGTAGGGAAGGGTGGATCTCTGTGTGATAAAATCACTCGTTGGAAAGCAATCTCTCACAATGCTTCTCTCTGGTAATTACCTGGGGATATTTCCTTTTTCACCATGGACCCCAATTGGCTCCCAAATATCGCCTTGGAGATTTCACGAAAAGAGTGTTAGCAAACTGCTTCCTGAGGACTAAGTTGTAACTCTGAGAAAAATTCATGATCACAAAGAAGTTTCTCAGAAAGCTTCTTTCCAGTTTTTAACTGATGGTATTTCCTTTCACCGTGTAGGCCTCAATGTGATCCAAAGTAGCCCTTCTCAGGTTCTTCAAAGACAGTGTTACTGGCCTGCTTCATGAAATATAAGTGTAATTATTTGGGATGAATTCACACATCACCAAGAACTTTCTAAGAAAGCTTCTTTCTAGTTTTCATCTGGGGATATTTCCTTTGTCACCGTAAGCTTCATTGCGCTATGAAGTATCCCATTGCAGATTTCAGGAAAACTGTGTTAGCAAACTCATCATTGAAGAGAAACGTGTAACTCTGTGAGTTGCATTCACACATCACAATTCCGTTTCTAAGAAGGCTTCTTTCCAGTTTCTGTCTGAGTATATTTCCTTTTTCACCATAGCCCTCAATAAGCTCCCAAATATCACTTTGCAGAATCCGCAACAACAGTCTTAGCAAACTGCTATAAGAAGGGAAAGCTGAAACTCTTTGTGATTAATTCACACATCAGAAAGCAATTTCTCAGAAAGCTTCTTCTTATTTATTATCTGAAGATAATTCCGTTTTCACCATGGGCCTCAATGTGCTCCCAAATATCGCTTTGCCCATTCCACGCAAACAATGATAGCAACCTGCTTCATGAAGAGAAAGTTGTAACTCGCTGAGATGAATTCACATACCATAAAGAAGTTTCTCAGAACGCTACTTTCTAGTTTTTATTTGAAGATATTTCCATTGTCACCCAAAACTTCCTGGTGCTAAGAAATATCCTAATGCAGATTTCCAGAAAGCACTGTTAGCAAACGGATCAATGAAAAGGAAAGTGTAGCTCTGTGAGTTGTATTCACATGTCACAATGCAGTTTCTCAG
>NW_012119365.1:151508-153795 GCF_000951035.1 Colobus angolensis palliatus | reverse complement strand
AGATTCCACAAAATGGGTGCTAGCAAAATCCCCCATGAAAGGGTGGTGTAACACTGTGAAATGAATTCACACATCACAAAGCAGTTTCTCAGAAAACTTCATTCCGGTTTTTCTCGGAGGATATTTTCTTTGTCCTTCAAACCCATCCGGAATATCACTTCTCAGAATCCACGGAAACAGTGCTAAGAAACAGCTCCAAGAAATAGTGGAGTAACTTTGTGAGATGAAGTCACACATCAGAAAGCAATTTCTCAGAAAGCTTCTATCGCTTTTTGATCTGAAGATATTTCCTTTGTCACTGTCAGCTGCATAGCGCTAAGAAGTATCCCATTGCAAATTTCAAGAAAACTGTGTTAGCAAACTGATCACTGAAGAGAAACGTGTAACTCTGTGGGTTGCATTCACACATTGCAATGTAGTTTCTTAGAGGGCTTCTTTCCAGTTTTTATCTGAGGATATGTCCTTTTTCACCATAGCCCTCAATGAGCTCCGAAATATCACTTTGTGGAATCCATGACAATAGTGTTACAAACTTTTACAAGTAGGGAAGGGTGGAACTCTGTGTGATGAAGTCACACATCAGAAAGCAGTCTCTCAGAAAGCTTCCTCCTAATTACTATCTGAGGATATTTCCTTTTTCACCATGGGTCCCAATTTGCTCCGAAATATCACTTTGCAGATTCCACGAAAAGAGTGTTAGCAAACTCCTTCATGAGGACTAAAATGTAACACTGTGAGATGAATTCACATATCACAAATAAGTTTCTCAGAAAGATTCTTTCACGTTTTGAACTGATGATATTTCCTTTATCACTGTAGGCCTCAATGCGATCCAAAGTAGCCCTTCTCAGTTTCCTCAAAGACAGTGTTAATGGACTGCTCCCTGAAACATAAGTGTGACACTGTGAGATGAATTCACACATCACCAAGAAGTTTCTAAGAAAGCTTCTTTCTAGTTTTTATCTGAGGATATTTCCTTTGTCATCATAAGCTTCATTGCACTAAGGATTATCCCATTGCAGATTTCAAGAAAACTGTGTTAGCAAACTGATCACTGAAGAGAAACTGTAACTCTTTGAGTTGCATTCACACATCGCAATGCAGTTTCTCAGAAGGCTTCTTTCCAGTTTTTATCTGGGGATATTTCCTTTTTCACTATAGCCCTCAATGAGCTCCCAAATATCACTTTGCACAATCCACGACAACTGTCGTAGTAAACTGCTATAAGAAGGGAAAGCTGAAACTCTTTGTCATGAATTCTCACATCAAAAGCAATTTCTCAGAAAGCTTCTTTCTAGTTACTATCTGAGAATATTTTGCTTTTCACCATGGGCCTCAATGCACTCCCAAATATCACTTTGCACATTCCACGCAGACAACGATAGCTACCTGCTTCGTGAAGAGAAATTTGTAACTCGGTGAGATGAATTCACATAGCATAAAGAAGTTTCTCAGAACGCTACTTTCTAGTTTTTATTTGAAGATATTTCCATTGTCATCCAAAGATTCCTGGCACTAAGAAATATCCTATCGCAGATTTCCAGAAAGCACTGTTAGCAAACGGATCAATGAAAAGGAAAGTGTAGCTCTGTGAGTTGTATTCACATGTCACAATGCAGTTTCTCAGAATGCTTCTTTCCAGTATTTATCTGAGGATATTTCCTTTTTCACCATAGCCCTCCTTGGGCTCCCAAATATCACTTTGCCAATTCCACAAGAACAGTCTTTGAGAACTTCTTCATGAGGTGGAAGGTGTAACTCTTTGAGATGAATTCACAGATCACAGAGAAGTTTCTCAGAAAGCTTCTTTCTCATTTTTATGGGAGGATATTTTCTTTGGCCACATAGTCTTCAAAGGGATCCTAAATATCAGTTCTCAGATTCCACACAAACAGGGCTAGCCAACGGCCCCACGAAATACAAGTGTTGAATTCGCACATCACAAAGCGGTTTCTCAGAAAGCTTCATTTTTTAAGATGAGGTTATTTGTGGTCTCGGAGTGCCACCGTGTGTCCTACTGCAGATTCTGTGTAAACCCTGTTAGCTACCTTCTCAGTGAAAAGAATGATGGAACTCTGTGGGCTGAATTCACCCACAACAAAGAAGTTTCTGAGAAGGCTTCTCTGCAGGTTTGTCTGAGGATATTTCGTTATTCACCATGGGATTCAACGATATCCAAGACATCACTTCTGAGATTCCACAAAATGGGTGCTAGCAAAATCCCCCATGAAAGGGTGGTGTAACACTGTGAAATGAATTCACACATCACAAAGCAGTTTCTCAGAAA
>NW_012119365.1:148063-151458 GCF_000951035.1 Colobus angolensis palliatus | reverse complement strand
AGATTCCACAAAATGGGTGCTAGCAAAATCCCCCATGAAAGGGTGGTGTAACACTGTGAAATGAATTCACACATCACAAAGCAGTTTCTCAGAAAGCTTCATTCCAGTTTTGGACAAAGGATTCATACCCATCCGAAATATCACTTCTCAGAATCCATGGAAACAGTGCTAGGAAATGGCTCCAAGAAATAGTGGCGTAACTCTGTGAGATGAAGTCCCACATCAGAAAGCAATTTCTCAGGAAGCTTCTATAACTTTTCGATCTGTGGATATTTCCTTTGTCACCGTCAGCTGCATAGTGCTAAGAACTATCCCATTGCATATTTCAAGAAAACTGTTACCAAACTGATCACTGAAGAGAAACGTGTAACTGTGAGTTGCATTCACACATCACAGTGCAGTTTCTCAGAAGGCTTCTTTCCAGTTTTGATCTGAGGATATGTCCCTTTTCACCATAGCACTCACTGGGCTCCCAAATATCACTTTGCAAATTCCACAAGAATGGTCTTAGTGAATGGCTTCATGAGGGGAAAGGTGTAACTTGGTGAGATTAATTCACAGTTCACAAAGAAGTTTCTCAGAAAGCTTCTTTCTCTTTTTTATCGGCAGATTTCCTTTGGCCCTAGAGTCTTCAAAGGGATCTGAAATATCAGTTCCCAGATTCCACAAAAACGGGGCTAACCAATGGCTCCACAAAATACCGCTGCTACTCAGTGAATTGAATCCGCACATCACAAAGCAGTTTCTCAGAAAGCAGCTTTCTTTTGAAGCTGAGGTTATTTGTGGTCTCAGAGAGCCACGTGTGTCTTATTGCAGATTCTGTGAAAACTCTCTTAACAAGCTTCTCAATGAAAACAATGAGGAAACTCTGTGAGCTGAATTCACCAACAACCAAGAAGTTTCTGAGAAGGCTTCTCTGCAGATTTGTCTGAGGATATTTCAGTATTCAGCATGGGATTCAACGATATCAAGATGTCATTTCTGAGATTCCACAAAATCAGTGCTAGCAAACTCCTCCATGAAAGAATGGTGTAACGGTGTGGAATGAATTCACACATCACAAAGCAGTTTCTCAGAAAGCTTCTTTCCGGTTTTTCTCGGAGGATATTTCCTTTGTCCTTACACTCTTCAAACCCATCCAAAATAGCAGTTTTCAGAATCCACAAACACAGTGCTAGCAAACCGCTGCATGAAATAGTAGAGTAGATGAATCACATATCAGAAAGCAATCTCTCAGAAAGCTTCTTGAACGTTTTCATCTGAGGATATTTATTTTCTCACCTCAAGCTGCATGGTGCTATGAAGTATCCCATTGCAGATTTCAAGAAAACTGTATTAGCAAACTGATGACTGAAGAGAAAAGTGTAACTCTGTGAGTTGCATTCACACATCGCAGTGCAGTTCTTCAGAACGCTTCTTTCCAGTATTTATCTGAGGATATTTCCTTTTTCACCCTAGCCCACAAGGAGCTCCCAAATTTCACTTTTCAGAATCCACAAAAAGAGTGTTAGAAAAATGCTACAAGAAGGGAAAGGTGCAACTCTGTGTGATGAATTCACACATCAGAAAGCTATCTCTCAGAAAGCTTCTTTCTAGTTATTATCTGAGGATAATTCCTTTTTCACCTTAGGCCTCAATACGCTCGCAAAGTAGCACTTCTGCGGTTCCTCAAAGACAGTCTTAATCGACTGCTCCATGAAACGTAAGTGAAACTCTGTGAGATGACTTCACACATCACCTAGAGGTTTCTCAGAAAGCTTCTTCTGTTTTTTATCTGAGGATATTTCCTTGGACACTGTAGGTTCCATTGTGCAAATTTCAAGAAAACTTTGTTAGCAAACTGATGACTGAAGAGAAAAGTGTAACTCTGTGAATTGCATTCACACATCACAAAGCAATTTCTCACAGCGCTTCTTTCCAGTCTTTACCTGAGGATATTTCCATTTTCATGATGGGCCTCAATGCACTACCAAATATCACTTTGCAGATTCCACTAGAACAGTGTTATCAAACTTCTTCATGAAGACAAAGTTTTAGCTCGGTGAGATGAATTCATATATCACAAAGATGTTTCTCAGAGAGCTACTTTCTAGTTTTTATTTGAGAATATTTCCTTTGTCACCGTAAGCTTCATTGTGCTGAGAAATATCCCGATGCAGATTTCAAGAAAAGAGTGTTAGCAAAGGGATCAATGAAAAGGTAAGTGTAACTCTGTGAGTTGCATTCACGTTTCACAATGAAGTTTCTCAGAACACTTCTTTCCAGTTTTTATCTGAGGATATTTCCTTTTTCACCATAGCCCTCAATGAGCTCCCAAATATCACTTTGCAGAATCCACGAAAACAATGTTAGTAAACTGCTACAAGAAGGGAAAGGTGAAACTCTCTGTGATGAATTCACACATCAGAAAGCAATCTCTCGGAAAGATTCTTTCTAGTTATTAACTGAGGATATTTCCTTTCTCACCACAAGTGGCATAGTGCTAATAAGTATCCCATTGCAGATTTCAAGAAAACTGTGTTAGCAAACTGATGACTGAAGAGAAAAGTGCATCTCTGTGAGTTGCATTCACACATCGCAATGCAGTTTCTCAGAACGCTTCTTTCCAGTTTTTATCTGAGGATATTTCCTTTTTCAACGTAGTCCTGAATGCGCTCCCAAATATCACTTTGCAGAATCCACAAAAACAGTGTTAGCAAACTGCTACATGAAGACTAAGGTGTACCTCTCTGAGATGAATTCACACATCACAAAGAAGTTTCTCAGAAAGCTTCTTTCACGTCTTTAATTGAGGATATTTCCTTTTTCAGCATAGGCCCCAATGCACTCCCAAATATCGCTTGGCAGATTCCACAAAAACTGTCTTAGGACACTGCTTCATGGAGAGAAACGTGTAAACCTGCAAGGTGAATTCACACATCACAAAGCAGTTTCTCATAAAGCTTCTTTCTCGTTTTTATAGCAGCATATTTCCTTGGTCACTGTAAGCCTCATGGCCATAAGAATTATCCCATTGCAGATTTCAAAAAAACAGTGTTGGCATACTGCTCAATGAAAAGAACAGTGTAAGTTTCTGAGTTGCATTCACACATTACAATGCAGTTTCTCAAAACGCTTCTTTAAAATTTTTGTCTGAGGATATATCCTTTTTCACCATAGCCCTCAATGTGCTCCCAGATATCACTTTTCAGATTTTACGAAAACAGTGTTAGCAAACTGCTACATGAAGAGAAAGGTGTAACTCTGTGAGATGAATTCACACATCACAAAGAAGTTTCTCAGAAACTTCTTTCCAGTTTTCATCTGAGGATATTTCCTTCGTCCGAGGAGTCTTCATAGCGATCCAAAGTATCACTTCTCAGTCTCCTCAAAGAGAGTGCTAGCAAACGGCTCCA
>NW_012119365.1:145392-148013 GCF_000951035.1 Colobus angolensis palliatus | reverse complement strand
AGAAAAGAGTGTTAGCAAAGGGATCAATGAAAAGGTAAGTGTAACTCTGTGAGTTGCATTCACGTTTCACAATGAAGTTTCTCAGAACACTTCTTTCCAGTTTTTATCTGAGGATATTTCCTTTTTCACCATAGCCCTCAATGAGCTCCCAAATATCACTTTGCAGAATCCACGAAAACAATGTTAGTAAACTGCTACAAGAAGGGAAAGGTGAAACTCTCTGTGATGAATTCACACATCAGAAAGCAATCTCTCGGAAAGATTCTTTCTAGTTATTAACTGAGGATATTTCCTTTCTCACCACAAGTGGCATAGTGCTAATAAGTATCCCATTGCAGATTTCAAGAAAACTGTGTTAGCAAACTGATGACTGAAGAGAAAAGTGCATCTCTGTGAGTTGCATTCACACATCGCAATGCAGTTTCTCAGAACGCTTCTTTCCAGTTTTTATCTGAGGATATTTCCTTTTTCAACGTAGTCCTGAATGCGCTCCCAAATATCACTTTGCAGAATCCACAAAAACAGTGTTAGCAAACTGCTACATGAAGACTAAGGTGTACCTCTCTGAGATGAATTCACACATCACAAAGAAGTTTCTCAGAAAGCTTCTTTCACGTCTTTAATTGAGGATATTTCCTTTTTCAGCATAGGCCCCAATGCACTCCCAAATATCGCTTGGCAGATTCCACAAAAACTGTCTTAGGACACTGCTTCATGGAGAGAAACGTGTAAACCTGCAAGGTGAATTCACACATCACAAAGCAGTTTCTCATAAAGCTTCTTTCTCGTTTTTATAGCAGCATATTTCCTTGGTCACTGTAAGCCTCATGGCCATAAGAATTATCCCATTGCAGATTTCAAAAAAACAGTGTTGGCATACTGCTCAATGAAAAGAACAGTGTAAGTTTCTGAGTTGCATTCACACATTACAATGCAGTTTCTCAAAACGCTTCTTTAAAATTTTTGTCTGAGGATATATCCTTTTTCACCATAGCCCTCAATGTGCTCCCAGATATCACTTTTCAGATTTTACGAAAACAGTGTTAGCAAACTGCTACATGAAGAGAAAGGTGTAACTCTGTGAGATGAATTCACACATCACAAAGAAGTTTCTCAGAAACTTCTTTCCAGTTTTCATCTGAGGATATTTCCTTCGTCCGAGGAGTCTTCATAGCGATCCAAAGTATCACTTCTCAGTCTCCTCAAAGAGAGTGCTAGCAAACGGCTCCACGAAATACATGTGTAACTCTGTGAGATGAATTCACACATCACAAAGCAGTTTCTTAGAAAGCTTCTTTCTCGTTTTTTTTGGAGGATATTTCCTTGGTCACCGTGAGCTTCATGTCCGTAAGAAATATCCCATTGCAGATTTCAAACAAACAGTGTTGGCACACTGATCAATGAAAAGAACAGTGTAAGTATCTGTGTTGCATTCACATATCACAGTGCAGTTTTTCAGAATCCTTCTCTCCAGTTTTCATCTGAGGATATTTCCTTTTTCACCACAGGCCTCAATGCGCTCCCAAATATCACCTTGCAGTTTCCTCGAAAACAGTGCTAGCAAGCTGCTCCATGAAGGCTAAGGTATAACTCTCTGAGATGAATTCACACATCACAAAGAAGTTTCTCAGAAAGTTTCTTTCACGTTTTTTATTGAGGATATTTCCTTTCTCAGCATAGGCCTCAAGGCGATCCAATATATACCTTCGCACATTCCCCAAAGACAGTGGTAATAGACTGCTCCATGATGTGAAAGTAGAACTCTCTAAAATGAACTCACAGGTCATAAAGCAGTTTCTCAGAAAGCTTCCTTCTAGTTTTATCTAAGGATATTTCCTGCTTCACCACAGGCCTCCACACGCTACCAAATATCACTTTGCAGATTCCATGAAAACTGTTAGCAAACTGCTTCATGCAGAGAAAGGTGTAACTCTGAGAGATGAATTCACCCATCACAAAGCAGTTTCTCAGAAATCTTCTTTCTGGTTTTTGTCTGGGTTGCATTCACACATCACAATGCAGTTTCTCAAAACGCTTCTTTAAAATTTTGTTTGAAATCTGCAATGGGATATTTCTTACGGCCATGAAACTCATGATGACCAAGGAAATATCCTCCAAAAAAAACGAGAAAGAAGCTTTCTAAGAAACTGCTTTGTGATGTGTGAATTCATCTCTCAGAGTTACACCTTTCTGGTTTTTGTACTTCCTCTGTCTGAAGAGTCTTCATAGCGATCCAAAATATCACTTGTGGGATTCCACAAAAACAGGGCTAGTAATGGGCTCCACGAAATACATGTGTAACTCTCTGAGATGAACTTGCACATAACAAGACAGTTTCTCAGAAAGCTTCATTCTGGTTTCTATCAGAGGATATTTCCTTTGGCCGTATAGTCTTCAGTGATTTGAAATATCCGTTCTCAGATTCCACAGAATCCAGGCTAGCAAACGGCTCCAGGAAATACAGGTGTCATTTAGTGAGTTGAATTCACACATCACAAACAGTTTCTCAGAAAGCTTCTTTCTTTCCTCAGCTGAGGCTATTTGTGGTCTCAAAGTGCCCCCGTGTGACTCATTGCACATTCTGCCAAAACACTGTTAGCAAGCTTCTCACTGAAAACTAT
>NW_012119365.1:138847-140833 GCF_000951035.1 Colobus angolensis palliatus | reverse complement strand
GGTAACTCTGTGAGTGGCATTCACACATCACAGTTTCTCAGAATGTTTCTTTAAAATTTTCATCTGAGGATATGTCCTTTTTCAGCATAGCCCTCAATGCACTCCCAAATATCACTTTTCAGATTCCACAAAAATAGTGTGAGCAAACTGCTACATGAAGAGAAAAGTGTAACTCTGTGAGGTGAATTCACACATCACAAATAAGTTTCTCAGAAAGCTTCTTTCCAGTTTTCATGTGAGGATATTTTCTTCATCCGAGGAGTCTTCATAGTGATCCAAAATATCACTTCTCAGATGCCACAAAGAGAGTGCTAGCAAACGGCTCCACGAAATACATGTGTAACTCTGTGAAATGAATTCACATGTCATAGCAGTTTCTCAGAAAGCTTCCTTCTCGTTTTCATGGGAGGATATTTCCTTGGTCACCGTAAACTTCATGGCCATAAGAAATATCCCATTGCAGATTTCAAACAAACAGTGTTGGCAAACTGATCAATGAAAAGAACAGTGTAAGTCTGTGAGTTGCATTCACACATCACAATGCAGTTTCTCAGAACACTTCTTTCCAGTTTTCATCTGAGGATATTTTCTTTTTCATCACAGGCCTCAGTGTGCTCCCAAATATCACATTGCAGTTTCCTCGAAAAAAGTGTTAGCAAACTGCACCATGAAGGCTAAGGTGTAACTTTCTGAGATGAATTCACACATCACAAAGAAGTTTCTCAGAAAGCTTCTTTCACATTTTTAATTGAGGATATTTCCTTTCTCAGTGTAGGCCTCAATGCGATCTAATATATCCCTTCTCACATTCCCCAAAGACAGTGGTAATAGACTGCTCCATGATGTGAAAATAGAACTCTCTAAAATAAACTCACACATCATAAAGCGGTTTCTCAGAAAGCTTCCTTCTAGTTTTCATCTAAGGATATATCCTGTTTCACCCCAGGCCTCAACGCGCTCCCAAATATCACTTTACAGATTCCATGAAAACAGTGTTAGCAAACTGCTTCATGCAGAGAAAGGTGTAACTCTGTGAGATGAATTCTCCCAACACAAAGCAGTTTCTCAGAAAGCTTCTTTCTTGTTTTTATCTCGGGATATTTCCTCTGTCTGAGGAGTCTTCATAGCGCTCCAAAATATCACTTGTGAGATTCCACAAAAACAGGGCTAGCAAAGGGCTCCACGAAATACATGTGTAACTCTCTGAGATGAACTCACACACCACAAGGCAGTTTTTCAGAAAGCTTCATTCTGGTTTCTATCTGAGGATATTTCCTTTGGCCCTATAGTCTTCAAAGCGATTTGAAATATCTGTTCTCAGATTCCACAGAATCCAGGCTAGCAAACAGCTCCAGGAAATACAGGTGTCATTCAGTGAGTTGAATTCACACATCACAAACAGTTTCTCAGAAAGCTTCTTTCTTTCCTCAGCTGAGGCTATTTGTGATCTCAAAGCACCCCCATGTGACTCATTGCACATTCTGCCAAAACACATTTTGGCAGATTCTGCCAAAACACTTTCAGCTTCTCACTGAAAACTATCATGTCACTCTGTGAGCTGAATTCACCCACAACAAAGCAGTTTCTGAGAAGGCCTCTCTGCAGTTTTTATCTGAGGATATTTCGTTGTTCACCATGGGATTCCATGATATTCAAGATATCACTTTTGAGATTCCATGAAAACAGTGCTAGCAAATTCCTCCATGAAAGAGTGGTTTCACTCTGTGAAATGAATTCACACATCACCGAGCAGTTTCGTTGAAAGCTTCTTTCACGTTTTTAATTGAGGATATTTCCTTTGTCCATATAGTCTTCATAGTGAGCCGAAATATCCCTTCCCAGACTCAACAAAAAGAGTGATAACAGAATGCTCCAGGAAAGGAAAGTGTATCTCTGTGAGATGAATTCACACTTCAGATAGCAGTTTCTCAGAAACCTCCTTTCTAGTGTTCATTGGAGGACAAAGAAGTTTCTCAGAAAGCTTCT
>NW_012119365.1:136668-138797 GCF_000951035.1 Colobus angolensis palliatus | reverse complement strand
GGTTTCTCAGAAAGCTTCCTTCTAGTTTTCATCTAAGGATATATCCTGTTTCACCCCAGGCCTCAACGCGCTCCCAAATATCACTTTACAGATTCCATGAAAACAGTGTTAGCAAACTGCTTCATGCAGAGAAAGGTGTAACTCTGTGAGATGAATTCTCCCAACACAAAGCAGTTTCTCAGAAAGCTTCTTTCTTGTTTTTATCTCGGGATATTTCCTCTGTCTGAGGAGTCTTCATAGCGCTCCAAAATATCACTTGTGAGATTCCACAAAAACAGGGCTAGCAAAGGGCTCCACGAAATACATGTGTAACTCTCTGAGATGAACTCACACATCACAAGGCAGTTTTTCAGAAAGCTTCATTCTGGTTTCTATCTGAGGATATTTCCTTTGGCCCTATAGTCTTCAAAGCGATTTGAAATATCTGTTCTCAGATTCCACAGAATCCAGGCTAGCAAACAGCTCCAGGAAATACAGGTGTCATTCAGTGAGTTGAATTCACACATCACAAACAGTTTCTCAGAAAGCTTCTTTCTTTCCTCAGCTGAGGCTATTTGTGATCTCAAAGCACCCCCATGTGACTCATTGCACATTCTGCCAAAACACATTTTGGCAGATTCTGCCAAAACACTTTCAGCTTCTCACTGAAAACTATCATGTCACTCTGTGAGCTGAATTCACCCACAACAAAGCAGTTTCTGAGAAGGCCTCTCTGCAGTTTTTATCTGAGGATATTTCGTTGTTCACCATGGGATTCCATGATATTCAAGATATCACTTTTGAGATTCCATGAAAACAGTGCTAGCAAATTCCTCCATGAAAGAGTGGTTTCACTCTGTGAAATGAATTCACACATCACCGAGCAGTTTCGTTGAAAGCTTCTTTCACGTTTTTAATTGAGGATATTTCCTTTGTCCATATAGTCTTCATAGTGAGCCGAAATATCCCTTCCCAGACTCAACAAAAAGAGTGATAACAGAATGCTCCAGGAAAGGAAAGTGTATCTCTGTGAGATGAATTCACACTTCAGATAGCAGTTTCTCAGAAACCTCCTTTCTAGTGTTCATTGGAGGACAAAGAAGTTTCTCAGAAAGCTTCTTTCTCGTTTTCATCGGAGGATATTTCGTTGGTCACCATAAGCTTCATGCCATAGGAAATATCCCTTTGCAGATTTCAAACAAGCAATGTTGGCAAAGTGATCAATGAAAAGAACAGTGTAAGTCTGTGAGTTGCATTCACACATCACAATGCAGTTTCTCAGAACTTCTTTCCAGTTTTCATCTGAGAATATTTCCTTTTTCACCACAGGCCTCAATGCACTCCCAAATGTCATGTTGCAGTTTCCACTAAAACAGTGTTAGCAAACTGCTCCATGAAGATTAAGGTGTAACTCACTGAGATGAATTTACACATCAAATACTAAGGTACTTCCTTCATCCGAGGAGTCTTCATAGCGATCCAAAATATTGCTTCTCAGATGCCACAAAGAGAGTGCTAGCAAACGGCTCCACTAAATATATGTATGCCTGTGAGGTGAATTCACACATCACAAAGCAGTTTCTCAGAAAGCTTCTTTCTCGTTTTTATCGGGGGATATTTCCTTGATCACCTTAAGCTTCATGTCACTAGGAAATAATCCATTGCAGATTTCAAGTAAACAGTGCTAACAAACTGATCCATGAAAAGAAAAATGTAACTCTGTAAGGTGTATTCACACACCACAATGCATTTTCAGAGAACGCTTCACTCCAGGTTTTATCTGAGGACATTTCATTATTCACCAAGGGATTCAATGATATGTGAAATAGCACTTTTGAGATTTCTCCAAAATAGTACTAGCAAACTACTCCATGAAAGAGTGGTGTAACTTTTTGAGATGAATTCACGCATCATAAAGCAGTGTCTCAGAAGGCTTCTTTCGGGTTTTTATCTGAGGATATTTCCTTTGTCCGAGGAGCCTTCATAGCAATCCATAATATCACTTTTCATATTCCACAAAAACACGGCTAGCAATCGGTTTCATGAAATACATGTGTAAATTTTGAGTTGAATTCACACATCACAAACAATTTCTCAGAAAGCTTCTTTCTTTTTTCAGCTGAGGATATTTCTGGTCTCCAAGCACCCCA
>NW_012119365.1:128853-131033 GCF_000951035.1 Colobus angolensis palliatus | reverse complement strand
TATTTCTGGTCTCAAAACGCCCCTATGTGTCTCCTTGCAGATTCTGGGAAACACTGTTAGTAAACTTCTCAATGAAAACAATGATGTAACTTTGTGAGCTGAATTCATCCACAACAAAGCAGTTTCTGAGAAGGCTTCTCTGCAGTTTTTATCTGAGTGTAATGTAATGGGGAGCCGAGCAAGAAGACACGAATCAGATGAAAACAGAGGTAGCCTTTATTGGGCTCGTGGGCGAAGTTCACCAGTCCTGTAAGAGGAGGCCAAGGAAGTCGCACATGAGGCAGGTATCAAGGGCTTTTATAGTGAGAGGTAGGTGGGGTCTGTAGGTTTCGATTTCCTGAGTTAGGTTTTGATTTCTGAGGAATGACGTGTCTGGGAGTTTTGATTTCTGAGGAATGATGTGTCCGGGAGTTTGAGCAGAGTGGGGTTTATTTTTGAGCTTAGGGTGTTTTTTGCACCCTGAAAGTCCTAGCAGGAAGTCCCAGTGGGCAAAATCTCGATAAGGGGCCCGCCATGTCAGGTGGTACTGCCGTGTTGGGTCTAGGTCCCTGCCTAACTTTTCGACCTCTTCCAATTAAGGAAAAAGTTGCGACGTGTTCATCTGGCTGCTTCCTGCTGGTGTAGGGCATCGTGGGGTTCTTCGGAGGTTGGTGTCCTCTATGGCTGAGTGAATGTTGCATTAGTAGTAAAGGTAGCCTACATTGGTCTCAATCTAAGTAGATCAACAGGCATCATCTGTCTGATCATATGTGAAACAAATGGCCGGGTGCTGCCAATTACGGGGCACACTGTTAAAAGAGGGGAAGTTAAAGGTTACTTGGCTTTGGAACCCCTGGGGCTGGCAGTCTACTGTGGCTATGGTGAGGGAGCTCATGCAATTCCCCTGGGTCCAGGTCTTGAAAAGGTAGAACTTCCACGGGAATGGATTGGTGGGGGGAGTTTGGGCGGGAGTCTCACCTAGACTCAGGAGGACTAGATGGCTGAGGAAGGTTAGGCAGAGGGTTGCTGCCTGCACATGTGAGTTGTAACTTGGTAGGGGTAACAACCTGAGTGATCCAATTGGAATCATGCTGGGTGAGCGTCTTTTTCAGCTGGAACAGGTGATACCAGGAAGGAAGACCAAGGAGCCTGGCAGTGGTAGGAGTGGTGAGGATTATGGTGTATGATCCTTCCCACCATGGAGATAAGGCTCGGGGTTGCAGCTGCTTGACCAGGACCAGGTCTCCAGGCACTATGATGGCAGGACTCCTGAGGGTTGGGGAAGCAGGTGCAGGGAGACACCAATCTGCGTGTTTTCTCAGAACCCCATGAAGGAAGATTAAGTAGGGTAGGTAGGAGTCTAAGGGAGGGGAGAGGGATGGCAGTTCCTGGAAGAGGAATGGGCATCCATACAGCAATTCAAAAAGGCTGAACCCTGTGGGGGCCTGCGGAGCTGCCCTGAGACCATTGAGAGCCAAGGGAAGGAGAGTCACCCACGAGAGGCGGGTTTCTAGAGTGAGTTTGGTTAGATGTAGTTTAATAAGACCATTTGCGTGTTCTACCTTTTCAGATGACTGTGGATGATAGGGAATGTGGAGCTTCCAGGTAATCTGGAGTGTGGCTGCCACCTGCTGGGTGAGTTTAGAAATGAAGGCCGGACCGTTGTCTGATTGGATGGTTTAGGGGAGACCAAACCTGAGGATGATGTGCTCTAGGAGGGTGGTGGGGATATACAGTTTCTCAGGTGGTGGGGAAAGCCTCAATCCATCCTGAGAACGTGTCAACCAGGTTCAGCAGGTAGTGGAATTTTTTATATTGGGGCATGTCGGTAAAATCAAGTTGCCAATCTTCCTCTGGCTGGTGGCCCCTTAGCTGATGAGTGGGCCCTGGGTGCCTGAGCCTGCCCTGCAGGTTAACTGCTGAACAGGTGGCACATTGCTGGTATACCTTCCTAATCTGGGCCTGCAGTGAAGGGGGGTGAAGGATGGGTTCCAGGAAGTTATACATAGCCTTAGGCCCTATGTGCAGAGAGCTGTGTATGTCGGTCGATATATGCACTGCCTTAGTCTGAGGGAATGCTATTCTGCTGTCAATGAATACCCATCCATTCTCGCTTTGGGTAGTGCTGGGATGGGCCATCAGGGTTTGAAGTTCCTGGGAAGAGTAGTCAGGGGAATAAGTGAGGGAAAGAAAAAGTAAAG
>NW_012119365.1:126590-128803 GCF_000951035.1 Colobus angolensis palliatus | reverse complement strand
GCCACCTGCTGGGTGAGTTTAGAAATGAAGGCCGGACCGTTGTCTGATTGGATGGTTTAGGGGAGACCAAACCTGAGGATGATGTGCTCTAGGAGGGTGGTGGGGATATACAGTTTCTCAGGTGGTGGGGAAAGCCTCAATCCATCCTGAGAACGTGTCAACCAGGTTCAGCAGGTAGTGGAATTTTTTATATTGGGGCATGTCGGTAAAATCAAGTTGCCAATCTTCCTCTGGCTGGTGGCCCCTTAGCTGATGAGTGGGCCCTGGGTGCCTGAGCCTGCCCTGCAGGTTAACTGCTGAACAGGTGGCACATTGCTGGTATACCTTCCTAATCTGGGCCTGCAGTGAAGGGGGGTGAAGGATGGGTTCCAGGAAGTTATACATAGCCTTAGGCCCTATGTGCAGAGAGCTGTGTATGTCGGTCGATATATGCACTGCCTTAGTCTGAGGGAATGCTATTCTGCTGTCAATGAATACCCATCCATTCTCGCTTTGGGTAGTGCTGGGATGGGCCATCAGGGTTTGAAGTTCCTGGGAAGAGTAGTCAGGGGAATAAGTGAGGGAAAGAAAAAGTAAAGCTACTGGGGTAGGGGAGGAAGTGAGGAGGTGGCCAGTGTGGTGGAGTCAGCTAGATTGTTATCCTGTGACACAGAGTCTATAGAATGCTGGTGGCTTTTACAGTGGATGATGGCTACCTCCTTGGGAGCCTGAAGAGCATCAAGTAACCTCTTTATAAGTGGTCCATTGACTACTGGCATCCTTTTGGTGGTAAAAATCCCTTGCTCTTGCCAGAGAAGTGCATGGATGTGTGCAACCAGGTAGGCATATTTAGAGTCTTTGTAGATATTAACCCTCTGCCCCCTTCAGAGAGAAGTAAGGCACGAGTAAAGACCGTGAGTTCAGCCTTCCTGGAGGTGGTGCCTAAAGGCAAGGGCCTGGTTTTGGCCATCTGGGTTGCTGTTACGACAGCGTATGCTGCCTACTGACGGCCATTGGGGGTTAAGACAGAACTCCCGTCCATGAACAGGGTACAGTCTGGGTGTTCCAATGGCTGTTCAGAAAGACCGAGGTGGGTGGGTCTGAACCTGGTGAGAACCTCTGGGCAGGAATGTGTGGGAGCAGAATCGCACCCTGGAGTGGGCAAAAGGGTAGCAGAGTTTAGAGGGGGTGAGGTGGTGAGGGTGATGTGAGGGTTTTCAATGAATAGCAAGTGGAACTGTTGAAGCCGTGATGGAGTGAGGTGGGTGAGAGACTTGTGTGTGATAAGATCTGACAGTTGGTGAGAAGAGTAGACAATAAGAGGATATCCTAGGGTGAGCTTAAGAGCCTCCTTGGTAAGTTCTATGGCAACAACCAGGGCTCACAGACAAGATTGCCAGCCCTGGACTGTGGAATCTAACTGCTTGGAGAGATAGGTCATGGCCTGGTATGTGGATCCAAAATGCTGGGCTAGGAGGCCAGTAGCTACCTTTTGGCATTCCGTGGTGAATAAATGAAAAGGCCAAAGGGGATCGGCGAGAGAGAGAGCCAGGACAGAAAGGAGACATTCCTGAAGCTTCTTGAAACAGTTGGCAATTAATGAGGGGTTGGAGAGCAGTCCAGTGAGCACTTCCTTGGCAGCCTGGTAGAGGGGCTTGGCTAGGACCCCAAAGTTGGGAATCCAATGCCTGAAATACCCTACCAGTCCCAGGAAGGACAGCATCTCTTCTGCATCTTGAGGAGGCTGGAGAGCTTCAATGAGGCTTATTCTATCTGCCGTGAGGCTTTGTGTAGTGGGTGTGAGGAGTATGCCTAGGTAGGAGACAGAAGGGGTGTAAAGTTGAGCCTTGGGCGGGGTTAATCCAATAACTTCAGTCGCCAAGAAAATTTAAAAGTGTAGCAGCAAGGGAGCTCTCCCAGGAGGGGCTACATAGCAATAAGTCATCTACATATTGCAATAGTGTGTGGTGGGTGAGGGGACAGAGGCTAACATACTGTGCCAGTGCCTGTCCGAAAAAATGGGGCTATCTCAGAACCCTTGAGACAGAACAGTCCAAGCCAGTGGGGATGAAATATGAGTGTCTGTATCTTCCCACATAAAGGGAAATATCACTTTTCAGATTCCACGAAAACAGTGTTAGCAAACTGCTTCATGAAGAGAAAGGTGTAACTCTGTGAGATGAATTCACACATCACAAAGCAGTTTCTCAGAAAGCTTCTTTCTCGTTTTTTTT
>NW_012119365.1:117354-119195 GCF_000951035.1 Colobus angolensis palliatus | reverse complement strand
TTAGTTCTCAGATTTTTCAAAACAGGGCTAGCAAACGGCTCCATGAAATACAGGTGTAACTCTGTGAGTTGAATTCACACATCAAAAAGCAATTTATCAGAAAGCTTCTCTTCAATTTTCATCTGAGGATATTTCGTTTTCACCACAGACGTCGATGCACTCCCAAATATCACTTTGCAGATTCCACGAAAAGAGTGGTATCAAACTGCTTTATAAAGACTAAGGTGTAACCCTGTGAGATGAATTAAACCATCACAAAGAAGTTTTTCAGAAATCTCCTTTCACGTTTTTAATTGAGGATATTTCCTTTCTCAGCACAGGCCTCAATGCGATCAAAGTATCCCTTCTCAGAGTCCCCAAAGACAGTGGTAACAGACTTCTCCACGAATTGAAAGTGTAACTCTGTGAGATGAATTCACACATCAGATAGCAATTCCTCAGAAAGCTTCTTTCTAGTTTTCATCTGAGGATATTTCCTTCTTCACCATAGGCCTCAATGTGCTCCCAAATACTACTTTGACGATTCCACGAAAACAGTGTTAGTAAACTGCTTCATGGAGAGAAAAGTGTAACTCTGAGAGATGAATTCACACATCACAAAGCACTTCCTCAGAAAGCTTCTCTCCAGTTTTTATCTGAGGATATTTCCTTCGTCTTCATAAGTTACATTGCACTAAGAAATGTCCCATTGCAGATTTCAAGAAAACAGTGTTGGCAAACTGATCGATGAAAAGAAAAGTGTAACTCTGTGAGTTGCATTCACACATCACATTGCAGTTTCTCAGAATGCTTCTTTCCACTTTTCATCTGAGGATATATTCTTTTTCACCATAGGCCTCAATGGGCTCCCAAATATCACTTTGCAGATTTCTTGAAAACAGTGTTAGCAAACTGCTTCATGAAGAGAAAGGTGTAACTATGAAATCAATTCACACATCACAGAGCAGATTCTCCAAAGGCTTCATTCTGGTTTTTATCTGAGGATATTTCCCTTGGCCATATAGTCTTCAAAGTGATCCGAAATATCAGTTCTCAGATTCCACATAAACAGGGCTAGTAAACGCCTCCATGTAATACAGGTGTAACTCAGTGAGTTGAATTCACACACCACAAAGCAGTTTCTCAGAAAGCTTCTTTCTTTTTTCAGCTGGGGATATTTCTCGTCTCAAAGCACCCTCGTGTGTCTCATTGCAGATTCTGCGAAAAACCGGTTAGCAAACTTCCCAATGAAAACAAAGATGTCACTCTGTGATCTGAATTCACCCAAAACAGCAGTTTCTGAGAAGGCTTCATTGCAGTTTTTATCTGAGGATAGTTCATTTTTCACCATGGGATTCATCGATATCCAAGATATCACTTCTGAGATTCCAAAAAAACAGTGCTAGCAAACACCTCCATGAAAGAGTGGTGAAACTCTATGAAATGAATTCACATATCACAAAGTAGTTTCGCAGAAAGCTTCATTCTGTTTTTTCTCTGAGGATATTTCCTTTGTCTTTATACTCTTTAAACCGATCCAAAATTTCAGTTCTCAGAATCCACAAAAACAGTGTTACCAAATGGCTGCACGAAATACATGTGTAACTCTGTGAGTTGCATTCTCACATCACAATGCAGTTTTTCAGAACGCTTCTTTCCAGTTTTCATCTGAGAATACATCCTTTTTCACCATAGCCCTCAATGTGCTACCAAATATCACTTTGCAGATTCCACGAAAACTGTGTTAGCAAACTGCTTCATGAAGAGAAAGGTGTAAGTCTGTGAAATGAATTCACACATCACAAGGAAGGTTCTCAAAAGCTTCTTTCTCATTTTTACCTGAGGATATTTCAGTTCTCAAT
>NW_012119365.1:114998-116414 GCF_000951035.1 Colobus angolensis palliatus | reverse complement strand
ATCACATTGCAGATTTCAAGAAAACAGTGTTTGCAAACTGATCAATGAAAAGGAAAGTGTAACTCTGTGAGTTGCATTTACTCAACACAATGCAGTTTCTCAGAACGCTTCTTTCCAGTTTTCATCTGAGGATATATCCTTTTTCACCATAGTCCTCAATGTGCTCCCAAATATCACTTTTCAGTTTCCACAAAAACAGTGTTAGCACACTGCTTCATGAAGAGAAAGGTGTAATTCTGTAAGATGAATTCGCACATCACAAATAAGTTTCTCAGAAAGCTTCTTTATCGTTTTTATCTGAGGATATTTCAGTTCTCAATGCACTCTTGTATATCTCATTGTTAATTCTGTGAAAACAGTGTTAGCAAACTTCTCAATGATAGCAGTAATGTACCTCTGTGAAGTGAATTCACACACCACAAAGCAGTTTCTGAGAACACTTCTCTCCAGGTTTTATCTGAGGATATTTCATTATTCACAATGGGATTCAATGATATCCAAAATATCACTTCTGAGATGCCTCAAAAATAGTGCTAGCAAACTTCTCCATGAAAGAGTGTTGTAACTTTGTTAGATGAATTCAGGCATCATAAAGCAGTTTCTCAGAAAGCTTCTTTCTGGTTTTTATCTGATGATAATTCCTTTGTCCCAGGCGTCCTCATAGAGATCCAAAAGATAACCTCTCAGATTCCACAAAAACAGTGTTAGCAAATGGCTCCAGGAAATACATGTGTAACTCTGTGAGATGAATTCACTCATCACACAGCAGTTTCTCAGAAAGCTTCATTCTGTTTTTTGTCTGAGGATAGTTCCTTTGATCGTAATATCTTCAAAGCAATCCGAAATATCAGTTCTCAGATTCCACAAATACAGGGCTAGCAAATGGCTCCATGAAATACAGGTGTATCTCAGTGAGTTGAATTCACATATCAGAAAGCAATTTCTCAGAAAGCTTCTTTCTAATTTTCATCTGAGGATATTTCCTTTTTCACAACAGGCTGCAATATGCTCCCAAATATCACTTTGCAGATTCCACCAAAACAGTGTTAGCAAACTGCTTCATGAAGACTAAGGTGTAACTCTGTGAGATAAATTCACACATCACAAAGCAGTTTCTCAGAAAGTTTCTTTCTGATTTTTATCTGAGGATATTTCCTTTGTCACCATTGACCTCAATGCATTCTCAAATATTCCTTTTCAGACTCCAAGAAAACAACGTTATCAAACTGCTCAATGAAAAGCATGGTGTAACTGTGTGAGATGAAATCACATATCATGAAACGGTTTCTAATAAAGCTTCCTTCTATTGTTTATCTGAGGATATTTAAGTTGTCACCTTAGGCCTCAATGCACTTCCAAGTATCCCATTGCAGATTCCATGAAAACAATGTTGTCAAACTGCTCCATGAAGAGAAA
>NW_012119365.1:113165-114948 GCF_000951035.1 Colobus angolensis palliatus | reverse complement strand
CAAGTATCCCATTGCAGATTCCATGAAAACAATGTTGTCAAACTGCTCCATGAAGAGAAACGTGTAACTCTGTGAGGTGATTTCAAGCACCACAAAGAAGTTCTCAGAAAGCTTCTTTCTAGTTTTTATCGGAGGATTTCTTTTTGTCATCACAGGCTTAATTGTGATCTAATCTATCCCTTCTCAGATTCCCCAAAACCAGTGCTACCAAGCTGCTCCAGGAAGAGAATCCTGAAACTCTGTGAGATGAATTAACACAACACAAATTGGTTTCTCAGAAAGCGTCTTTCTATTTGCTATCTGGGGATATTTGCATTTTCACCATAGGCTTCAATGCACTCTGAATATCCTACTGCTGATTCCAGGAAAACTGTGTTAGCAAACTGCTCCATGAAAATAATGCTGTAACTCTTTGAGATGCATTCACACATCCAAAGCAGTTTCTCAGAAAACTTCTTCCTAGTTTTTACGTGAGGATATTTCCTTTGTCACCATAGTCTTCAAAGTGTTCCAAAATATCCCTTCACAGACTCCCTAAAAATAGTGCTACCAAACTGCTCCATTAAGAGAATCATGTAATGCAGGGAGATGATTACACATCACAAAACTGTTTCTCAGAAAGCTTCTTTCTAGTTTTTATCAGTGAATATTTACTTTTTCACCATAGGCCTCAAAGCAATCCCAAATATCCCATTGCAGGTTCCAAGATAAACCTTTTAACAAATGTTACAATGAAAAGAACTGTGTAACTATGTGAGACAAATTCACAGATCACAAAGCAGTTTCTCAGAAAGTTTCTTTCTACTTTTTATCTGAGGATATTTCGTTTGTCACCATAGGCCTCAATACACTCTCAAATATCCCTTTGCCATTTCCACCAAAACAATGTTAGCAAACTGCTCCATGAATAGCATCGTGTAACTCTGTGACATGACTTCACACATCACAAAGAAGTTTCTCAGAAAGCTTCTTTCTAGTTTTTATCAGAGGATATTTCCTTTGTTACCATAGGCTTCAATGCACTCCCAAATATCCCATTGCAGATAGCAAGAAAACGTGTTAGCAAACTGCTCAGTGAAAAGGACGGTGTAATGCTGTTAAATGAACTCACACATCACAAAGTAATTTCTCAGAAAGCCTCTTTTTCATTTTTATCTGAGGTTATTTCCCTTGTCAACATAGGCTTCAAGTCGCTCCCATAGATACTGTTGCAGATTCCACGAGAACATTATTAGCAAACTACACCATGAAAGAAGTGTGTACCTGTGAGAGATGAATTCATACATCACAAGCCAGTTTCTCAGAAATCCTCTTTCTAGTTTTTATCTGAGGATATTTCCTTTGTCACCATGGGCTTCAATGAGCTACCAAATATCCTCTTGCAGATTCCACAAAAACGGTGTTAGGAAACTTCAACATGAAAAGATATGTGTAACTATGATAGATGAATTCAATCATGACAAAGAAGTTTCCCAGAAAGCTTCTTTCATTTTTTAACTGAGGATATTTCCTTTGTCACCATACGTTCCAAAGAGCTCTCAAATATTCCATTGCAGAACCGAAGAAAACAGTGTCAGGAAAGTGATCAATGAAGAGAACAAAGAATGCCTGTGAGATGAATTCACACATCACAAAGGAATTTCTCAGAAAGCTTCCTTTTAGTTTTCATGGAAGGATATATCCTTTGTCAACACAGTCTTCAATGCAATCCAAAATATCCCTTCTCAGATTCCCCAAAAAGAGTGCTACCAAACTGTTCCATGAAAATAATCGTCTAAGTCAG
>NW_012119365.1:112805-113115 GCF_000951035.1 Colobus angolensis palliatus | reverse complement strand
AAGAGTGCTACCAAACTGTTCCATGAAAATAATCGTCTAAGTCAGTGAGATGAATTCACACATCACAAAGCTGTTTCTCAGAAAGCTTCTTTCTAATATTATTTTGAGAATACTTCCTTTTTCACCATAGCCCTCAAAGTGATCCTGAATATCCCATTGTAGATTCCAAGAAAAACGTGTTAGCAAACTGTTCAATGAAAAGAATTGTGTAACTGAGTGCAATGAATTCACACACCACAAAGCAGTTCCCCAGAAAGTTTCTTTCTAGTTTTTATCTGATGATATTTCCTTTGTCTCCATAGGCCTCAAT
>NW_012119365.1:110635-112547 GCF_000951035.1 Colobus angolensis palliatus | reverse complement strand
AGAGAATCCTGTAACTTTGTGAGATGATTTCACACATCACAAAGTAGTTTCTCAGAAAACTTCTTTCTAGTTGTTATCTGAGGATATTTCCTTTGTCACCATAGGCTTCAATATGCTCCCAGTATCCTACTGCGGATTCCAGGAAAACAGTGTTGGCAAACTGCTTGATGGAAATAATGCTGCAACACTTTGAGATGCATTCACACATCACAAAGCAGTTTCTCAGAAAGCTTCTTTCTAGTATTCATAGGAGGATATTTCCTTTTTCACAATAGGCATAATGCACTCCCAAATTTCCTCTTACAGATTCCATGAAAACAGTGTTAGCAAACCTCTCCTTGAAATGACAGGTGTATCTCTGTGAGATGAATTCACATATTACAAAGAAGTTTCACACAGGATTTCTTTCTAGTTTTTATCTGATGATATTCCCTTTGTCACCATATGCTTCAAAGAGCTCCCAAATATTCCATTGCAGATCCCAATAATAAAGTGTTAGTAAACTGCTCAATGAAAAGAACAATGTAAGTTTGTGAGATTAATTCACACATCAAAAAGCAGTTTCTCAGAAAACTTCTTTTTAGTTTTTATGGGATGATATTTCCTTTGTCACCATAGCCTTCAATGCAATCCAAAATATCCCTTCTCAGATTCCTCAAAAAGAGTGCTACCAAACTGAACCATGAAAAGAATCCTCTAAGTCAGTGAGATGAATTCACACATCACAAAGCAGTTTCTCAGAAAGCTTCTTTCTCGTGTTTATGGGAGGATATTTCCTTTGTCACCATAGTCTTCAATGCAAATCAAAATATCCCTTCTCAGATTCCCCAAAAAGAGTGTTACCAAACTGCATCATGAAAAGAATCCTCTAAGTCAGTCAGATGAATTCACACATCACAAAGCTGTTTCTCAGAAAGCTTCTTTCTAGTTTTAATCTGAGAATGTTTCCTTTCTCACCATAGGCCTCAAAATGATCTGGAGTATACCAATGCAGATTCCAAGAAAAACATGTTAGCAATCTGCTCAATGAAAAGAATGGTGTAACCTTGTGAGATGAATTCACACATCACAAAGCAGTTCCTCAAAGTTTCTTTCTAGTTTTTATCTGATGATATTTCCTTTGTCACCATAGGCCTCAATGCACTCTCAAATATCCCATTGCAGATTACACGAAAACAATGTTAGCACACTGCTCCATGAATAGAAACATGTAACTCTGTGAGATTATTTCACACATCAGAAAGAAGTTTCTTAGAAAGCTTCTTTCTAGTTTTTATCAGAGGATTTTCCCTTGTCACCATAGGCTTCATTGCGATCCAAAGTATCCCTTCTCAGATTACCCAAAAGCAGTGCTACCAAACTGCTCCATGAAGAGAATCCTGACAGCTCTCTGACAGCTTTGACGAGAGTGGTGGAACTCCCAGCCCAGAGGTTGAGATCTGAGAACGGACAGACTGTCTGCTCAAGTGGGTCCCTGACTCCTGAGTAGCCAAACTGGGAGGCATCACTCACTAGGTTCAGACTAACACCTCACACCTCACACGGTGGAGTACACCCCTGAGATGAAGCTTCCAGTGCAAGAGTCAGACAACAGCACTCACTGTTCAACAATATTCTATCTTCTGCTGCCTCTGTTGCTGATACCCAGGCAAACAGGGTCTGGAGTGGACCTCAAGCAATCTCCAACAGGCCTACAGATGAGGGTCTTGACAGTTAGAAGGAAAATTAACAAACAGAAAGTACACCCACACCAAAACTCCATCAGTACGTCACCAGCATCAAAGACCAAAGGCAGATAAAACCACAAAGATGGAGAAAAAGTAGGGCAGAAAAGCTGGAAATTCAAAAACTAAGATCGCGTCTCTCCCTCCAATGGAACGCAGCTCATCACCAGCAACGGATCAAAGGTGTA
>NW_012119365.1:109110-110585 GCF_000951035.1 Colobus angolensis palliatus | reverse complement strand
GAGGATTTTCCCTTGTCACCATAGGCTTCATTGCGATCCAAAGTATCCCTTCTCAGATTACCCAAAAGCAGTGCTACCAAACTGCTCCATGAAGAGAATCCTGACAGCTCTCTGACAGCTTTGACGAGAGTGGTGGAACTCCCAGCCCAGAGGTTGAGATCTGAGAACGGACAGACTGTCTGCTCAAGTGGGTCCCTGACTCCTGAGTAGCCAAACTGGGAGGCATCACTCACTAGGTTCAGACTAACACCTCACACCTCACACGGTGGAGTACACCCCAGAGATGAAGCTTCCAGTGCAAGAGTCAGACAACAGCACTCACTGTTCAACAATATTCTATCTTCTGCTGCCTCTGTTGCTGATACCCAGGCAAACAGGGTCTGGAGTGGACCTCAAGCAATCTCCAACAGGCCTACAGATGAGGGTCTTGACAGTTAGAAGGAAAATTAACAAACAGAAAGTACACCCACACCAAAACTCCATCAGTACGTCACCAGCATCAAAGACCAAAGGCAGATAAAACCACAAAGATGGAGAAAAAGTAGGGCAGAAAAGCTGGAAATTCAAAAACTAAGATCGCGTCTCTCCCTCCAATGGAACGCAGCTCATCACCAGCAACGGATCAAAGGTGTACAGAGAATTACTTTGAAGAGTTGAGAGAAGAAGACTTCAGATGCTCAAACTTCTCATAGCTAAAGGAGGAATTATGTACCCAGTGCAAATAACTAAAAATCTTGTAAAACGAATGAAAGAATGGATAACTAGAATAATCAATGCAGAGAAGGCAATAAACAAACTGATACAGATAAAACCATGACACAAGAAATACGTGACAAATGCCCAAGCTTTAGTAACAGACTCGATCAACTGGAAGAAAGAGTATCAATGATTGAAGACCAAATGAATGAAATGAAGTGAGAAGAGAAGTCTAGAGGAAAAAAGGAAAAAGTAATGAACAAAGACTCCAAGAAATGTGGGATTATGTGAAAAGATCAAATCTACATCTGATTGATGTGCTTGAAAGTGTGGGGGAAAATGGAACCAAGTTGGAAAGCACTCTGTGAGATATCATCCAGGAGAACTCCCCCAACCTAGTAAGGCAGGCCAACATTCAAATTCAGAAAATAAAAAGAACACCACAAAGATACTCCTCGAGAAGAGCAACTCCAAGACAAATAATTGTCAGATTCAGCAAAGTTGAAATGAAGGAAAAAATGTTAAGGGCAGCCAGAGAGAAAGGTCGGATTACCCACAAAGAGAAGCCCATCAGACTAACAGCAGATCACTCGGCAGAAACTCTACAAGCCAGAAGAGAGTGGAGGCCAATATTCAACATCCTTAAAGAAAAGAATTTTAAACCCAGAATTTCATATCCAGAAAAACTAAGCTTCATAAGTGAAGGAGAAATAAAATCCTTTACAGACAAGCAAATGCTTACAGATTTTGTCACCACCAGAAACTGCATCAACTAACGA
>NW_012119365.1:106012-107188 GCF_000951035.1 Colobus angolensis palliatus | reverse complement strand
TAGTTTTTATCAGAGGATATTTTCTTTGTCACCATAGGCATCAATATGCTCCCAATATCCTACTGCCAATTCCAGGAAAACAGTGTTAGCAAACTACTCCATGAAAATAATGATGTAACTCCTTGAGACGCATTCAGCCCTCACAAAGCAGTTTCTTGGAAAGCTTCTTTCTAATTTCCATGGGAAGATATTTCCTTTCTCACAATAGGCATAATATGCTCCAAAATTTCCTCTTGCAGATTCCGTAAAACAGTGTTAGCAAACTGCTCTGTTAAAAGACAGGTGTATCTCTGTGAGATGGATTCACACATTACACAGAAGTTTGTCAGAGGGCTTCTTCTAGTTTTTCTCTGAGGGTATTTCCTTTGTCACCATACGCTTCAATTAGCTCCCAAGTATCCCATTGCAGATTCCAAGAAAACAGTGTTAGCAAACTGATCAATAAAAAGAACAGTATAACCTGGCAAGATGAATTCACACATTACAAAGCAATTTCTCAGATACTTCTTTTTCTTTTTTATCTACGGATTTTCCCTTGTCACCACAGGCTTCAAGGCACTCCAATAGATCCTGTTGCAGATTCCACGAGAACGTTGTTAGTAAACTACTCCATGAAAAAAAATGTGTAACTCTGTGAGATAAATTCATACATCACAAATCAGTTTCTCAGAAAGCTTCTTTCTAGTATTTATATGAGGATATTTCCTTTGCCACCATGAGCTTCAATCTGCACTTCAAACATCCCATTGCAGATTCCAAGAAAAAGTGTTAGCAAATTGTTCAGTAAAAAGAACAGTGTAACTCTGTGAGGTGATTTCACATATCACAAAGCAATTTCTCAGAAAGCCTCTTTTTGGTTTTTATCTGAGGATATTTCCCTTGTCATCATAGGCTTCACAGCACTCGCATAGATCCTGTTGCAGATTCCATGAGACCGTTGTTAGCAAAGTACTCCATGAATAGAAATGTTTAACTCTGTGAGATAAATTCATACATCACAAACCAGTTTCTCAGAAAGCTTCTTTCTAGTTTTTATATGAGTATATTTCCTTTGTCACCATGAGCTTCAATGCACTCCCAAATATCCCATTGCAGATAACAAGAAAATAGTGTTAGGAAACTGCTCAATGAAAAGAACAGTGGAACTCTGTGATACAAATTCACACATCACAAAGC
>NW_012119365.1:103355-104867 GCF_000951035.1 Colobus angolensis palliatus | reverse complement strand
TTTTTAGTTTTTATTGCAGGATATTTATTTTGTCACCATAGGCTTCATTGCAATCCAAAATATCCCTTCTCAGTTTCCCCAAGTGCCATGCTCTTCCCATACGGGAAGGGAATCCCGTGACTCTGTGAGATGAATTCTCCCATCACAAAGCAGTTTCTCAGAAAGCTTCTTTCTAGTTGCTATCTGAGGATATTTCCTCTGTCACTCCAGGCTTCAATGTGCTCCCAATATCCTACTGCCAATTCCAGGAAAACAGTATTAGCAAACTGCTCCATGAAAATAATGGTGTAACTCTTTGAGATGCATTCACACATCACAAAGCAGTTTCTCAGAAAGCCTCTTTTTAGTTTTCATCAGAGGATATTTCCTTTCTCACAATAGGTGTAACATGTTCCCAAATTTCCTCTTGTAGATTTCATGAAAACAGTCTTAGCAAACTGCTCCGTGAAAACACAGGTGTACCTCAGTGAGATAAATTCACACATTACAAAGAAGTTTCTCAGAGGGCTTCTTTCTAGTTTTTCTCTGAGGATATTTCCTTTGTCACCATATTCTTCAATGTGCTCTCAAATATCCCATTGCAGATTTCAAAAAAACAGTGTTCGCAAACTGCTCAATGAAAAGAACAGTGTAACTCCGTGAGATGAATTGACACATCACAACGCAATTTCTCAGAAAGCCTCTTTTTGATTTTTATCTGAGGATTTTTCCCTCGTCATCATAGGCTTCAAGGCGCTCCCATAGATCCTGTTGCAGATTCCATGAGAGCGTTGTTAGCCAACTACTCCATAAAAAAGTGTAACTCTGTGAGATGAATTCATACATCACAAACCAGTTTCTCAGAAAGCTTCTTTCTAGTTTTTATATGAGGATATTTCCTTTGTCACCATGAGCTTCAATGAGCTCCCATATATCCTATTGCAGATGCCAAGAAAACAGTGTTAGGAAACTGCTGAATGAAAACAACAGTGTAACTCTGTGACACGAATTCACACTTCACAAAGCTGTTTCTCAGACAGCTTCTTTCTAGTTTTTATCTAAAGATAGCTCCTTTTTCACCTGAATAGGTCTCAACGCGTTTGCAAATATAAATTTGCAAATTCCACAAAAATAGTGTTAGCAAAGTGCTCAATGAAAAGAAAGGTGTAACTGTGGGAGATGAATTCACATCACAAAGCAGTTTCCCAGAAAGCTTCTTTTTGCTTTTTACCTGATCATATTTCCCTTGACACCGTAGGCTTCAATGTGCACCCAAATATCCTATTGCAGATTCCATGAAAACGGTGTTAGGAAACTTCAACACAAAAAGAAATGTGTAACTCTGTGAGATTAATTCACACATGACAAAGAAGTTTCTCAGAAAGCTTCTCTCTTGTTTTTAACTGAGGATATTACCTTTGTCACCATACACTTCAAAGGGCTCCCAAATATTCCATTGCAGATCCAAGAACACAGTGTTAGCAAACGGCTCAATGAAAAGAACAACGTAACTTTGTGAGATGAATTCACACA
>NW_012119365.1:101679-102053 GCF_000951035.1 Colobus angolensis palliatus | reverse complement strand
ACAGTGTTAGCAACCTTCTCAATGAAAATAGCAAAGTAACTTTGTGAGATGAATTCACACATCACAAAGTAGTTTCTCAGAAAACTTCTTTCTACTTTTTATGGGAAGATAGTTCGTTTGTCATCGTAGTCTCATTATGCAATCCAAAGTATCCCTTCTCAGATTCCCGAAAAACAGCCCTAACAAACTGCTCCATAAAAGGAATCGTGTAACTTTGAAGAATTCACACATCACAAAACTGTTTCTCAGAAAGCTTCTTTTCAGTTTTTTATCAGAGAGTATTTCCTTTTTCACCATAGGTCTCAAAGCAATGCCAAATATCCCACTGCAGTTTCCAAGAAAAACCTGTGAAAAAACCGCTCAATGAAAACAAT
>NW_012119365.1:99625-101581 GCF_000951035.1 Colobus angolensis palliatus | reverse complement strand
ACACATCATAAAGCAGTTTACCAGAAAGCTTCTTTCAAATGTTTACCTGAGGATATTTCCTTTGTCACCATAGGCTTCAATGCACTCTCAAATATCCCTTCACAGATTCCCCAAAAGAACTGCTACCAAACTGCTCCATGAAAAGAGTCGTGTAACTCAGTGATATGAATGCACATATCACAAAGCTGTTTCTCAAAAAGCTTCTTTCTAGTTTAATCAGAGAATATTTCCTTTTTCATCATAGGCCTCAAAGCGATTCCAAATATCTCATTGCAGATGCCCATAAAAACGTGTTAACAAACTGCTCAATGAAAAGAATGTTGTAACTGTGTGAGATGAATTCACACATCACAAAGCAGTTTCTCAGAGGGCTTCTGTCTAGTTTTTATCTGAGGATATTTCCTTTGTCGCCATAGGCTTCAATGCACTTCCAGGTATCCTTTTGCAGATTCCAAGAAAACAGTGTTAGCAAATTGCTCAGTGAAAAGAACAGTGTAACTCTGTGAGATGAATTAACACATCACAAAGCAATTTCTCAGAAAGCGCCTTTTTGGTTTTTATCCGAGGATATTTCCCTTGTCATTATAGGCTTCAAGGCACACCCATAGATCCTGTTGCAGATTCCAGGAGATCGTTGTTAGCAAGAGAGGAATTCATACATCACAAATAAGTTTATCAGAAACCTTATTTCTAGTTTTTATATAAGGATATTTCCTTTGTCACTGTGAGCTTGAATGCACTTCCAAATATCCCATTGCAGATCCCAAGGAAACAGTGTTGGGAAACTGCTTAATGAAAAGAACAGTGTAACTCTGTGAATTGAATTCACACATCACAAAATAGTTTCTCAGACAGCTAATTGGTAATTTTTATCTGAAGATAGTTCCTTTTTCACCTGAATAGGCCTCAATGTGCTCAGGAATATACCTTCGCAGATTCCACAAAAATAGTGTCAGCAAACAGCTCAATGAAAAGAAAGGTATAACTGTGAGAGATGAATTCACACATCACAAAGCAGTTTCCCAGAAAGCTTCCTTTTGCTTTTTACCTGATCATATTTCCCTCATCACCATAGGCTTCAAAGCGCACCAAAATGTCCTATTGAGAATACCATGAAAACGGTGTTAGGAAACTTCAACATGAAAAGAAATATGTAACTATTTGAGATGAATTCACACGTGACAAAGACGTTTCTCAGAAAGCTTCTTTCTTGTTTTTAAGTGAGGATATTTCCTTTGTCACCATACGCTACAAAGCACTCCCAAATATTCCATTGCAGATTCCAAGAAAACAGTGTTAGCAAACGGCTCAATGAAAAGAACAATGTAACTTTGTGAGATGAATTCACACATCACAAAGCAGTTTCTCAGAAAGCTTCCTTGTAGTTTTTATGTGAGGATATTTCATTTGTCACCATAGACTTCAATGAGATTCAGAATATCCCTTCTGAGCTTCCCAAAAAAGAGTCCTACAAAACTTCTCCATGAAAAGAATCATGTAACTCAGTGAGATGAATTCACGCATTACAAAGCTGTTTCTCAGAAAGCTTATTTCTTGTTTTTTTCAGAGAATATTTCCTGTTTCACAACAGGCCTCAAAGCGATCCCAAATATCCTATTGCAGATTCCAAGATAAACGTCTTATCAAACGGCTCAGTGAAAAGAATGGTGTAACTCTGTGAGATGAAGTCACACATCACAAAGCAGTTTATCAGAACGCGTTTTTTCTAGTTTTTATCTGGGGATATTTCCTTTGTCACCATAACCCTCAATGCATTCTTAAGTATCCCTTTGAAGATTCCACGAAAAAAGTTAGCAAACTGCTACATGAATAGAAACGTATATCTCTGTGAGATGATTTCACACATCACAAAGAAGTTTCTCAGAAAACTTCTTTCTAGTTTTTTTTTTTGAGACGGAGTCTTGCTCTGCCTCCCAGGCTGGAGTGTAGTGGCCG
>NW_012119365.1:91052-92800 GCF_000951035.1 Colobus angolensis palliatus | reverse complement strand
AAGGCGCTCGTAAAGATCCTGTTGCAGATTTCACGACACCGTTGTTAGCAGACTACTCCATGAAAAGAAATGTGTAACTCTGGGAGGTGAATTCTTACATCACAAACCAGTTTCTCAGAAAGCTTCTTTCTAGTTTTTATATGAGGATATTTCCTTTGTTACCATGAGCTTCAGTGTGCTCCCAAATATCCCATGGCAGTTCCCAAGAACAGTGTTAGGAAACTGCTCAATGAAAAGAACAGTGTAACTCTATGGCATGAATTCACACATCACAAAGCAATTTCTCAGACAGCTTCTTTCTAGTTTTTATCTGAGGATAATTCCTTTGTCATCTGAATAGGCCTCAATGCTCTTGCAAATATAAATTTGCAGATTCCACAAAAATAGTGTTAGCAAACAGCTCAATGAAAAGAAAGGTGTAACTGTTGGAGAGGAATTCACACATCACAAAGCAGAAAGCTTCCTTTTGGTTTTTACCTGATCATATTTCCCTTATCACCATAGGCTTCAATGCACACCCAAACATCCTATTGCAGATTCCACGAAAACGGTGTTAGGAAACTTCAACACGAAAAGAAATGTGTAACTCTGTGAGATTAATTCACACATGACAAAGAAGTTTCTCAGAAAGCTTCCTTCTTGTTTTTAACTGAGGATATTTCCTTTGTAATCATACGCTTTAAAGCGCTCCAAAATATTCCATAGCAGATCCCAAGAAAACAGTGTTAGCAAACTGCTCTATGACAGGAACAATGTAACTTTGTGAGATGAATTCACACATCCATAAGTAGTTTCTCAGAAAGCTTCTTTCTAATTTTTATGGGAGGATATTTCCTTTGTCATCATAGTTTTCAATGTCATCTAAAATATACCTTCACAGATTCCCTCAAAAGAGTGCTACCAAACTGCTACATGAAAAGCATCGTGTAGCTCAGAGAGATGAATTCAGACATCACAAAGCTGTTTCTCAGAAAGCTTCTTTCTAGTTTTTATCAGAGAATATCTCCTTTCTCACCATAGGCCTCAAAGCAATCCCGAATATCCCATTGCAGATTACAAGAAAAACCTGTTAACAAACTGCTCAATGAAAAATATGGCATGTTATGTCTATTGTGAAAAAGGAAATATACTCTGAAGAAACCTAGAAAGAAGCTTTCTGAGAAACTGCTTTGTGATATGTGAATGCATCTCAAAGAGTTACATCATCAATTTCACGGAGCAGTTTTCTAATACTGTTTTCCTGGAATTGGCAGTAGGATATTTGGATTGCATTGAAGCCTATGGCAACAAAGGAAATATCCTCAGATAACAACAAGAAAGAAGCTTTCTGAGAAACTTCTTTGTGATTTGTGAAATCATCTCAGAGTTACACGTTTCTATTCATGGAGCAGTTTGCCAACATTGTTTTCATGGAATCCGCAAACGGATATTTGAGAGTGCATTGAAGGCTATGGTGACAAAGGAAATATCCTCAGATAAAAACTGGAAAGAAGCTTTCTGAAAAACTGCTTTGTGATATGTGAATTCATCTCATAAAGCTACAACATTGTTTTCATTGAGCAGTTTTTTCTCTCATTTTTCTTGGTAGCTGCAAAGGGATATTCGGGATCCCTTTTAAGCCTATGGGAAAAGGGAAATATTCTCCGATAAAAACTAGAAAGAAGCTTTCTGAGAAACAGCTTTGTGATGTGTGAATTCATCTCACTGAGTTACATGATACTTTTCATGGAGCAGTTTGCTAGCACTCT
>NW_012119365.1:83958-87037 GCF_000951035.1 Colobus angolensis palliatus | reverse complement strand
TCCACTGTTTTTTTCTTTGAGTAGTTTTCTAACACTGTTTTCTTGGGATCTGTCGTGGGGTATTTGGGAGTGAATTGAAGCTCACGGTGATAAAGGAACTCTCGTCATATAAAAACTAGAAATAAGCTTTCTGAGAAACTGGTTTGTGATGTATGAATTCATCTCACAGAGTTACACATGTCTTGGAGTAGTGTGCTAACCTCGTTCTCGTGGAATCTGTAACAGTATCCATGGGATCGCCTTGAAGCCTATGATAATAAGGGAAATATCCTCTGATCAAAACCAAAAAGAAGCTTTCTGAGAAATTTCTTGGTGATATGTGAATTCATCTCACAGAGTTAAACTGTTCTTTTCACTGAGTAGTTTGCTAACACTGTTTTCTTGGAATCTGCAATGGGATATTTGGGAATGCATTGAAGTCTATGGTGATAAATTAAATATCCTCAGATAAAACCTAGAAAGAAGCCCCCTGAGAAACTTCTTTGTAAGTGTGAATTCATCTCACAGAAATACACCTGTCTTTTCATGGAGCAGTTTGCTAACACTGTTTTTGTGGAATCTGCAAGAAGAAATTTGGGAATATATTATGCCTATGGTGGAAAAGGAAATATCCTCCAATGAAAACTAGAAAGAAGTTTTCTGAGAAACTGATTGGTGATGTGTGAATGCATCTGAAAGAATTACACCATTATTTTCATGGAGCAATTTGCTAAGACTGTTTTCCCGGAAATGGCAGAAGGGTACTGGGAGCACATTGAAGCCTATGGCAACAAAGGAAATATCCTCAGATAGCAACTAGAAAGAAGCTTTCTGAGAAACTGCTTTGTGATGTGAAAATTAATCTCACAGAGTTACAAGATTCTCTTCATGGAGCAGTTTGGTTGCACTGCTTTTGGGGAATCTGAGAAGGGATATTTTGGATCACAATGAAACCTATGGTGACAAAGGAAATATCCTCTGATAAAAACTAGAAGGATCCCTCTGAGACACTTCTTTGTGAAGTGTGATTTCATCTCACAGAGTTACACATTTCTATTCATTGAGCAGTTTTCTAACATTGTTTTTGTGCAATCTGCAAAGGGATATTTGAGAGTGCACTGAAGCCTATGATGACAAAGGAAATATCCTCTGATAAAAATGAGAAAGAAGCTTTCTGAGAAACTTCTTTGTGGTGTGTGAACTCATCTCACACAGTTACACCGTCCTTTTCATTGAGAAGTTTGTTAGCACGTTTTTCTTTGATTCTGCAATGGGAAATTCAGGATTGCCTTGAGGCTATGATGTAAAAGGAAATATTCTCTGATAAAAACTAGAATGAAGCTTTCTGATAAATAGCTTTGTGATGTGTGAATTTATCTCACTGAGTTCATGATTCCTGTCAGGGAGCAGTTTGGTAGCACTCTTTTGAGGGAATCTGAGAAGCGATATTTTGGATCCCATTGAAGACTATGGTGACAAAGGAAATATTCTCCCACAAAAACTAGAAAGAAGCATTCTGAGAAACTGTTTTGTGATGTGTGAATTCATCTCACATGTTTCATTGTTCTTTTCATTGAGCATTTGCTAGCACTGTTTTCTTGGGATATGCAATGGAATATTTGGGAGTGCATTGAAGCGTATGATGACACAGCAAATATCCTCAGTTAAAAACAAGAAATAAGGTTTCTGAGAAAACAGTTTGTGCTGTGTTAATTCATCTCACAGAGTTACACATTTCTTTTCATGTTGAAGTTTCCTAACACCGTTTTCGTGGAATCTGCAATAGGATGTTTTGGTGTGCATTGATGTCTATGGTGACAAGGGAAATTTTATCACGTAAAAACCAAAAAGAAGCTTCCTGGGAATCTGCTTTGTGATGTGTGAATTCATCGCCCACAGTTCCACCTTCCTTTTCATTGAGCAGTTTGCTAACACTACTTTTGTGAAATCTGTGAATTTATATTCACGAATGCATTAAGGCCTATTCAGGTGAAAAAGGAACTATCTTTAGATAAAAACTAGAAAGAAGGTATCTTAGAAACTGCTTCATGGTGTGTGACTTCACGTCACAGAGTTACATTGATCTTTTCATTCAACAGTTTCCGAACACTGTTTTCTTGGGATCTGCAATGGGATATTTTGGAGGACATGAAGCTCACAGTGAAAAAGGAAATATTCTTATATAAAAACTAGAAAGAAGCTTTCTGAGAAATTGGTTTGTGATGTGTGAATTCATCTCACAGAGTCACATATTTCTTTTCATGGAGTGGCTTGCTGACAACCTTCTTGTGGTATCTGCAACAGGATCTCTGGGACCGCCTTGAAGCTTACAGTGACAAGGGAGTTAACCTCAAATAAAAATCAAAAAGAGGCTTTCTGAGAAATTGCCTTGTGACGTGTGAATTCATCTCACAGAGTTACACTGTTCTGTGCATTTCACATTTGCTAACACTGTTTTCTTGGAATCTGCAATGGGATATTTGACAGTGCATTGAAGCATATGGTGACAAGGGAAGTATACTCAGATAAAAACTAGAAAGAAGCCCTATGAGAAACTTCTTTGAAATGTGTGAATTCATCTCACAGAGATACACGTGTCTTTTCATGGAGCAGTTTGCTAACTCTGTTTTCATGGAATCTACAAGAGGAAATTTGGGAGCATATTACACCTATTGTGAAAAGGGAAATATCCTATGATGATAACTAGAAAGAAACTTTCTGAGAAACAACTTTGTGATGTGTGAATGCATCTCAAATAGTTACAACATTATTTTCGTTGAGCAGTTTTCTAACACAGTTCTCCTGGAATCAGCAGTAGGATATTGGGAGTGCACTGAAGCCTATGGTGACAAAGGTAGTATCCTCAGATAACAGCGAGACAGAAGCTTTCTGAGAACCTGCTTTGTAGTGTGTGAATTCATCTCACAGAGTTACAAGATTCTCTTCATGGAGCAGTTGGCTAGCACTGCTTTTGGGGAATCTGAGAAGGGATATTTTGGATTGCAATGAAGCCTAATGGTGACAAAGGAAATATCCTCTGATAAAAATTGGAAGGAATCTTTCTGAGAAAGTTCTTTGTGATGTGTGAAATTATCTCACA
>NW_012119365.1:78686-79188 GCF_000951035.1 Colobus angolensis palliatus | reverse complement strand
TTTCGGGTATCTGAGAAGGGATATTTTCGATTGCATTCAAGACTATGGTGACAAAGGAAATATCCTCCCATAAAAACTAGAAGGAAGCCTTCTGAGAAACTACTTATTGATGTGTGAATTCATCTCACAAAGTTACATTGTTCCTGTTATAGAGCAGTTTGCTAACACTGTTTTCTTTGGATCTGCAATTGAATATTTGGGAGCACTTTGAAGTGTATGCTGACAAAGGAAATATCCTCATTGAAAACAAGGAAGAAGTTTTCTGAGAAACTTCTTTGTCATGTGTGAATTCATCTTACAGAATTACACACTTCTTGTCGTGCTGAAGTTTCCTAACATCGCTTTTGTGAAATCTGCAGTAGGATATTTGGGTGCACATTGAAGCCTAAGGTGGGAAATGAAATATGATCAGGTACAAACCAAAAGGAAGCTTTCTCAGAAACTGCTTTGTGATGTGTGAATTCATCTCCCACAGTTACATCTTTCTTTCCATTAAGCAGTT
>NW_012119365.1:72979-78454 GCF_000951035.1 Colobus angolensis palliatus | reverse complement strand
CCTTGAAGCCTATGGTGACAAGAGAAATATCCTCAGATAAAAAACAAAAAGAGGCTTATTGAGAAATTGCTCTGTGATGTGTGAATACATCTCACAAGGTTACACTGTTATTTTCACTGAGCAGTTTGCTAACACTGTTTCCTTAGAATGTGCAATGGGATATTTATCAGTGCATTGAAGCTTATAGTGGCAAAGGATATATCCTTAGATTAAAACTAGAAAGAAGCCCTCTAAGAACTTCTTTATAATGTGTGAATTCATCTCACAGAGATACACCTGTCTTTTCATGGAGTAGTTTACTAACACTGTTTTCGTGGAATCTGCAAGAGGAAATTTAGGAGTGTATTACGCCTACTGTGAAAAAGGAAATATCCTCCGAAGAATATTAGAGAGAACTTTTCTGAGAAACTGCCTTGTGATGTGTGAATTCATCTCAAAGAGTTTCGCCATTATTTTCATGGAACAGGTTGCTAACACTGTTTTCCTGAAGTCAGCAGTAGGATCTTGGGAGCACATGGAAGCTTATGGTGAAAAAGGAAATATCCTCAGATAACAACTAGAGAAAAGCTTTCTAAGAAACTGTTTTGTGATGTGTGAATTCATCTCAGAGTTACAGGATCCTCTTCATGGAGCAGTTTTGTTGCACTGCTTTTGGGGAATCTGAGAAGGGAAATTTTGGGTCACAATGAAGCCTATGGGGACAAAGGAAATATTCTCTGATAAAAACTAGAAAGAAGTTTTCTGAGAAACTACTTTGTGATATGTGAGTTCATCTCACAGAGTTACTTGCTTCTATTCATAGAGCAGTTTGCTAACATTGTGTTCGTGGAATCTGAAAAGGGATATTTGAGAGTGGATTGAGGCCTATGGTGACAACAAATATATCCTCAGATAAAGACTAGAAAGAAGCTTTCTGAGAAACTGCTTTGTGATGTGTGAACTCAACTCACAGAGTTACACCATTGCTTTTATTGAGCAGTTTATTTACACGTTTTTCTTGGAATCTTCAATGGGATTTTTGGGATTGCTTTGAGGCCTATGGTGAAAAATGAAATATTGTCTGACAAAAACTAGAAAGAAGCTTTCTGAGAAACAACCTTGTGATGTGTGAATTCATATCACTGAGATACTCGATTCTTTACAGGGAGCAGTTTCATAGCACTATTTTTCACAATCTGAGAAGTAATATTTTGAAAGAAGTTTTCTGAGAAACTGCTTTGTGATGTGTGAATTCATCTCACAATGTTACATTCTTCTTTTCATTGAGCAGTTTGCTAACACTGTTTTCTTGGCATATGCAATGGAATACCAGGGAGTGGTTTGAAGCATATGGTGCCAGAGGAAATATCCTCAGTTAAAAACAAGAAATAAGTTTTCTGAGAACCAGGTTTATGGTGTGTTAACTCATCTCACAGAGTTGAACATTTCTTTTCGTGTTGAAGTTTCCTAACACCGTTTTTGTGGAATCTACAAGAAGATATTTGGTAGCACATTGAAGCTCACGATGACAAAGGAAATATCCTCATAAAAAACTAGAAAGAAGCTTTCTGAGAAACTAGTTCATGATGTATGAATTCAACTCACAGAGCTACACATTTCTTCTCATGGGGTAGTTTGCTAACAACGTTCTCCTGGAATCTGCAACAGGATCTATGGGAGTGCCTTGAAGCCAATGATGACAAGGGAAATATCCTCAGATAGAAAACAAAAGGAGGCTTTCTGAGAAATTGCTCTGTGATGTGTGAATTCATCTCACAGAGTTACCCTGTTCTTTTCACTGAGCAGTTTGCTAACACTGTTTTCTTGGAATCTGAAATGGGATATGTGAGAGTTCATTGAAGCCTATGATGACAAAGGAATTATCCTCAGATAAAAACTAGAAAGAAGTCCTCTGAGAAATTTTTTGGTGATGTGTGAATTCATCTCACAGTTATACACCTGTCTTTTCATGGAGGAGTTTGGTAATTCTGTTTTCATGGAATCTGGAAAGCCATATATGGGAGCACATTGAGGCCTAGGAAATATCCTCACATAAAAACAAGAAAGAAGCATTCTGAGAGATAATCTTTCTGTGAATTCATCTCACAGAGTTACACTGTTGTTTTCACTGAGCAGTGTGATAAGACTATTTTCCTGGAATCAGCAATAGGATATTTGGGAGTGCTTTGAAGCCTATGTTGGCAAATTACATATCTTCAGACCAAAACCAAAAAGAAGCTTTCTTAGAAACTGCTTTGTGATGTGTGATTTCATCTCACAGATTTACACATTTCTTTTCATGGAGCAGTTTGCTAACACTCTTTTTGTGGAATCTGCAAAGGGCTGTTTGCGAGCGCATTGTGGCAAATGGTGAAAAAGGAAATATCCTCACAGAAAAACTAGAAAGAAGCTTTCTGAGAAGTTGCTTTGTGATTTGTGAATTCATTTCACAGAGTTACAAGATTCCTTTCATGGAGGAGTTTGGTAGACCTGTTCTTGGGAAATCTGAGGCGGCACATTTTGGATCACACTGAAGCCTGTGGTGATAAAGGAAATTTCCTCAGACAAAATCTAGAAAGGAAGTTTCCGAGAAACTTATTTGTGATGTGTGAATTCATCTCACAGTGTTACACCATTCTTTTCATTGAGAAGTTTGCTCACACTTTTTCATGGAATCTGGGATGTGATATTCTGGAGCACATTGAGGCATATGATTTATAAGAAAATATACTCAGATAAAAACTAGAAAGAAGCTTTCTGAGAAACTACTTTGTGATTTGTGAATTCATCTCCCAGAGTTACACCATTTTTTCATGGAGCAGTTTGATAGCACTGTTTTTCGGGAATCTGAGAAGGGATATTTAGGATCACATTGAAGCCTAAGGTGACAAAGGAAATATCATCACCTAAAAATTAGAAAGAAAATTGTTGAGAAACTGCTTTGTGATGTGTGAAATCATCTGAAGGAGTTACACTTTTCTTTTCATGGAGCAGTTTGATAACACTGTTTTCATGGAATCTGCAATAGCATATTTGGGAGCGTATTGAAATCTTTGGTGAGAAAGGAAATATCTTCAGATAAAAACCAAAAAGAAGCTTTCTGTGAAACTGCTTTGTGATGTGTGAATTTACCTCACTGACTAACACTGTTCTGTTCATTGAGAAGTTTGCTAACACTTTTTTCGTTTAATCTGCAATGGGATATTCGGGAGCACATTGAGGAATATGGTGAAAAAGGAAATAACATCAGATAAAAACTCAAAAGAGTCTTTCAGAGAAACTCCTTTGTGATGTGCGCATTCGTCTCATAGAGCAAAACGTTTCTCTTGAGGGAGCACTTTGGCATCACACTATTTATGGTGTCTATGAAGGGATATCTGTGAGTGCATTGAAGCCTATGGTGGCAAATGAAATATCCTCAGACAAAACCAACAAGAAGTTTTCTGAGAACCTGCTTTCTGATGTTTGAATTCATGTCACAGATTTACACCTTGCTTTCCATGGAGAAGTTTACCAACCCTATTTTCATGGAATCTGCAAAGGAATATTCACAAGTGCATTGAGGCAAACGATGAAAAAGGAAATATCCTTAGACAAAAAATAGAAGGAAGCTTTCTGACAAACTGCTTTGTGATTTGTGAATACATCTCACAGAGTTACATGATTCTTTTCATGGAGCAGATTGATAGCACTCTTTTCGTGGAATCTGAGAAGGAATAATTTTAATCACATTGAAGACTATGGTGACAAAGGATATATCCTCAGATAAAATCTAGAAAGAAACTTTCTGAGACACTTCTTTGTGATGTGGGAATTCATCTCACAGAGTTATACTGTTCTTTTTATTGAGAAGTTTGCTAATGCTTTTTTCTTGGAATCTGTGATGGGATATTATGGAGCACATTGAGGCTGATGGTGAAAAAGGAAATATCCTCAGATAAAAACTAGAAAGAAGCTTTCAAAGAAACTGCTTTGTGATGTGTGAATTCTTCTCACAGAGTTACACTATTCTTTCCATGGAGCAGTTTTGTAACACTGTTTTCGGGGATTCTGAGAAGGGATATTTTGGATTGCGATGAAACCTATGGTGACAAAATACATATCTTCTGATAAAAACATGAAAGAACACTTCTGAGAAGTTTCTTTGACATGTGTGAGTTCAGCTAACAGAGTTACACTTTCCTTTTCATGGAGCAGTTTGCAAACACTCTTTTCGGGGAATCTGGAAAGTGATGTATGAGAGTGCATTGAGGCCTACGGTGTAAAAGGAAATATCCTCAGATAAAACTGGAAAGAATCTTTCCTAGAAACTAATTTCAGATGGGTGAATTCATCTCACAGTGATACACTGTTGTTTTCATTGAGCAGTTTGATAACACTGTTTTCGTGGAATCTGCAATAGGATATTTGGGAGCACATTGAAGGATATGCTGACAAAGGATATATCCTCAGCTAAAAACCAAAAAAGAATTCTGAGAAACTGATTTGTGTTGTGTGAATTCATCTCACACATTTACACTGTTCTTTACACTGAGCAGTTTACTAACACTGTTTTCTTGGAATCAGCAATGGGATATTTTGGAGCACATTTAAACTTATGGTGACAAAGGAAATATACTCAGACAGAAACAAGAAAGAAGCTTTCTGAGAAACTGCTTTGTGATTTTTGAATTCATATCAGAGAGTTCCACCTTTGTGTTCATGGAGTAGTTTAGTAGCACTGTTTTTGGGAAATCCGTGAAGGGATATTTTATATCACATTGAAGCCTATGGTAACAAAGGATACATAATCAGATAAAAACTAGAAAGAAGCTTTCTCAGAAACTTCTTTGTGATGTGTAAATTCATCTCACAGAGTTACAACTTTCTTTTCATGGAGCAGCTTGCTAACACTGTTTTCGTGGAATTTGCCAAGGGATATTTGGGAGCGCATTGAGGAGTAGAGCTAAAAAGCGTATATACTCAGAAAAAAACTAGAAAGAAGCTTTCTGAGAAACTACCTTGTGATTTGTGAATTCATCTCACAGAGTTACACGATTCTTTTCATGGAGCATTTGGAGGCATGCTTTGGGGAGTCTGAGAAGGGACATTTTGGATCCCATTGAAGCCCATGGTGACAAAGGAAATAATCTCATATGAAAAGTAGAAGAAGCTTTTTGAGAAAGTTCTTTCTGATGTATGAATTAATCTCACATTATTATACCTTTCTTTTCACGGAGTAGTTTGCTAACAATGTTTTTGTGGAATCTGCAACGTGATATTTGTAAGCACATGGAGGCCTATGGTGACAAAGAAATATCCTCAGATTAAACCAAAAAGAAGCTTTCTGAGAAACTGCTTTGTGATGTGTGAATTCATCTCACAAAGTTACAACTTTTTTTCCATGGGGAAGTTTGCTAACACTGTTTTCGAGGAATCTTCAAAGGGATACTTGGGAGCACATTGAGGCCTATGGTGAAAAAACAAATATCCTCAGATAAAAGCTAGAAAGAAAGT
>NW_012119365.1:71999-72319 GCF_000951035.1 Colobus angolensis palliatus | reverse complement strand
CATGGGGAAGTTTGCTAACACTGTTTTCGAGGAATCTTCAAAGGGATACTTGGGAGCACATTGAGGCCTATGGTGAAAAAACAAATATCCTCAGATAAAAGCTAGAAAGAAAGTTTCTGAGAAACTGCTTAGTGATGTGTGAGTTCACTGTACAGAGTTGCACTGTTCTTTTCATTGAGCGGTTTGCTAACTCCGTTTTCTTGGAATCTGCAATGGGAAATTTCAGAGTGCATTTTAAGCTTATGGTGGCAATGGAAACACCCTCATATAAAAACTAGAAAGAATCTTTCTGAGAAACCATTTTGTCATGTGTTAATTCA
>NW_012119365.1:65465-67414 GCF_000951035.1 Colobus angolensis palliatus | reverse complement strand
AGGAAATATCCTCAGATAAAAAGTAGAAAGAAACTCTCTCAGAAACTACTATGTGATGGGACAATTTATCTCACAGAGTTACACCGTTTTTTTCATTGAACAGTGTGATAACACTGTTTTCATAGAATCTTTAATAGGATATTTGGGAGTGCATTAAAGCCTATGATGACAAAGGAATTACCCTCAAATAAAAACTGGAAAGAAGCTTTCTAAGAAACCACTTTGTGATTTGTTAATTCATCTCACAGTGTTACATGATTATTTTCATGGATCAGTTTGGTAGGACTGTTTTTGGGGAATCTGTGAAAGGATATTTTGGATCATATTGAAGACAATGGTGACAAAGGAAATATCCTCATACAAAAAACTATAGAGAAACCTTCTGAGAAACTGCTTTATGCTGTGTGAATTCACCTTACATAGTTACGCTGATCTTTTCATTGATATGTTTGAAATCCCTCTTTTCGTGGAATATGCCATAGGATATTTGGAAGTGCATTGAATCCTATGGTGACAAATAAAATATCATAGGTAAAAACCAGAAAGAAGCTTTCTGATAAATTACTTTGTGATGTGTGAGTTCATCTCACAGAGTTACACTGTTCTTTTCATTGAAAACATTGCTAACCCTGCTTTCTTGAAATCTGCAATTTGGTATTTCGGAGCCCATTCAAGCTTATGGTGACAAAGGAGTATCCTCAGAGGTCAACTAGAAAGAAGCTTTCTGAGAAACTGCCTTGCGATTTGAGAATTCATCTCACAGAGTTACATGACATTTTTCATGGAGTAACTTGGTAGCACTGTTTTTTGAGGATCTGAGAAGGGATATTTTGGATTGCAGTGAAGCCTGTGGTGACAAAGGAAATGTCTTCAGCTAAAAACTAGAAATAAGCTTTCTGAGAGAGTTCTCTGTCATGTGTGAATTCATCTCACAGAGTTACACCTTTCTTTTCATGGAGCAGTTTGCTAACATTGTTTTCCTGGAATCTGCAAGGGGATATTTCTGAGCTCATTGAGGCATATGGTGGAAAAGTAAATATTCTCAGATAAAAATTAGAGAGAATGTTCTGAGAAATTTCTTTGTGATGTGTGAATTCATCTCACAGAGTTACACTGTCCTTTTCAATGAGCAGATTGCTAACACTCTTTTCTTGGAATCTGCAATGGGATATTTTGGAGTGCATTGAAGCTTATGATGACAAAGGAAATATCCTCACACAAAAATTAGAAAGAAGCTTTCTGGGAAACTGCTTTGTGATTTGTGAATTCATCTCACAGAATTACATCATCCTTTTCATGGAGCAGTTTGGGAGCAATGCTTTTGGGGAATCTGCGAAGGGATAATTTGGATCTCATTGAAGCCTTTGGTGACAAAAGAAATATCCTCATAAAAACACTAGAAGGAGGCTTTCTGAGAAATGGCTTTGAGATGAGTTAATTCATCTCACACAGTTACACAATTCTTATCATGGATCAATTTGGTAGCACTGTTTTTGGGGAATCTAGGAAATGATATTCAAAATCGCAATGAAGCCTATGGTGACAAAGGAAATATCCTCAGCTAAAAACTAGAAAGAAGCTTTCTGAGGGAGTTCGCTGTCATGTGTGAGTTCATCTCATAGAGTTACACCTTTCTTTTCATGAAGCAGTTTGCTAACACTGTTTTCGTGGAATCTGCTATAGGATATTTGGGAGGACGTAGAAGTCTATAGTGACAAAGGAAATATCCTCAGATAAACAGCATAAAGAAGCTTTCTGAGAAACTTCTTTGTGATGTGTGAATTCATCTCAAAGAGTTACACCATTCTTTTCATTGAGCAGTTACCTAACACTGTTTTCTTGGAATCTGCAATGGGATATTTGGGAGCACATTGAGGCATATGGTGAAAAAGGAAATATCCTCAGACCAAAACTAGAAAGAAGGTTTCTGAGAAAGATCTTTGTTTTGT
>NW_012119365.1:59796-61185 GCF_000951035.1 Colobus angolensis palliatus | reverse complement strand
CTATGGTGACAAAGAAAATATCCTCCAATAAAACTAGAAGGAGCTTTCTGAGAAAGGTCTTTGTGATGTGTGAATTCATCTCACAGTGTTACACCTTTATTTTCACAGAGCAGTTTGTCAAAACTGTTTTGTGGAATCTGCACTGAGATATTTGGGAGTGCATTGAGGTCTATGGTGAAAAAGGAAATATACTAAGATAAAAACTAGAAAGATGCTTTCTAAGAAACTGATTTGTGATGTGGGAATTCATCTCACACAGTTACAATATTCTTTTCCTTGAGCAGTTTGCTAACACTGTGTTCTTGCAATCTGCATTGGGATATTTTGTTGTGCTTTGAAGATTATGGTGACAAAGGAAACATCCTCATATAAAAACTATAAATAAGTTTTCAGAGAAACTGCTTTGTGATGTGTGAATTCATCTCACAGAGTTTCATGATTCTCTTCCTGGATCAGTTTGGTAGCAGTGTTTTTGGGGAATCTGAAAAGGGATATTTTGGACCACATTGAAGCTTATTGTGACAAATGAAATATCCTCAGATATAAAATCTAGAAAAAAAATTTCTGAGAAAGTTCTTGCTGATGTGTGAATTCATCTCACACAGTTACAGCTTTCTTTTCAAGGAACAGTTTACTAACGCTGTTTTCGTAGAATCTGCAAAGTGATATTTGGGAGTGCTATGAAGCCTATGGTGACAAAGTAGATATCTTTAGATAGAAACCAAAAAGAATCCTTCTGAGAAACTGCTTTGTGATGTGTCACTTCATCTCACAGAGTTACATTGTTCTTGTTAATGAGCTGTTTGCTAACACTGTTTTCATGGAATCTGCAAAGGGATACATGGGAGTTCAGTGAGGGCTATAGTGAAAAAGGAAATATCCTCAGAAAAAAACTAGAAGGAAGCTCTCTGATAAACTGCTTTGTGATGTGTGAATTCAACTCGCAGAGTTCAACCATTATTTTCCTTGAGCAGAATGATAACACTGTTTTTGGGGAATCTGCAGTCTGATATTTGGGAGCACATTGAAGTTTATAGTGACAAAGGAAATATCTTCAGATAAAAGCAAGAAAGAAGCTTTCTGAGCAACTGCATTGTCATGTGTTAATTCATCACATAGAGTTATATGATTCTTTTCGTGGTTTAGTTTGGTAACAGTGATTTTGGGGAATCTGAGAAGGGATATGTTGGATCGCATTGAAGCCTATGGTGACAAAAGAAATATCTTCAGATAAAACTAGAAAGAATCTTTCTGAGAAACTGCTTTGTGATGTGTGAGTTCATCTCACAGAGTTACACTGTTCTTTTCATTGAGCAGTTTGCTAGTCGTGTTTTCTTGCTATCTGCAATGGGATATTTCAGAGCGCATTGAAGCTTATGGTGACAAAGG
>NW_012119365.1:53718-54051 GCF_000951035.1 Colobus angolensis palliatus | reverse complement strand
TACTAACACTGATTTCGTGAAATCTGCATAGGGATATACAGGAGCACCTTGAGGCCTATGTTGAAATTGGAAATATCCTCAGATAAAAACAAGAAAGAAGCTTTGTGAGAAACTGCTTTGTGATGTATGAGTTCATCTCACAGAGTTACAATGTTCTTTTCATTGAGCAGTTGGCTAACACTGTTTTCGAGGTATCTGCAAAAGGATATATATGGGAGTGCATTGAGGCCTATGGTAGAAAACGAAATATCCTCAGATAAAAACTAGAAGGAAGCTCTCTGAGAAACCGTTTTGTGATGTGTTAATTCATCTCCCAGAGTTATACAATTATTT
>NW_012119365.1:51299-53088 GCF_000951035.1 Colobus angolensis palliatus | reverse complement strand
CGAAATATCCTCAGATAAAAACTAGAAGGAAGCTCTCTGAGAAACCGTTTTGTGATGTGTTAATTCATCTCCCAGAGTTATACAATTATTTTCATGGAGCAGTTTGGTAGCACTGTTTTGGGGAATCTGAGAAGGGATATTTTGGATCACCTTGAAGCCTATGGTGACAAAAGAAATATCCTCAGACAAAAGGTAGAGAGAAGCTTCCTGAGAAAGGACTTTGCTTTGTGTAAAATCATCTCATAGTGTTACACCTCAATTTTCATGGAACAGTTTGCTTACACTGTTTTAGTGGAATCTGCAAAAAGATATTTGAGAGTGTATTGAGGCCTACAGTGAGAAAGGAAATATCCTCAGCCAAAACTAGAAGGAAACGTCTGAAAAACTGGTTTGTGATGTGTGAATTCATCTCACAGAGTTACACCATTCTTTTCATGGAGCAGTTTCCTAACACTGTTTTCTTGGAATTTGCAGTGGGATATTTCTGAGCACAATGAAGGTTACATTGACAAAGGAAATATTCTCAGGCAAAAAATAGAAAGAAGCTTTCTGAGAAACTGCTTTTTCATTTGTGAATTCATCTCACAGAGTTACAGGATACTTTTCATGGAGCAGTTTGGTAGCACTGTTTTTGGGGTATCTGAGAAGGGATAATTTGAATTGTATTGAAGCCTATGGTGACAAAGGAAATATCCTCATCCAAAAACTAGAAAGAAGTTTTCTGAGAGAGCTCCTTGTGATGTGTGAATTCATCTCACAGAGTTACAACTTTCTTTTCATGGAGCAGTTTTTTAACACTGTTTTTGTGGAATCCGCAAAGGGATATTTTGAGTGCATTGTGACCTACAGTGATAAATGAAATATCCTCAGATAAAAAAGAGAAAGAAGCGTTCTGAGAAACTGCTTTGTGATGCGTTAATTCGTCTAAGAGTGTTACATGATACTTTTCATGTACCATTTGATAGCACTGTTTTTGGGGATTCTGAGAAGGCATATTTTAGATTGAACTGAAACCTGCATTGACAAAGAACATACCCTCAGGAAAAAAACATAAAAATCTTTCTGAGAAAGTCCTCTGTGTTGTGCGAATTCATCTCACAGAGTTACACCATTCTTTTCATTGATCAGTTTGATAACACTGTTTTCATGGAATCTGCAATAGCATATTTGGGAGTACATTGAAGCCTATGGTTACATAGGAAATATCCTCAGATAAAAAGCAAAAAGAAGCTATCTGAGAAACTGCTTTGTGATATGTGAATTCATCTCACAGGGTTATACTGTATTTTTCATTGAGCAGTTTGCTAACACTGTTTTCTTGGAGTCTGCAATGGGATATTTCGCAGTGCATTGAAGCTTATGGTGACAAAGAAATATCCTCAGACAAAAACTAGAAAGAGTCCAGGTGCATTGGCTCAAGCCTGTAATCCTAGCACTTTGGGAGGCCGAGACGGGTGGATCACGAGGTCAGGAGATTGAGACCATCCTGGCTAACATGGTGAAATGCCGTATCTACTAAAAAAATACAAAAAACTAGCCGGGCGAGGTGGTGGATGCCTTTAGTCCCAGCTACACGGGAGGCTGAGGCAGGAGAATGGCATAAACCCGGGAGGCGGAGCTTGCAGTGAGCTGAGATCCGGCCACTGCACTCCGGCCTGGGCAACAGAGCGAGATTCCGACTCAAAAAAAAAAAAAAAAATGTGCTATCAAACTTCACAGATACTAAAACGAACGGTAGGAACACGTGTCCCTGACGCTTGGGGAAATACACTTTTGCAGGGTCGGAGGG
>NW_012119365.1:49579-50840 GCF_000951035.1 Colobus angolensis palliatus | reverse complement strand
GTGAATTCGTCTCACTGAGTTACATGATTCTTTTCATGGAGCTGTTTGGTAGCACTCTTTTTGGGGAATCTGAGAAGGGATATTTCAGATTGCATTGAAGCCTACATTGTCAAAGGAAATATCCTCAGATAAAAGCTAGAAAGAAGATTCTGTCAAACTGCTTCATGATTTTTGAATTCATCTAACAGAGTTACACCTTTCTATTCATAGAGCAGTTTGGTAACAATCTTTTTGGGGATTCTGAGAAAGGATATCTTGGATTGTATTGAAGCCTATGGTGAAAAAGGAAATATCTTCAGATAAAAAATAGAAAGAAGTTTTCTGAGAAACTTCTTTGTACTGTGTGAATTCATCTCACAGAATTACACATTTCCTTCAATGGAGCAGTTTGCTAACACTGTTTTCGTGTAATCTGCAAGGGGATATTTGGGAATGCATTGAGGAACTATGGTGAAAAACTAAATATCCTCAGATAAAAACCAAAATGGAGCATTCTGAGAAACTCTTTTGTGATGTGCGAATTCATCTCACAGAGTTACACTTTTCTTTTCATTCAGCAATTTGTTAACACAATTTTCTTGGAATCGGCAATGGTATAATTCGAAGGCCATTGAAGCTTACTGTGAAAAACTAAATATCCTTAGATAAAAACTAGAAAGAAGATTTATGATAAACTGTTTTATGATGCATGAATTCACCTCACAGAGTTACACTGTTATTTTCATTGAGCTCTTTGAAAACTCTGTTTTCGTGGAATGTGGAAAGGGATATTTGAGAGCACATTGAGGCCTGTGGTGAAAAAGGAAATATCTTCATATAAAAAGTAGAAAGAACCTTTCTGAGAAACTGCTTTGTGATGTGTGAATTCATCTCAAAGAATTATACTGTTCCTTTCATTGAGCAGTTTTCTAACATTGTTTTCGTGTAATCTGCAAAGTGATATTTGGGAGCACTTCAAGGCCTATAGTGAAAAGGGAGATATCCTCAGATAAAAACTAGAAGGAAGCTTTCTGAGAAACTGAATTGTGGTGTTTGAATTCATGTCACAGAATTACACTGTACTTTTCATTGAGCTGTTTGATAGCACTGTTTTCATGGAATCTGCAAGGGGATACTTGGAAGAGCATTGAAGCCTATGGTAAAAAACTAAGTATCCTCAGATAAAAACTAGAAAGAAACTTTCTGAGAGACTGCTTTGTGATGTGTGAATTCATCTCACAGAGTTACACTTTTGTTTTCATATAGCAGTTTTCTAACACAG
>NW_012119365.1:47447-49124 GCF_000951035.1 Colobus angolensis palliatus | reverse complement strand
TGTGAATTCATCTCACTGAGTTACACCATTCTTTTCACGGAATAGTTTTGTAGCACTGTGTTTGGGGAATCTGAGAAGGGATAATTTGAATCACCTTGAAGCCTATGGTGACAAAGGAAATATCCTCAGGTAAAAACAAGAAAGAAGCTTTCTGAGAAAGTTCTTTGTGATGTGTGAATTTCTGTCACAGAGTTACATCTTTCTATTCATGGCACAGTTTGCTAACACTGTTTTCATGGAATCTGCAACGTGATATTTGGGAGCACATTGAGGCCTATAGTGAAAAATGAAATAACCACAGATAAAAACTAGGAAGAAGTTCTGTGAGAAACTGCTTGGTGATGTATGCATTCACCTCCCAGAGTTAGAGTGTCCTTTTCTTAGAGCAGTTTGCTGACACTGTTTTCTTGGATTCTGTAATCTGATATTTCGGAGTGCATTGAAGCTTATGGTGGCATAAGAAGTATCCTCATATAAGAAGTAGAAAGAAGCTTTCTGAGAAACCGCTTTGTGATGTGTTAATTCAGCTCACAGAGTTACAAAATTCTCCTGAATCAGATTGGTAAAAGTGGTTTCAGGGAAACTGAGAAGGGATAGTTTGGATCACATTGAAGCCTATGGTGACAAAGGAAATATCCTCAGACAAAAACTCGATATAAGCTTTCTGAGAATTTTTTTTGTGATGTGTGAATTCATCTCCCAGAATTACACCTTTCTTTTCATGGAAAAGTTGCTAACGCTGTTATCAGGGAATCCGCTAAGGGATATATGGCAGCTCACTGAGGCCTACTGTGAAAAAGGAAATATCCTCCAATAAAACCAATAAGAAACCATCTGTGAAACTGCTTTGTGATGTGTGAATTCATCTCATAGAATCACAACTTTCTTTTCGTGGAGCAGTTTGCTTGCACTCTTTTTGGGGAATCTGAAAAACGATATTATAGATTTCTTTGAAGCATATGCTGACAAAAGAAATATCCTCAGAAAAAAATAGAAGGAAGCTTTCTAACAAACTTCTTTGTGATGTGTCTATTCATCTCACAGAGTAATACATTTATTTTCATTCAGTAGTTTGCAAACACTGTTTTCATGGAATCTAGAAAGGGATATTTGGGAAGGGAGTGGAGCAGAGCAGTATGGACAAATAGGAACAGCTCCAGTCTCCAACTCCCTGCGAGATCGACACAGACCAATGATTTCTGCATTTTCAACTGAGGTACTGGGTTCATCTCACTAGAGAGTGCCAGACAATCAGTGCTGGTCAGCTGGTGCAGCCCAAACAGCGAGAGCTGAAGCAGGGCGAGGCATCACATCACCTGGGAAGCACAAGGGGGAAGGGAATCCCTTTTCCTAGCCAGGGGAACAGAGACACACAACACCTGGAAAATTGGGTAACTCCCACCCCAATACTGCGCTTTAAGCAAACGAGCACATCAGGAGATTATATCCCATACCTGCCTGGGAGGGTTCCACGCCCACGGAGCCTCCCTCATTGCTAGCACAGCAGTCTGCGATCTAACTGCAAGACAGCAACAAGGCTGGGGAAGGTGTGCCCACCATTGCTGAGGCTTAAGTAGGTAAACAAATCCGCTGGGAAGCACGAACTGGGTGGAGCTCACAGCAGCTCAAGGAAGCCTGCCTGTCTCTGTAGACTCCACCTCTGGGGAAAGGGCACAG
>NW_012119365.1:40984-42962 GCF_000951035.1 Colobus angolensis palliatus | reverse complement strand
TAATAATAAAATAAAATAAAAATTTTATAGATGTATCTCATTTAAGAGTAGGTATAGAGACTTACTTGCTCAGAAGGGAAGAGTCTTAAGTATATAACATTTTACTGCTTTGGGGAAAGAAAGTAATACTTTATTTTGTATTTTTATATATGTCTCGGAAGTATTAAATACTTTTTCAATAAGTCTACTTGAAGAAAATTTAATGAAATCTGCATTTGAATTTGAGTGACTTCTGTATACATCATTCTTCTTGCTTGATATGTCTGTGTCATCATTAAACATGTACTACTTTGTCAAGGTTAAAAAAAAAAAGGGATATTTGGGACTGAATTGAAGCCAATGGTGGAAAAGGAAATATCCAAATATAAAAGGTAGATATAAGCTTTCTGAGGAACTGCCTTGTGATGTGTTAATTCACCTCACAAAGTAACACTGTTCTTTTTGTTGAGAAGTTTGCTAACACTTTTTTCATGGAATCTGAAATGGTATATTTGGGAGAGCATAGAGGAATATGGTGAAAAAGTAAATAACCTCAGATAAAAAGTAGTAAGAATGTTTCTGAGAATCAGCTTTGTGATGTGTGAATTCATTTCACAGAGTTACACCATTCTTTCATGGAGCAGAATTGTAGCAATGTTTTGGGGAATCTGCAACAGGATATTTGGTAGTGTATTGAAGACTACGGTGACAAAGGAAATACCCTCAGACAGGAACCTGAAAGAAGCTTTCTGAGAAAATGCTTTCTGATCAGTGAATTGATCTCACAAATTTACACCTTTGTTTTCATGGAGCAGTTTGCTAACACTATTTTCCTGGAATCTGCAAGGGGATATTCATGAGTGCATTGAGGCCTATGGTGAAAAAGGAAATATCCTCAGATAAAAATTAGGAAGAAGCTTTATGAGAAACTGCTTTGTGATTTTTGAATTCATCACACAGAGTTACACAATTATTTTCATGGAGCAGTTTGGTAGCACTGTTTTTGGGCAATCTGAGAAGGGAGATTTGGATCGCATTTTAGCCTATGGTGACAAAGCAAATATCCTCAGATAAAGACTAGAAAGAAGCTTTCTGAAAAACTGCTTTGTGATGTGTGAATTCATCTCACAGAGTTACACCATTCCTTTCATTGAGAAGTTTGCTAACACTTTCTTCGTGGAAACTGCAATGGGATATTCGGGAGTGCATTGAGGAATGTGGCAAAAAAGGAAATATCCTCAGATAAACACTAGAAAGAAGCTTGTTGAGAAACAGTTTTGTGATGTGTGAATTCAATTTACAGAATTACACTGTTCATTTCATTCAGCAGTTTGCTAACACTGTTTTCGTAGAATCTGCAAGGGATGTTTGGGAATGCATTGAGGCTGATGGTGAAAAAGGAAATATCCTCAGATAAAAACTAGAAAGAAGCTTTCTGAGAAGCTGCTTTGTGATGCGTGAGTTCATCTCACGGAATTTCATGATTCTTTTCATAGAAAAGTTTGGTAACATTGTTTTTGGAGAAGGGATATTATGGGTTGCTTTGAAACTCATGGTGACAAAGGAAATATCCTCAGATAAAAACTAGGAAGAATCTTTCTTAGAAAGTTCTTTGTGATGTGTGAATTCATCTCACAGAGTTACACCTTCCTTTTCATAGAGAACTTTGCTAACATTGTTTTCGTGGAATATGCAAAGTAATATTTTGGAGTCATTGAGGTCTATAGTGAAAAAGAAAATATGCTCAGATAAAAACTAGAAAGAAGTTTTCTGAGAAAATGCTTTGTGATATGTGAATTCATTTCCCAAACATACACGATTCTTTTCATTGAACAATTTGATACCACTTTTTTCTTGGAACCTTCAATAGGATATTTGGGAACACATTGAAGCCTATGGTGACAAAGGAAATATATTCTGATGAAAACCAAAAAGAAGGTTTCTGAGAAACTGCTTTGTGATCTGTGAATTCATCTCACAGAGTTACACTGTTCTTTTC
>NW_012119365.1:39590-40934 GCF_000951035.1 Colobus angolensis palliatus | reverse complement strand
AGGAAATATATTCTGATGAAAACCAAAAAGAAGGTTTCTGAGAAACTGCTTTGTGATCTGTGAATTCATCTCACAGAGTTACACTGTTCTTTTCGTTGAACAGCTTGCTAACACTGTTTTCTTGAAATCTGCAAAGGGACATTTCAAAGCGCATTGAAACTTATGGTAACAAAGGAAATATCCTCAGACAAAACTAGAAAGAAGCTGTCTGAGAAACTGCTTTGTGATTTGTGAACTCATCTCACAGAGTTATACGATTCTTTCATGGAGTAGTTTGGTAGCACTGCTTTGGTGCAATCTGATAAGGGATATTTTGGATCTCATTGCAGCCTATGGTGACTCAGGAAATATCCTCAGTTAAAAACTAGAAAGAAGCTTTCTGAGAAAATTCTTTGAGATGTGTGGATTCATCTCACAGAGTTACACCTTTATTTTCAGGGAGCAGATTGAAAACACATTTTTTGTGGAATCTACAAAGGGATATTTGGGAGTGTGCATTGCAGAGTATATTGAAAAAGGAAATATATCATAGAAAAACGAGAAAACAGCTTTCTGAGAAACTGCTTAGTGATGTGTGAATTCAACTCACACAGTTAAACTGTTCTTTTTTATAGAGCAGTTTGCTGGCAATGTTTTCATGGAATCTGCAATGTCATATTTCGGAGCTCTTTGAAGCCTGCTCTTAAAAAGTAAATATCCTCAGACCAAAACTAGACAGAAAGTTTCTGAGAAACTCCTTTGTGATTTGTGAATTCATCTCACAGAGTTACAAGATGTATTCAATGGATCAGTTTGATAGCACTGTTTTTGGAGAAACTGAAGAGGAATATTATGAATTGCATTGAAGCCTATGGTGACAAAGGAAATAACTTCAGATAAAAAGTAGAAAGAAGCTTTCTCAGAAAGTTTTTCAGATGTTTCAATTCATCTAAAAGGGTCAAACCTTTTGTTTCATGGATGAGATTGCTAACGCTGTTTTCATTGAATCTACAAAGGGATATTTGCAAGCACATTGAGGCCTATGGTGAAAAAGGAAATAACCTCAGATAAAAACTAGAAAGAAGCTTTATGAGAAACTGATTTGTGATGGGTGAATTCAACTCACAGAATTACACTGCTCTTTTCTCTGAGCAGTTTGCTAACACTATTTTCTTTGAATCTGCAATGGCATATTTCACAGCGCATTGAAGCCTATTGTTAAAAATTCAATATCCTCAGACAGAAACTAGAAAGAAACTTTCTGACAAACTCCTTTGTGATTTGTGAATTCATCTAGCAGAGTTACATGATGCTTTCAATCCATCAGTTTCATAGCACTGCTTTTGGGGAATCTGAGAAGGGATA
>NW_012119365.1:37115-39000 GCF_000951035.1 Colobus angolensis palliatus | reverse complement strand
CCTCAGATAAAAATTGGAAAGAAGCTTTCTGAGAAACTGCTTTGTGATGTGTGAATTCATCTCACAGAATTACACTGCTCTTTTCATTGAGGAGTTTGCTAACACTGTTATCTTGGAAACTGCAATGGGATATTATGGAGTTCAATGAAGCTTGGACAAAGGAAATATCCTCATATAAAAACTAGAAAGAACCTTTCTGAGAAACTGCTTTCTGATGTGTTAATTCAGCTCACAGAGTTACATGATACATTTCATAGATCAGTTTGTTAGCAATGTTTTTGTGGAGTCTGAGCGGGCATATTTTGGATCGCCTTAAACCCTATGGTGACTAAGGAAATATCCTCAGATAAAAACTAGGAAGAAGCTTTCTGAGAAACTGCTTTGTGATTTGAGAATTCATTTCACAAAGTTACATGATTCTTTACATGCAGTAGTTTGGTAGCACTCTATTGAAGGAATCTTAGAAGGGATATTTTGGATCGCATTGAAGCCTGTGGTTACTAAGTAAATATCCTCAGAAAAAAACTAGAAGAAAGCTTTCTGAGAAAGTTATCTATGACATGTGAACTCACCTCAGAGAAACACCTTTGTTTTCATGGAGCAGTTTGCTAACAGTGCTTTAGTGGAATCTGCAAGGGATATTTGGGAGTGCATTGAGGCCTATAGTGAAAAAAAATATATCTTCATAGAAAAAATGAGAAAGAAACTTTCTGAGAAATTGCTTTGTGCCGTGTGAATTCAAATCTCAGAGTTACACTGTTCTTTTCATTAAGCAGTTTGTTAACACTGTTTTCTTTTAATCTGCAATGGGACATTTCAGAGTACATTGAAGTTTATGGTGACAAAGGAAATATCCTCAGACCAAAAAAAAGAACCTTTCTGAGAACTGCTTTGTGATTTGTGAATTCATCTCACATTGTGAATTACATGACTCTTTTCATGGAACAGTTTGGTAGCACTGTTTTTTAGTAAACTCAGAAGGGCTGCTTTGGATTGCATTAAAGAATATGATGAATAAGGATATATCCTCAGATAAAAACTAGAAAGAAGCTTTCTGAGAAAGTTCTTCATAATGTGTGAATTCATCTCACAGAGTTACATCTTTCTTTCCATGTCCCAGTTCGCTAACACTGTATTCGTTTATCTGCAAAGCGATATTTTGGAGTGATTTGAGGCCCATGGCAAAAAAGGAAATATCCTCACATAAAAACTAGAAAGAAGTTTCTGAGAAACTGCGATGTGATGGGTGAATTCATCTCACAGTGTTACTGTTTTGGGGAATCTTTAACAGGATATTTGGGAGTGCATTGAAGCCCATGGTGTAAAAGGAAATATCCCCATAGAAAAACCAAAATGAAGATTTCAGAGAAACTGCTCTGTGATGTGTGAATTCTACTAACAGAGTTACCCTGTTCTTTTCATTGAGCAGTTTGCTAACACTGTTTTTGTAGAATCTGCAAAAGGATATTTGGGAGTGCACTGAGGTCTCTGGTGACAAAGGTAATATCCTCAGATGAAAAGTAGAAAGAATCTTTCTGAGAAACTGCTTTGTGATTTGTGAATTCATCACACAGAGTTACACGATTCTTTTCATGGGTCAATTTGCCAGCTCTGTTTTTGGGGAATCAGAGAAGGGATATTTTGGATCGCACTGAAGCCTGTGGTGACTAAGGAAATATGCTCAGTTAAAAACTAGAAAGAAGCTTTTTGAGAAAGTTCTTTGTGATGTGTGAATTTCTCTCATGGAGAAACACCTTTCTTTTAATGTAGCAGTTTGCTAACACAGTTTTCATGGAATCTGCAAAGGGATATTTTTGAGCACATTTAGGCCTATAGTGAAAAAATAAATATCCTCATAAAAAAACTAGAAAGAAGCTCTCTGAGC
>NW_012119365.1:35506-36680 GCF_000951035.1 Colobus angolensis palliatus | reverse complement strand
GTTATTTGGGAACACATTGAAACCAATGATGAGAAAGGAAATATCCTCTGATAAAAACTAGAAGGAAGTTTTTTGAGAAACTGCTTTGTGATAGGTGAATTCATCTCACAGAGCTAAATTGTTCTTTTCTTTGAGCTACATGATAACACTGTTTTTGTGGAGTCAGCAATAGGATATGTTGGACTGCATTGAAGCCTATGGTGATAAAGGAAATATCCCCATAGAATATCCAAAAAGAAGCTTTGTGAGAAACTGCTTTGTGATATGTGAATTCAACAAAGTTCTTTGTGATGTGTGAATCCACCTCAGATAGTTACACCTTTCTTTTCATGGAGCAGTTAGCTAACACTGTTTTCGTGGAATCTGCAAAGGTATATTTGGGAGTGCATTGAGACCTACAGTGAAAAAGGAAATATCCTCAGTTAAAAACTAGAAAGAAGCTTTCTGAGAAAGTTTTTGTGATGTGTGAATTTATCTCACAGAATTACACCTTTCTTTTCATGGAGAATATTGATAACACTGCTTTTGTGGAATCTTCAAAGGGATATTTGGTAATGTACTGAGGCCTAGGGTGACAAAGGAAATATCCTCATAGAAAAACCAAAATGAAGCTTTCTGAGAAACTGCTTTGTGATATTTGAATTCAACACACAGAATTACACTGTTATTTTCATTGAGCAGTTTGCTTACACTGTTTTCCTGGAATCTGCAATGGGATATTTCGCAGTGCACTGAAGCTTGTGGTGACAAAGGAAATATCCTCTGACTTAAATTAGAAAGAAGCTTTCTGAGAAACTGCTTTGTGATTTGTGAATTCATCTCACAGAGTTACACAATTCTTTTAACAGAGAAATTTGGTAGCACTGTTTTCCGGGAATCTGAGAAGTGAAAATTTGGATCGCATTGAAGCCTATGGTGACAAAGTAAATATCCTCATATAAAAACTAGAAGGAAGCTTTCTGAGAAACCGCTTTGAGATGTGTTAATTCATCTCACAGTGTAACATTATTATTTTCATGGATCAGTCTGTTACCAGTGTTTTGTGAAATCTGAGATAGGATATTTTGGATTACTTTGAAGCCTATGGTGACAAATGAAATATCTGAAGAGACAAACTAGAAAGAAGGTTTCTGAGTCAGTTCTCTGTGATGTGTGAATTCATCTCACAGAGTTA
>NW_012119365.1:31060-35456 GCF_000951035.1 Colobus angolensis palliatus | reverse complement strand
CGTTTTGTAAATTGAGTAGTTTGCTAACAGTCTTTTCATGGAATCTGCAAAGGAATATATGGGAGTGCATTGAGGCCTATGTTGAAAAAGCAAATATCCTCAGAAAAAAAAGTAGAAAGAAACATTCTGAGAAAATACTTCATGATGTGTGAATTTGTCTGACAGATTTACACTGTTCTTTTCATTAAACAGTTTGCTAATACTGTTTTCTTGGAATCTGCAATCGGATATTTCAGAACACATAGATTATGTTGACAAAGGAAATATCCACACATAAAAACTACAAGGAAGGATTCTGAGAAACCGCTTTGTGATTTATCACACAGAGTTACACGATTCTATTCATGGATCAGTTTTTAGCACTCTTTTTGGGAAATCTCAAAAGAATCATTTTGGATCGCATTGAAGCCTATGGTGTCTAAGGATATAACCTCAGATAAATACTAGATAGAAGCTGTCTGAGAAAGTTTTATGTGTTGTGTGAATTCATCTCAAAGAGTTATACATTTCTTTTCATGGAACACTTTGCTAACACAATTTTTGTGGAATCTGCAAAGGGATATTTGGGAGCACATTGAGGCCCATAGTGAAAAAGGAAATATCTTCATAGAAAACCTAAAAAGCTTTCTGAGAAACCAGTTTTTGATGTGTGAGTTCAACTCACAGGGTTACACTGTTCTTTTCATTAAGCAGTTTGCTAACACTGTTTTCTTGGAATTTGCAATGGGATATTTTGGAGTGCTTTGAAGCTTATTGTGAGGAAGAAAATACCCTCAGACATAAATTAGAAAGAAACTTTCTGAGAAACTGCTTTGTCATGTGTAACTTCATCTCACAATGTTACACGATTCTTTTCATGGATTAGTTTGACAACGCTGTTTTTGGGAAATCTGAAAAGGGATATTTTGGATGGCTTTGAAGGTTATGGTGAAAAGTAAATATCCTCAGATACAAACTAGAAAGAAGATTTCTGAGAAAGATCTTCACGATGTGTGAAAACATTTCACACAGTTACATCTTTCTTTTCATGGAGCAGTTGATCACACTGTTTTTGTGGAATCTGCAAGGGATGTTTGGGAGTGCAATGAGGCTTTTTTTGAAAAAGGTAATAGTTCCAGATAAAAACTAGAAAGAAAGTTTCTGAGAATCTGGTTTGTGATGTGTGAATACGTCTCAGAGAGGTACACTGCTCTTTTCATTAAGCAGTTTGCTAGCACTGTTTTCTTGGAATCTGCAATGGGATATTTCGGAGTGCATTGAAGCTTATGATGACAATGCGTATATGCTAATTTAAAAACTAGAAAGAAGCTTTCTGAGAAACCTCTTTGTGATGTGTTAATTCATCTCACAGAGTTACACGATTTCTTTCATGGAGTAGTTTGGTATCACTGTTTTTGGTGAATCTGAGATGAGATATTTTGGATCACTTTGAAGCCTATGGTGAGAAAGAAACCTCCTCAGATAAAAACTAGAAAGAAGCTTTCTGAGAAAGTTCTTTGTGATGTGTGAATTCATCTCACCAAGTTACACCTTTTCTTTTTTACATTTAGCAGTTTGCTAACACTATTTCATAGAATCTGCAAAGGGATGATTTGGAGCGCATTAATTACTATCATGAGAAAGGAAATACCCTCAGATAAAAACTAGAAAGAATCTTTCTGAGAAACTGCTTTGTGATGTGTGAATTCATCTCAGAGTTACACCATTTTTTTCATTAAGCAGTTTAATAACAGCATTTTCCTGGAATCTGCAGTAGGATATTTGGAAGCGCATTGAAGCCTATGGTAACAAAGAAATATCCTCATATGAAACCAAATAGAGGCTTTGTGAGAAACTGCTTTGTGATATGTAAATTCATCTTACAGAGTTACACTGTTCTTTTCATTGATCAGTATGCTAAACTGTTTTCTTGGAACCTGTGGGGGATTTTTCAGAGCTAATTGAAGCTTATGGTGACAAAGGAAATACCCTCAGACAACAAGTAGAAAGAAGCTTTCAGAGAAACGGCTTTGTGATTTCTGAATTCACCTCACAGAGTTACAGGATTCTTTTTGTGGTGCAGTTTGGTATTCTTGTTTTTGCTGAATCTGAGAAGGATTTTGGATTGCATTGAAGCCTATAGTGTCAAAGGAAATATCCTCAGATTAAAACTAGAAAGAAGCTTTCAGAGAAACTTCTTTGTGATGTGTGAATTCATCTCACAGAATTAAAACTTCCTTTTCATGGAGCAGTTTGCTAACACTATTATTGTGGAATCTGCAAAGGGATATTTGGGAGTGCATTGAGGTCTATGGTAAAAAGGAAATATCCTCATAAAATCTATAAAGAAGCTTTCTGAGGAACTGCTTTGTGATGTGTGAAATCAAGTCACAGAATTACAATGTTCTTTTCATTGAGCAGTTTGCTGACACAGTTCTCTTGGAATCTGTAATGGCATAGAATTTTTATGGAGTATGCAAAGGGATATTCGGGATATCCTTGAGGCCTATGGAGAAAAATGAAATTACTTCAGATAATAACTGGAAAGAAGCTTTTACAGAAACAGTTTTGTGATGTGTGTATTCGTCTCGTAGACTTTAACCTTTTTGTTGATTGAGCAGTCCGTCATCACTGTTTTTGTGATATCTGAGAAGAGTTATTGGGGAGTATACTGAAGCCTATGTTAACAAAGGAAATATAATCAGACAAAAAACAAAAAGAACTTTCTGAGAAACTGCTTTGTGATATGTGAATTCATCTCACACATTTACCCCTTTATTTTCATGGAGCCGTTTGCTAACACTATTTTTGTGGAATCTGCAAAGGTATATTCAAAAGCGAATTGAGGCAAATGGTGAAAAAGGACATATCCTCAGGAAAAAAAAAACCTAGAAAGAAACTTTCTGAGAAACTGTATTGTGGTTTGTGACTCCATCTCACAGCATTACATGATGCTTCCAATGGATCAGTTTGATAGCACTGTCTTTAGGGAATCTGAGAAGAAATATTTTGGAATGCATTGAAGCCTATGGTAGCAAAGGAAATATCCTCAGCTAAAATCAAGAAAGAAACTTTCTGAGAAACTACTTTGTGATGTGTGAATTCATCTCACGGAGTTACAGCATTTTTTTTCTTTGAGAAGTGTGCTCATATTTTTTCGTGTAATCTGCGATGCGATATTCCAGAGTGCATTGAGGTGTATGGTGAAAAAGGAAATATCCTCAGATAAAAACTAGAAAGAAGATTTCTCAGAAACTGCTTTTGGATGTGTGAATTCATCTCAAAGACATACACTATTGTTTTCATTGAGCATTTTGTTAATACTGTCTTCATGGAATTTGCAATATGATACTTGGGAACACATTGAAGAATATGGTGACAAAGGAAATATCCCCAGACATAAACCAAAAAGAAACTTTCTGAGAAACTGTTTGCTCATGTGTGAATTCATCTCACAGAGTTACACCTTTCTTTTCAAGGAGCAGTTTGCTAACACTGTTTTCATGGAACATGAAAAGGGATATTTGGGAATGAGGTGAGGCCGATGGTAACAAAGAAAATATAATGAGACAAAAACCAAAAGAACATTTCTGAGAAACTGATTAATGATATGTGAATTCATCACACAGATTGACACCTTTGTTTTCATGGAGTAGTTTGATATAAGTATTTTTATGTCTTCAAAGGGATAATTTGTGAACGCATTGAGGGCTATGGTGAAAAAGGAAATACCCTCAGACAAAAACTAGAAAGAAGCTTTCTAAGAAACTGCTTTGTGATGTGTGAATTCATCTCACAGAGTTACACCGTTCTTTTCATTAAGCTGTTTAATAACACAGTTTTCAAGGAATCTGCAATAGTATATATGGGAGCACATTGAAGTCTATGGTTACAAAGGAAACATCCTCAGATAAAAACAAAAAGAAACTTTCTGAGAAACTGCTTTGTGATGTGTGAGCTCATCTCAGAAAGTTACACTGTTCTTTTCATTAATTAGTTTGACAACACTGCTTTCTTGGAATCTGTATGGGGACATTTTGGAGAGCATTGAAGCTTATGGTGACAAAGGAAATATCCATATACAAAAACTAGACAGAAGCTTTCTGAGAAACTGCTTTTTATTTGTGAATTCAACTCATAAAGTTACACCATTCTTTTCATTGAGCTGTTTGATCACACTCTTTTCATGGAATCTGCAAAGGGATATTTGGGAGCACATTGAGGCCTATGGTGAAAAAGGAAATATCCTCAGATAAGAAACAGAATCTTTCTGAGAAACTGCATTGTGATGTGTGAATTCATCACACAAAGTTGCACTGTTCTTTTCTTTAAGCAGTTTGCTAACTCTGTTTTCTTGGAATCTGCAATGGGATATTGTGGAGTGGTTTGAAGTTTAATTTGACAAAGGAAACATTCT
>NW_012119365.1:28167-29495 GCF_000951035.1 Colobus angolensis palliatus | reverse complement strand
GTGGAATCTGCAATGGATGCAGATTGCATTGAGGAATATGGTGAAAAAGAAAATATCCTAAGATAAAAATTAGAAAGAAGCTTTCTGAGAAACAGCATTCTGATGTGGGAATTCATCTCACAGAGATACACCATTCTTTTTTTTGGAGCAGTTTAGTAGTACTGTTTTTGGGGAATCTGAGAGGGCATATTTTGGATCACATTGAAGCCTATGGTGACAAAGGAAATATCCTCAGATTAAAACTAGAAAGAAGCTTTACGAGAAACTTCTTCATGATGTGTGAATCCACCTCACAGAATTACAGTGTTCTTTCATTGGGAACTTTGTTAACACTTTTTTGGTGTAATCTGCAATGGTATACTTGGGAACAGATTGAGGAATATGATGAAAGAGAAAATATCCCCAGATAAAAACTAGAAATAAACTTCCTGAGAATTAACTTTATGATGTGGGAATTCATCTCACAGAGTTACACCATTCTTTTCTTTTCTTTTCTTTTTCTCCATAATTTATTGTGATGTTATCAACATCAAGTAAAATGCTCATTTTCATCATTTGCTTCCGTTCATGTTTTCTTGAACAAGTCTTCAATTTTCCTTCCAAAATGTTGCATGCCACACTTGAGGCAATGAAGCAGAAGTATTTTTAAACATGACAGCTAAGAACATCCATCTACAGCAACCTATATGCTCAATATATGACGTGTGATCCTAGTTATATTTTCACAGCCTTCTACAAGATTTTGGAAAACATTTGTCATGATGACCTTCATACACCTTCACTGCAAAGGCTTTCTTGCACCTCGCAGAGCACAGCTACAGGCCCGCAAGCTCCACCGCCACCACCACACCAGCATGACAGACGGTTCTTCGCACTTCCTCCTCCCTCGCCGGTCATGCAGGAAAGGAAGAGCGACATCAGAGAGCAGTTCTTAGGCACTCTGGTGGCCCCGCCTCTTCCAGTATGCCCACCATTCTTTTCATGGAGCAGTTTAGTAGCACTCTTTTTTGGGAATCTGAGAGGGGATATTATGGATCATATTGAAGCCTGTGGTGACAAAGGAAATATCCTCAGATTAAAACTCTAAACAAGCTTTCTGAGAACCTGCTTTGCAATATGTGAATTCATCTTACAGTGTTACACCATTTTTTTCATTGAGCAGTTTGATAACATTCTTCTCGTGGAATCTGCGGTACGATACTTGAATGTGCATTGAGTCCTCTAGCGACAAAGAAAATATTCTCAGTAAAAACTAGATATAAGCTTTCTGAGAAACTGCTTTGTGATGTGTGAATTATCTTACAGAGTTACACAGTTCTTTTCAATCA
>NW_012119365.1:26033-27922 GCF_000951035.1 Colobus angolensis palliatus | reverse complement strand
GTTTGCTAACACTTTTGTCTTGGAATCTGCAATGGGATATTTGGGAGCACTCTGAGGAATATGGTGAAAAAGAAAATATTCTCAGATAAAAGCTAGAAAGAAGCTTTCTGAGAAACAGGTTTCGAATGTGTGAATTCATATCACAGAGTTACACTGCTGTCTTCATTGAGCAGTTTGTTAACAGTGTTTTCTTTGAATCTGCAGTGTGACATTTTGGAGTGAATTGAATATGATGGTGACAAAGATATATCCTCAGAGAAAACCTAGAAAGAAGGTGTCTAAGAAACTGCTTTCTGATTTATGAATTCATGTCACAGTGTTACAGTTTTTTTTTTTCTTGGATCAGTTTGGAAGAACTGTTCTTGGGGGAATCTGAGAAGGTTTATTTTGTATCACATTGACACCTATGGTGACAAAGGAAATATTCTCAGATAATAAATAGCAGGAAGATTTCTGAGAAAGTTCTTTGTGATGTGTGAGTTCATCTCACAGAGTTGCAACCTTTTTATCATGGAGCAGTCTGGTAACACTGTTTGCATGGAATCTGCAAAGGGATATTTGGGAGGGCACTGAGGCCTATAGTGAAAAAGGAAATATCTTCATAAGAAAACCGAAAAGAAGCTTTCTGAGAAACTGCTTTGTGATGTTTGAATTCAACTCACAGAGTTACACTGTACTTTTCATTTTCATTGAGCAGTCTGATAACACTGGTTTTGTGGAATCTGCAATAGGATATTTGGAGTGTACTGATGCCTATGATGACAAGGAAAATATCCTCAGAAAGAAGCTTTCTGAGAAACTGCTTTGTGATGTGTGGATTCAATTCACATAGTTACACTCTTCCTTTCATTGGGCAGTTTGTTAACACTGTTTCCTTGGAATCTGCAATGAGATATTTTGGAGCACATTGAAACTTATTGTGAAAAGGGAAATATCCTCAGAAAAAAGTAGAAAGATACTTTCTAGAAACTGCTTTCTTATTTGTGAATACATCTCACAGAGTTATATGATTCTTTTCATGGAACAGATTGGTAGCACTGTTTGTAGGGAATCTGAGAAGGGATATTTTGGATTGCATTGAAGCCTTTGATGAGAAAGGAAATAACCTCAGATAAAAACTATAATGAAGCTTTCTGAGAAAGTTCTTTTTGATGTTTGAATTCATCTCACAGAGTTGCACCTTTGTTTTCATGGAGCAGTCTGGAAACACTGTTTGTGTGGAATCTGTAAAGGGATATTTGGGAGCACATTGAGGCCTGTCATGAAAAAAGAAATATCCTCAGATAAAAACTAGAAAGAAGCTTTCTGAGAAACTGTTTTTTGATGTGTAAATTCATATCAAAGAGTTACACCATTCTTTTCATTGAGCAGTTTGATAACCAGTTTTCGTGGATTCTGCAATAGGATATTTTGGAGAACATTGAAGCCTATGGTGAGTGAGGAAATATACTCAGATAAAAACCAAAAGAAACTTTCTGAGGAACTGCTTTGTGATGTGTGAATTCATCTCACAGGATTACACTGCTTTTCTCATTGAGCTGTTTGCTAACACTGTTTTCTTGCAATCTGCAATGGGATATTTTGGAACACATTGAAGTTTTTGGTGACAAAGGAAGTATTCTCATATAAAAACTAGAAATAAGCTTTGGCAGAAATCGCTTTGTGATGTGTTCATTCATCTCACTGTGTTACAATACATTTTTTATGGGTCAGTTTTTTTGCACTGTTTTTGGGGAATCTGAGAAGGGATTGTTTGGATCCCATTGAAGCCTAAGGTGACTAAGAAACTGTCCTCAGATAAAAACAAGTAAGAAGCATTATGACAAAATTCTTTGTGATGTGTGAATGCATCTCAAAGAGGTACACCTACTTTTTATAGGACAGCTTCT
>NW_012119365.1:23551-25423 GCF_000951035.1 Colobus angolensis palliatus | reverse complement strand
CTGCTTCATGATGTGGATTCATCTCACAGAGCTACACCATTCTTTTCAATGAGCAGTTTGATAACACTTTTCTTGTGGAATCTGTAATAGGATATTTGAGAGTGCAATGAAGCCTGTGGTGACAAAGGAAATATCCTCAGATAAAAAGGAAAAGGAAGCTTTCTGAGAAACTGTGTTGTGTTGTGTCAATTCAACTCACAGAGTTACACTCTTCTTTTCATAGACCAGTTTGCTAACACTGTTTTCTTGGAATCTGGAAAAGGATATTTTGGACCGCATTGAAGCTTATGGTGACAAAGAGAATATCTTCAGAAAAAAAAACAGAAAAAAGCTTTCTGAGAAACTGCTTTGTGATTTCTGAATTCATCTCACAGAGTTACACGATTCCTTTCATGGAGCAGTTTAGTAGTAAGTTTTTGGGGGAATCTGAAAAGGGATATTTTGGATCACCTTGAAGCCTATGGTGACAGTGGAAATATCCACAGATGAAAATTATAAAGTAGCTTTCTGAGAAACTTGTTCATGCTGTGGTAATCCATCTCACAGTGTTACCCAATTCTCTCATGGAGCAGTTTGCTGACACTCTTTTCGTGTAATCTGCAAAGGGATGTTTCGGAGCACATTGAGGCCTATGGTGAAAATGGGAAATATCCTCAGATAAAAACTAGAAAGAAGCTTTTTGAGAAACTGCTTTGTGATGTGTGGACTCATTTAACAGAGTTACACTGTTTTTTTCATTTAGAAGTCTGCTTACAGTGGTTTCTTGGGATCTGCAATGGGATATTTCAGAGTCCATTGAAGCTTATGGTGACAAAGAAAATATCCTCAAACAAAAACTAGAAGGAAGCTTTCTGAGAAACTGCTTTGTGATTTCTGAATTGATATCACAGAATTACATTATTCTTTTCATGGAACAGTTTGGTAGCATTGTTTTTCAGGAATCTGCAATTGGATATTTTGGATCGCATTGAATCCTATGGTGACAAAATAATTATACTCAGATAAAAATTATAAAGAAGCTTTCTGAGAAATTTCTTCGTGATGTGGAAATTCATCTCACAGTGTTACCCCTTCTTTTCATGGAGCAGTATGCTAACACTGTTTTTTGTGGAATCTGCAAAGGGATATTTGGGAGCAAATTGAGGCCTGTGGTGAAAAATGATATATCCTCAGATAAAAACTAGGAAGAAGCTTTCTGAGAAACTGCTTTAAGTTTATGAATTCATCTCACTGTGTTACATGATCCTTTTCATAGAGCAGTTTGGTAGCACTGTTTATGCGAAATCTGAGAATGGATGTTTTGGATCACATTGAAGCCTAAGGTGACAAAGGAAATATCCTCAGATAAAACTGGAAAGAAGCTTTCTGAGAAACTGCTTTTGATGTGTGAATTCATCTCACAGAGTTACACCACTCTCCTCACTGAGCAGTTTGATAACACTGTTTTCTTGGAATGTGCAATAGGATATTAGGGATCACATTGAAGCCTATGGTGACAAAGGTAATATCCTCAGATCAAAACTAGAAAGAAGCTTTCTGAGAAAGTTCCTTGTGATGTGTGAATTCATCTCAAAGAATTACACCTTTCTTTTCATGAAGAAGTTTGCTAACACTATTTTTGTGGGTTATGCAAAGGGTTATTTTGGAGCACATGGATGCCTATTGTTAAAAAGAAATTATCCTCAGATAAAAACTAGAAAGAAGCTTTCTGGGAAATTTCCTTGTTATGTGTGAATTCGTCTCACAGAGTTACACTGTTCTTTTCATTGAGCAGTGTGCTAATACTATTTTCTTGGAATCTGCAATGGGATATTTGGAGCACATTGAAGCTTATGGTGACAAAGGAAATACCTCAGACAAAAACTGGAAAGA
>NW_012119365.1:20498-23501 GCF_000951035.1 Colobus angolensis palliatus | reverse complement strand
GGATATTTGGGAGCAAATTGAGGCCTGTGGTGAAAAATGATATATCCTCAGATAAAAACTAGGAAGAAGCTTTCTGAGAAACTGCTTTAAGTTTATGAATTCATCTCACTGTGTTACATGATCCTTTTCATAGAGCAGTTTGGTAGCACTGTTTATGCGAAATCTGAGAATGGATGTTTTGGATCACATTGAAGCCTAAGGTGACAAAGGAAATATCCTCAGATAAAACTGGAAAGAAGCTTTCTGAGAAACTGCTTTTGATGTGTGAATTCATCTCACAGAGTTACACCACTCTCCTCACTGAGCAGTTTGATAACACTGTTTTCTTGGAATGTGCAATAGGATATTAGGGATCACATTGAAGCCTATGGTGACAAAGGTAATATCCTCAGATCAAAACTAGAAAGAAGCTTTCTGAGAAAGTTCCTTGTGATGTGTGAATTCATCTCAAAGAATTACACCTTTCTTTTCATGAAGCAGTTTGCTAACACTATTTTTGTGGGTTATGCAAAGGGTTATTTTGGAGCACATGGATGCCTATTGTTAAAAAGAAATTATCCTCAGATAAAAACTAGAAAGAAGCTTTCTGGGAAATTTCCTTGTTATGTGTGAATTCGTCTCACAGAGTTACACTGTTCTTTTCATTGAGCAGTGTGCTAATACTATTTTCTTGGAATCTGCAATGGGATATTTGGAGCACATTGAAGCTTATGGTGACAAAGGAAATACCTCAGACAAAAACTGGAAAGAAGCTTTCTGAGAAACTGCTTTGTTATTTGGGAATTCATCTCACAGAGTTACACGATTTTTTTTCAAAGCATAGTTTGGTATCCCTGTTTTTGGGGAATCTGAGAAGAGATATTTTGGATCACATTAAAGCCTGCGGTGACAAAGGAAATATACTCTGATAAAAATTATAAAGAAGTTTTCTGAGAGGCTACTTTGTGATGTTGGAATTCATCTCACAGTGTTGCACCTTTCTTTTCATGGAGCAGTTTGCTAACACTTTTTTCGTGGAATCTGCAAACGGATGTTTGGGAACATGTTGAGGCCTATGGCGAATACAGAAATATCCTTAGATAAATACTGGAAAGAATGTTCCTGAGAAACTGCTTTGTAATATGTGAATTAATCTCACAGAATCACAATGTTCTTTTCATTTAGCAGTTTGCTGACACTGTTTTCTTGGAATCTGCAATGGAATATTTCTCAGTGCATTGAAGCTTATGGTGACCAAGGAAGTATCTTCACATAAAAACAAGAAAGAAGCTTTGTGAGAAACCACTTTGTGATGTGTTAATTCATCTCACAGAGTTACATGATTTTTTAAATGGATCATTTTGGTAGCACTGTTTTAGGGGAAACTGAGAAGGTATATTTTGGATCACATTGATACCTGTGTTGACAAAGCAAAGATACTCAGATAAAAACTAGAAAGAGACTTTCTCAGAATGTTTTTTGTGAAGTGTGAATTCATCTCACAAAGTTACACCATTCTTTTCATTGAGCACTTTGCTAACACTGATTTTGTGTAATCTGCAATAGGATATTTGGGAGCACTTGAAGTCAATGGTGGCAAAGAAAGTATAATCAGATAAAAACCAAAAGGAAGCTTTCCAAAAATCTGTTTTGTGACGTGTGAACTCGTTCCACAGACTTACACTGATCTTTTCATTGAGCAGTTTGCTCACACTGTTTTCTAGGAATCTGCAATGGGATGTTTCGGAGCACATTGAAGCTTATGTTGATAAAAGAAATATCCTCAGAAAAAAGCTAGAAAGAGGCTTGTTGAGAAACTGCTTTGTGATGTGCGAATCCATCTCACAGAGGTACAAAATACTTTTCATGCAGCAGTTTGGTCGCACTGTTTTTGGGGGATCTGAGAAGGGATATTTTGGATTGCCTTAAAGCCTATGGTGACAAAGGAAATATTCTCAGATAAAAACTAGAAGGAAGCTTTCTGAGAAACTTCTTCATGATGTGTGAATTCATCTCACAGAGTTACACCATTTTTTCATGGAGCAGTTTGCTATGACTGTTTTCATGGAATTTGCAAAGGGATATTTATGAGTGCTTTGAGTCCTAAGGTGAAAAAGGAATTATCCTCAGAAAAAACTGGAAAGAAGCTTTCTGAGAAACTGCTTTGTGATGTGTGAATTCAACTCAGAGTTACACTGTTATTTTCAGTGAGCAGTTTTCAAACACTGTTGTCTTGGAATCTGCAATGGGATATATCTGAGTGCCTTGAAGCTTGGTGTGACAAAGGAAATATCATCATATAAAAACTAGAAATAAGCTTTCCGAGAAACTGCTTTGTGATGTTTTAATTCATCTCCAGGATTTACACAATTCTTTTCATGGATCAGTTTGGTAGCACTGCTGTTGGGGAATCTTAGAAGGGATATTTTGTTTCACATTGAAGCCTACGGTGACAAAGGAAATATCCTCAGATAAAATCTAGAAAGAAACTTCCTGATAGAGTTCTTTTTGACATGTGAATTCATCTCACAGAGTTACATCGTTCTTTTCATGGAACAGTTTGCTAACACTGTTTTCGTGGAATCTGCAAAGGGATATTTGAGAGTCCATTGGGGCATATAGTGAAAAAAGAAATATCCTCAGATAAAAACTAGAAATAAGCTTTCTGAGAAACTGATTTGTGGTTTATGAATTCATCTCACAGTGTTACACGATTCTTTTCATGGAGCAGTTTCATTGCACTGTTATGTGAAATCTGAGAAGCGATGTTTGGGATCACATTGAGTCCTATGGTGACAAAGGAAATATCCTCAGATAAAAACTGGAAACAAGCTTTCTGAGAAACTGCTTTTCATGTGTGAATTCATCTCACAGAGCTACACCATTCTTTTCATTGAGCAGTTTGATAACACTGTTTTCTTTGAATGTGCAATAGGATATTATGGATCACATTGAAGTCTATGGTGGGAAAGGTAGCATCCTCAGATAAAAACTAGAAAGAAGCTTTCTGAGAAAGTTCCTTGC
>NW_012119365.1:17737-19557 GCF_000951035.1 Colobus angolensis palliatus | reverse complement strand
TAAAAAAAAGAAAGAAACTTTTCTGAGAAACTGCTTTGTGAAGTGTGAAATCATCTCACAGTGTTACACTGCTCTTTTCATTGAGGAGTTTGCTAACACTGTTTTCTTGGAATCTGCAATGGGATATTTCAGAGTGCACGGAAGCTTATGGTGACAAACAAAATATCCTCATATAAAACTAGAAAGAAACTTTCTGAGACACTACCCTGTGATGTGTTAATTCATCTCACAGTGTTACACAATTCCTTTAAAGGGGCAGTATGGTAGCACAGTTTTTGGGAAATTTGAGAAGGGATATTTTGGATTGCATTGAAACCTATGGAGACTAAGGAAATATCCTCAGATAAAAACTGGAAAGAAGCTTTCTGAGAAACTTCTTCATGATGTGTGAATGTATCTCACAGAGTTACACCTTTATTTTTATGGATCAGTTTGCTAACACTGTTTTCATGGAATCTGCAAAGGGACATTTTGAAGTGCTTTGAGGCCTATAGTGAAAAAGGAAATATCCTCAGAAAAAAAATGAGAGAGAAGGTTTCTGAGAAACTGCACTGTGATGTGTGAATTCACCACACAGAGCTACACCATTCTTTTCAATAAAAAATTTGATAACACTTTTCACGTGGAATCTGCAATAGGATATTTGGGAGGGAATTGAAGCCTGTGGTGACAAAGGAAACATCCTCAGATTAAAACCAAAGAGAAGCTTTCTGAGAAACTGAATTTTGATGTGGAAATTCATCACACAGAGTTACACTGTTCTTTTCATTAAGTAATTTGCTAACACTCTTTTCTTGGAATCTGCAATGGGATATTTCGGAGTGCATTGAAATTTATTGTGAATAAGGAAATATCCTCAGACAAAAATTAGAGTGATACTTTTTGAGAAACTGCTTTATGATGAGTTAATTCATCTCACAGAGTTACAACATTATTTTCATGAATCAGTTTGATAGCACTGTTTTTGGGGAATCTGAATTGGTTGCTTTTGTTCACATTGAAGTCTATGGTGAAAAAGGAAATATCGTCAGATAGAAACTAGAAAGAAGCTTTCTGAGAAAGTTCATAGAGTTGTGTGAATTGATCTCATAGATTTACAAGTTTATTTTCATGCAACTGTTTGCCAACACTGTTTCTGTGGAATCTGTAAAGCGATATATTGGAGTGCATTGAGGCCTATGGTGATAAAGGAAATACCCTCAGATAAAAACTAGATAGAAGCGTTCTGAGAAACTGTTTTGTGATGTGTGAATTCATCTCATAGAGTTACACTGTTTATTTCATTGTGCACTTTGCTAATCGTGTTTTCTTGGAATCTACAATGGGATATTTCTGAGCACATTGAAGCTTATGGTGACAAAGAAATATCCTCATATAAAAACGAGAAAGAAGCTTTCTGAGAAACGGCTTTATGATGTGTTAATTCTTCTCATGGAGTTGCATGATTCTTTTCATGGATAAATTTGTTAGCACTGTTTTTGGGGAATCTGAGAAAGGACATTCTGGATTGATTTGAAGCCAATGGTGACTAAGGAAATACCTTCAGAAAAAAATAGAATGAACCTTTCTGAGAAAGTTCTTTGTGATTTGTGAATTCAGTTCAGAGAGTTACACCTTTATTTTCATGGAGCAGTTGCTAACAGTTTTCATGGAATCTGCAACAGATTTTTTCGAGCACTTTGTGGCCTATTTTGAAAAAGGAAATAACCTCATAGAAAAATTAGAAAGAAGCTTTCTGAGAAATTCCTTTGTGATGTGTGAATTCAACTCACAGAATTACACTGTACTTTTCATTAAACAGTTTGCTAACACTGTTTTCT
>NW_012119365.1:15260-17362 GCF_000951035.1 Colobus angolensis palliatus | reverse complement strand
TGTTCAGATTAAAATTAGAAAGAAGCTTTCTGAGAAACTGCTTTGTAATGAGTGAATTCATCTCACAGAGTTACACTGTTCTTTTCATTGAGCAGTTTGTTAACATTGTTTTCTAGGAATCTGCAATGGGATACTTCAGAGCAACGTTACGCTTAAATTGACAAAGGAAACACATTCATATAAAAAGTAGAAATAAGCTTTATGAGAAACTGCTTTGTGATTTGTTAGTTCATCTCACAGAGTTACATGATTCTTTTCATGGATCAATTTTTAGCACTGTTTTTCGGGTATCTGAGTAGGGATATTTTGGATAGCATTGGAACCTAGGGTGACAAAGAAATTATCCTCAGTTAACAACCAGAAAGAAGCTTTCTGAGAAAGGCTTTTGGGGTGTGTGAACTCATCTCACAGAGTTACACCTTTGTTTTCATGGAGCAGTATGTTAACACTGTTTTCATGGAATCAGCAAAGAGATACTTGGGAGTGCATTGAGGCCTAGAGTGAAAAAGGAAACATCCTCAGATAAAAACTACAAAGAAACTTCCTGAGAAACTGGTTTGCTATGAGTTAATTCTTCTGACAGAGTTACACTGTTCTTTTCTTTGAGACATATTATAACAATGTTTTTCTGAAGTCTGCGATAGGATATTTGGGAGTGCATTGAAACTTATGGTAACAAAAGAAATATCCCCATAGAAAAAACAAAAAGAAACTTTCTGAGAAACTGCTCTGTGATGTGTGAATCCAACTCACTTATTTAAACTGTTCTTTTCATTGATCAGTTTGCTAACTCGGTATTCTTGCAATCTACTATGGGATATTTCAGAGTGCATTGAAGCTTATTGTGAAAAAGTAAATATCCTCACACAAATACTAGAAAGAAACATTCTGAGAAAATGCTTTGTGATTTGTGAATTCATCGCACAGTGTTACACGATTCTTCTCATGGATGAATTTCATAGCACTGTTTTTGGGGAATCTGTCAATGGTTGTTTTGGATCGCATTGAAGCCTATGGTGACAAGGGAAACATCCTCACATAAAAACTATAAAGGATTTTTCCCAGAATCTGCAACAAGATATACGGGAGTGCATTGTGGCCCATGTATAAAAAGGAAATATCCTTGGATAAAAAGAAGAAAGAAGCTTTCTGAGAAATGGCTTTGTCATCTGTGAATTCATTACACAGAGTTACACTATTCTTTCAAGGATCAGTTTGCTAGCATTGTATTTGTGTAATCTGAGAAGGAACATTTAGGTTTGCTTTGAAGCCTATGGTAACAAAGGAAATATCCTCTGTTAAAACTAGAAAAAGCTTCATGAGAAACTGGTTTGTGAAGAGTATATTAATCTCACAGAGAAACACTTTTCGTTACATTGGGCAGTTTGCTAACACTGTTTTCGTGGAATCTGTCATTGGATATTCTGAGGGCATTGAGTCCTATGGTGAAAAATTAAATATCCTTAGATAGAAAGTGTAGAGAAAACTGAGAAAATGCTTTGTGATGTCTGAATTCATCTCACAGATCACACCACTCTTTCATGGAGGAATTTGCTAGCACTGTTTTTGTTGAATCACATAAGTGATATTTCGGATAGCATAGAATCCTACGGTGAGAAATGAAATATCGTCAGATAAAAAGTGGACAGAAGACTTCTCAAAAACTGCTTTGTGGTGTGTGAAGTCATCTAAAAGAGTTACACCATTGCTTTCCTTGAGAAGTTTGCTAACGCTGTTTTGCAGAATCTGCAATGAGATATACAGGAGCCCATTGAGGCCTGTGTTTATAAAGAAAATATCTACGGATACAAAGAAGAAAGAACCTTTCTGGAAAATGGCTTTATGATGTGAGAATTCATTCCACAGAGTTACACTACCCATCCATGGAGCAGGTTGCTAATATTGTATTTGTGGAATGTGAGAAGGGATATATTGGATCGCTTTGAAGCCTATGGTAACAAAGGAAATATCTTCAGATAAACCTAGAGAAAGCTTCTTGAGACACTCCTTTGTGATGAGTGTATTCATCTCACAGAGATACACTTTTTGTTACATTGAGCAGTTTGCTAACACCGTTTTTGTGGAATCTGCCATGGGATATT
>NW_012119365.1:14403-14701 GCF_000951035.1 Colobus angolensis palliatus | reverse complement strand
GAATCTGAGAAGGGATTATTTGAATCACTTTGAAGCCTATGGTGACAAAGGAAAAATTGTCAGATAAAATCCAGAAAGAAGCTTTCTTAGAAACAACTTTGTGGTTTGTGAATACATCTCATGGTTACACCACTCTTTTGTGGAGTCGTTGGCTAGCACTGTTTTTGTGGAATCTGCGAGGTGATATTTTGGATTGCTTTGAAGCCTATGTTGACAAAGGAAATATCCTCAGATAAAAACTGGAAACAAGCTTTCTGAGAAACTGCTTTGTGATGTATGAATTCATCTCAGAGTTAAA
>NW_012119365.1:12819-14353 GCF_000951035.1 Colobus angolensis palliatus | reverse complement strand
GAAACAAGCTTTCTGAGAAACTGCTTTGTGATGTATGAATTCATCTCAGAGTTAAACTACTCTTTCATGGAGCCATTTGCTAGCATTGTTTTTGTGGAATCTCAGAACAGATATCTTTGATCACTTTGAAGCCTAGGGTGAGAAACGAAATATCCTCAGATAAAAACGAGAAAGAAACTTTCTGAGAAACCGTTTGGTGATATGTGAATTCATCTCACAGTTGTACACAACTTTTTCAGGGACCCGTTTGCTAGCACTATTTTTGTGGAATCTAAGAAGGGATATTTTGGATCACTTTGAAGCCAACAGTGACAAAGGACTTATCCTAAGATAAAAACCAGAAATAAACTTTCTGAGAAACAGCTTTGTGATTTGTGAAATCGTCTCACAGAGTTACACCACTCTTTCATGGAGTCATTGGTTAGCACTCTTTTTGTGGAATCTGACAAGGGATATTTATGATCGCTTTGAAGCCTATGGTGACAAAGGAAATATCCTCAGATAAAAACCAGAGAGAAGCTTTCTGAGAAATTGTTTTGTGAAGAGTGAATTCATCTCACAGAGTTATGCCCCTTTTCCATTGAGCCGTTGGTTAGCACTGTTTTTGTAGAATCTGAGAAGTAATAATTTTGATCGCTTTGGTGCCTATGGTGACAAAGGAAATATCCTCAGATAAAAACTAGAAAGAATCTTTCTGAGAAACTGCTTTGTGATATGAAAATGCATCTCACAGAGTTACACCACTCTTTCATGAAAGAATGTGCTAGCACTGTTGTTGTGGAATCACAGAAGTGATATTATGGATAGCATAGAATCCTGCGGTGACATACGAAATATCCTCAGATAAAAGCTGGACACAAGCCTTCTCAGAAACTGCTTTTTAGTATGTGAATTCTTCTTACTGAGTTACACCATTGCTTTCATTGAGAAGTTTACTAACACTGTTTTTGCAGAATCTGCAATGAGATGTATGGGAGCGCATTGAGGCCCATGTTTAAAAATGAAATATTTTCAGATAAAAAGAAGAAAGAAGATTTCTGAGAAAATGTTTTGTGATGAGAAAATTCATCACACATTGTTACACTACTCTTTCATGGAGCAGTTTGCTAGCATTGTATTTGTGAAATCTGAGAAGGGACATTTTAGATCACTTTGATGCCTATGGTAACAAAGGAAATATCCTCAGATAAAACTAGAAAAAGGTTTTGGAGAAACTGCTTTGTAATTATTGTATTCATCTTACAGAGATACAGTTTTCGTTACATTGAGCAGTTTGCTAACACTGTTTTCGTGGAATCTGCCATGGGATATTCCAAGGGTGTTGAGTCCTATGTTGAAAAGTTAAATATCCTTAGAGAAAAACTGGAGAGAAGTCTTCTGAGAAACTGCCTTGTGATGTGTGCATTCATTTCCCCGAGCTACACCACACTTTTCCTTGAGAAGTTTTCTAACAATATTTTCAAGGAATCTGCAATGAGCTACATGGTAGCGCATCGAGGCCTTTGTTTAAATAGGAAATATCCTCATATAAAAA
>NW_012119365.1:12188-12529 GCF_000951035.1 Colobus angolensis palliatus | reverse complement strand
TTGGATAGCACAGAATCCTATGGTGAGAAATGAAATATCCTCAGATAAAAACTGGAGAGAAGCCTTCTCAGAAACTGCTTTGTAGTGTGTGAATTAATCTCAGAGAGTTACACCTTTGCTTCATTGAGAGGTTTGCTAACACTGTTTTCACAGAATCTGCAATAAGATATATGGGAGTGCCTTGAGGCCCATGTTTAAAAAGGGAATATCATCGGATAAAAAGAAGAAAGAAACTTTCTGAGAAACGGCTTCATGATATGTGAATTTATCACACAGAGTTACACTATTCTTTCAAGGAGCAGTTTGCTAGAACTGTATTTGTTCAATTGGAGAAGGGATAG
>NW_012119365.1:5805-9878 GCF_000951035.1 Colobus angolensis palliatus | reverse complement strand
ACAGAAGCTGTCTCAGAAATTGCTTTGTCGTGTGTGAATTCATCTCACAGAGTTACACAATTGCTTTCACTGAGAAATTTGCTAACACTGTTGTCGCAGAATCTGCAATGAGATATACAAGAGCACATTGAGGCCCGTGTTTAAAAAGTATATATCTTCAGATAAAAAGAAGAAAGAAGCATTCTGAGAAACTATTTTGTGATGTGAGAATTCATCACACAGAATTACACTACTCTTTCATGGATCCTTTTGCTGCCACTCTTTTTGTGGAATCTGAAAAGGGATATTTTTATTGCTTTGAAGCCCATGGTGACGAAATATCCTCAGATAAAAACCAGAAAGAAACTTTCTGAGAAACTACTATGTGATGTATGAGTTCATCTCACAGAAGTACACTACTTTTTCATGGAGCTGCTTCCTAGCACTTTTTTTGTGGAATCTGAGAAGGGATATTTTTGATCACTTTGAAGCCTATGGTGACAAAGGAAATATCCTCAGATAAAATCCAGAAGGATGCTATCTGAAAAACTGCTTTGTGATCTGTGAATTATTCTCACAGTGTTACACAACTCTTTCATGGAGCTGTTTGCTAGCACTGTCTTTGTGGAATGTGAGAAGGGATATTCTGGATCACTTTGAAGCCTATGGTGGCAAAGGAAATATCTTCAGACAAAAACCATAAAGAAGCTTTCTGAGAAACAGCTTTGTGATTAGTGAATTCGTCTCACAGAGTTACACCACTCTTTCATGGAGCCATTGGCTAGCATTGTTTTTGTGGAAGGTGAGAAGGGGTGTTTTGGATCGCTTTGAAGCCTATGGTGACAAAGGAAATATATGCAGATGAAAACCAGAAAGAAGCTCTCTGAGAAACTGCTTTGTGATTTGTGAATTCATTTCACAGTATTACACAACTTGTTTCATGGAGCTGCTTGGTAGAAATGTTTTTGTGGAATCTGACAAGAGATATTTTTGTTCACTTTGAAGCCTATGGTGACAAAGGAAATCTCCTCAGATTAAAACTAGAAAGAATCTTTCTGAGAAACTGCTTTGTGAAGTGAGAATTCATCTCACAAAGTTACACCACTTTTTCATGGAGGAATTTGCTAGCACTATTTTTTGGAATCACAGAAGTGATATTTTGGATTGCATAGAATCCTGTGGTGAGAAATGAAATATCCTGAAAAAAAGTGGACAGAAGACTTCTCAGAAACTGCTTTGTGGTGTGTGAATTCATCTCACAGAGTTACACCAATGCTTTCATTGAAAGTTTGCTAACACTGGTTTCACAGAATCTGCAATGAGATATATGGGAGCGCAATGAGGCCCGTGTTTATAAAGGAAATGTCTCTTGATGAAAAGAAGAAAGAAGTTTTATGGGAACCTGCTTTGTGATTTCTGAATTAATCTGTGAGTTACATCACTCTTTCATGGAGCTGTTGGCTAACACTGTTTTTGTGGAATCTGAGAGGTGATATTTTCGATCGCTTTGATGCTCATGGTAACAAAGGAAATATCCTCATATGAAAACTAGAAAGAAGCTGTCTGAGAAACTGCTTTGTGAGTTGTGAATTCATCTCAGAGAGTTACACCACTCTTTCATGGAGGAGTTTGCTAGCACTGTTTTTGTGGAATCTCAGATGTGATATTTTGGATAGCATTGAATCCCATGGTGAAAAATGAAATATCCTCAGATATAAACTAGAGAGAAGCCTTCTCAGAAACTGCTTTGTTGTGTGTGAATTCATCTCCCAATGTTACATCATTGCTTTCATTGAGATTTTTGCTAACACTGTTGTCATAGAATCTGAAATGAGACACACGGGGGCTCATTGAGGCCTGAAATATCCTCAGATAAAAGCAAGAAAAAAGCATTCTGAGGAACTGGTTTGTGATAGTGAATTCATCTCACAGAGTTACACTACACTTTCATGGAGCAGTTTGCTAGCACTGTATATATGGAATCTGTTAAGGGCCATTCTTGATCACTTTGAAGCCTATGGTGACAAAGGAAATATCCTCAGATTTAAAACTAGAAAGAAACTTTCTGAGAAACTGCTTTTTTGATGTGTGAATTATCTCACAGACTTACATGACTCTTTCATGGAGCCCTTGGCTAGCACTTTTTTTGAGGAATCTGAGAAGTGATGTTTTGCATCACTTTGAAGCCTATGGTGATAAAGGAAATACCCTCAGATAAAAGCTAGAGAGAATTTTTCTGAGAAACTGCTTTGTGATGTGTGAATTCGTCTCAGAAGGTACACCACTCTTTCATGGAGGAGTTTGCTAGCACTGCTTTCATGGATTCTCAGAAGTGATATTTCAGATGGCATGAATCCTATGGTGACAAATGAAATATCCTCAGATAAAAACTGGAGAGAAGCCTCTCAGAAACTACTTTGTGGTGTGTGAATTCATCTCAGAATGTTCTACCATTGCTGTCATTGAGAAGTTTGCTAAGACTATTTTCAAAGAATCTGCAATGAGATACACAGGAGCACATTGAGGCCCATGTTTAAAAAGGAAATATCCTGGGATTAAAAGAAGAAAGGAGCTTTCTGAGAAACGGCTGTGTGATCTGTGAATTCATCACACAGAGTTACACTATTCTTTCAAGGAGCAGTTTGCTAGAACTGTATTTATTCAATCTGAGAAGGGATAGATTTGACCACTTTGAAGCCTAAGGTAATAAAGGAAATATCCTCAGTGAAAACTAGAAGAAGCTTTATGAGAAACTGCTTTGTGATGAGTGTATTCATCTCACAGAGATACACTTTTCGTTACATTGAGCAGTTTGTTAACACTGTTTTCGTGGTATCTGCCATGGAATATTCCGAGGGCATTGAGTCCTATGGTGAAAAGTTAAATATCCTTAGATAAATTCTACAGAGAAGCCTTCTGAGAAACTGCTTTGTGATGTGTGAATTGATCTCAAAGAGCTATATCACACTTTCCATTGAGAAGTTTCCTAACAATATTTCATGGACTCTGCAATGAGATATATGGGAGCGCACTGAGGCCTGAAATATCCTTAGATAAAAACAAGAATGAAGGTTTCTGAGAAAATGCTTTGTGATGTGTGAATTCGTCTCACAAAGTTACCCTACTCTTTCATGGAGGAATTTGCTAGCACTGTTTTTGTGGTATCACAGAAATGATATTTTGGATTGCATAGAATCCTATGGTGAGAAATGAAATATTCCCAGATAAAAACTAGACAGATGTCTTCTCAGAAACTGCTTTGTGATGTGTGAATTCATCTCACAGAGTTACACCATTGCTTTCATTGATAAGTTTGTTAACACGGTTTTTGCAGAATATGCAATGAGATATATGGGAGTGCATTGAGGTCTGTGTTTATATAGGAAATATCTTCAGATAAAAAGAAGAAAGAAGCTTTCTAAGAAGCAGCTTTGTGATTTCTGAATTCATCTGAGAGTTACATCACTGTGGAAAGAAGCTTTGTGAGAGTCTGCTTTCGAATTTTCAATTCATATCACAGAAATACAGCACTCTTTCATGGAGTAGTTTGCTAGTACTCTTTTTGTGGAATCTCAGATGTGATATTTGGCATAGCATTGAATCCCATGGTGAGAAATGAAATATCCTCAGATATAAACTGGAGAGAAACCTTCTCAGAAACCACTTTGTGGTGTGTGAATTCATCTCACGGTGTTACATCATTGTTTTCATTGACATGTCTGTTAACACTGTTGTCGCAGGATCTGCAATGAGACACAGGGGGGTGCATTGAGGTCTGAAATATCCTCAGATCAAAGCAAGAAAGAAGCTTTCTGAGAAACTGCTTTGTGATGTCTGAATTCATCTCACAGAGTTACCCTACACTTTCATGGAGCAGTTTGCTAGCACTGTATAGTTGGAATCTGATAAGGGGCATTTTTGATCGCTTTGAAGCCTACGGTGACAATGGAAATATCCTCAGATAAATAATACAAAGAAGTTTTCTGAGAAAATGCTTTATGATGTGTGAATTCATCTGATAGAGTTGCACCACTGTTTCATGGAGGAGTTTGATAGCAGTGTTTTTGTGGAATCTCAGATTTGATATTTTGGAT
>NW_012119365.1:4651-5030 GCF_000951035.1 Colobus angolensis palliatus | reverse complement strand
ATTCATCTCACAGAGTTACACCACTGCTTTCATTGAGAAGTTTTCTAACACTGTTTTTGTAGAATCTGCAAAGAGCTATATGGGAGTGCATTGAGGTGCATGTTTAAAAAGGAAATATCTTCATTTAAAAAGAATAAAGAAGCTTTCTGAGAAACTGCTTTGTGATGTTTGAATTCATTCCACAGAGTTACAAAACTCTTTCATGCAGCCGTTGGCTAGCACTGTTTGCGGAATCTGAGAAGTGATACTGTGGATTGCTTTGAAGCCTATGGTGACGAAATATCCTCAGATATAAATGAGAAAGAAGCTTTCTGTGAAAATGCTTTGGAATGTGCGAATTCATCTCACAGACTTACACTATTCTCTCATGGAGCTGTTT
>NW_012119365.1:2716-3043 GCF_000951035.1 Colobus angolensis palliatus | reverse complement strand
AATGAGATATACAGGAGCGCATTGAGGCCCATGTTTAAAAAGGAATTATCTTTGGATAGAAAGAAGAAAGAAGTTTTCAGAGAAACTGGTTTGTGATGTGGGAATTCATCACACAGAGTTACATTACTCTTTCATGGAGTCATTCAAAATCACTGTTTTTGGGCAATCTGAGAATGAAATCCAAGAAGTAATATTTTGGGTCACATTTAAGCCTATGGTGACAAAGGAAATATCCTCAGATAAAAACTAGGGAGAAGCTTTGATAAACTGCTTTATGATGTGTGAATTCATCTCAAAGATTTACATCAATTTTTCATGAAGCCATTG
>NW_012119365.1:2358-2666 GCF_000951035.1 Colobus angolensis palliatus | reverse complement strand
TCCTCAGATAAAAACTAGGGAGAAGCTTTGATAAACTGCTTTATGATGTGTGAATTCATCTCAAAGATTTACATCAATTTTTCATGAAGCCATTGGCTAGTACTGTTTTTATGCTATCTGAGAAGTGATCATTTGAGTCACCTTGAAGTCCATGTTGACAAAAGAAATATCCTCAGATAAAAACTAGAAAGGTTTCTGAGAATCTGCTTTGTGATGTGTGAATTCATCTCACAGTATTATACTACTCTTTCATGGAGCCGTTTGTTAGCACTGTTTCTGTGGAATCTGAGAAAGGATACTTTTTTTTT
>NW_012119365.1:0-340 GCF_000951035.1 Colobus angolensis palliatus | reverse complement strand
ATTTTCTAGTTGATTTGCGTAGAGGTGATTATAGTTTTCTCTGACGGTAGTTTGTATTTCTGTGGGGTCGGTGATGATATCCCCTTTATCATTTTTTATTGCATCTATTTGATTCCTCTCTCTTTTTCTTCTTTATTAGTCTTGCTAGTGGTCTGTCAATTTCGTTGATCTTTTCGAAAAACCAACTCCTGGATTCACTGATTTTTTGGAGGGTTTTTTGCGTTTCTATCTCCTTCAGTTCTGCTCTGATCTTAGTTATTTCTTGCCTTCTGCTAGCTTTTGAGTGTGTTTGCTCTTCCGTCCCTAGTTCTTTTAATTGTGATGCTAGAGTGTCAATTTT
>NW_012119364.1:5821-6976 GCF_000951035.1 Colobus angolensis palliatus | reverse complement strand
CCACCCCAAACAGGCCCTGGTGTGTGATGTTCCCCTCCCTGTGTCCATGTGTTCTCATTGTTCAACTCTCACTTACAAGTGAGAACGTGCGGTGTTTGGTTTTCTGTTCTTGTGTTAGTTTGCTGAGAATGATGGTTTTCAGCTTCATTCATGTCCCTGCAAAGGACATGAACTCATCCTCTTTTATGGCTGCATAATATTCCATGGTATATATGTGCCACATTTTCTTTGTCCAGTCTATCATTGATGGGCATTTGGGTTGGTTCCAAGTCTTTGCTATTGTGAACAGTGCTGCAATAAACATATGTGTGCATGTGTCTTTATAGCAGGATGATTTATAATCCTTTGGATATATACCCAGTAATGGGATTGCTGGGTCAAAGTGTATTTCTGGTTCTAGATCCTTGAGGAATCACCACACTGTGTTCCACAATGGCTGAACTAATTTATGCTCCCACCAACAGTGTAATAGCATTTCTATTTCTCAACATCCTCTCCAGCATCTGTTGTTTCCTGACTTTTTAATGATCACCATTCTCACTGGCATGAGATGGTATCTCATTGTGGTTTTGATTTGCACTTCTCTAATGACCAGTGATGTTGAGCTTTTTTTCATATTTTTGTTGGCTACATAGATGTCTTCTTTTGCGAAGTATCTGTTCATATCCTTCACCCACTTTTTGCGGTTGTTTTTTTTCTTGTAAATTTGTTTCAGTTCCTTGTAGATTCTGGATATTAGCCCTTTGTCAGACGGATAGATTGCAAAATTTTTCTCCCATTCTGTAGGTTGCCTGTTCCCTCTGATGATCGTTTCTTTTGCTGTATGGAAGCTCTTTAGTTTAATTAGATCCTATTTGTCCATTTTGGTTTTTGTTGCTGTTGCTTTTGGTGTTTTAGTCATGAAGTCTTTGCAGCCTGTGTCCTGAATAGTATTGCCTAGGTTTTCTTCTAGGGTTTTTATGATTTTAGGTCTTACATTTAAGTCTTTAATCCCTCTTGAGTTAATTTTTGTATAAGGTGTAAGGAAGGCGTCCAGTTTCAGTTTTCTGTATATGGCTAGCCAGTTTTCCTAACACCATTTATTAAATAGGGAATCCTTTCCCCATTTCTTGTTTTTGTCAGGTTTGTCAAAGATCAGATAGTTGTAGATGTGTA
>NW_012119364.1:0-831 GCF_000951035.1 Colobus angolensis palliatus | reverse complement strand
AGACAGGCATAAGAAATTATAAAAGTATTAATTTGGGGAACTAATAAATGTCCACGAAATCTTCACAATTTATGTTCTTCTGCCATGGCTTCAGCTGGTCCCTCTGTTCACGGTCCCTGACTTCCCACAATATTCCTAGGTATTTTATTCTCTTTGTGGCAGTTGTGAATGGGAGTTCACTCATGATTTGACTCTCTGTCTATTATTGGTGTATAGGAATGCTTGTGATTTTTGCACATTGATTTTGTATCCTGAGGCTTTGCTGAAGTTACTTATGAGCTTAAGAAGTTTTTGGGCGCTGATGATGGGGTTTTCTAAATATACAATCATGTCATCTGCAAACAGTGACAATTTGACTTCCTCTCTTCCTATTTAAATACCCTTTATTTCTTTCTCTTGCCTGATTGCCTTGGACAGAACTTCCAATACTATGTTGAATAGGAGTGGTGAGAGAGGGCATCCTTGTCTTGTGCCGGTTTTCAAAGGGAATGCTACCAACTTTTCCCTATTCAGTATGATATTGGCTATTGTTTTGTCATAAATAGCTCTTATTATTTGGAGATACATTCCACTGATACCTAGTTTATTGACAGTTTTTAGCATAAAGGAGTGTTGAATTTTATTGAAGGCCTTTTCTGCATCTATTGAGATAATCACGTGGTTTTTGTCTTTGGTTCTGTTTATATGCTGGATTATGTTTATTGATTTGCATATGTTGAAACAGCCTTGCATCCCAGGAATGAAGCCCACTTGATCATGGTGGATAAGCTTTTTGATGTGCTGCTGGATTCGGTTTACCAGTATTTTATTGAGGATTTTTGCATCGATGTT
>NW_012119363.1:3697-4936 GCF_000951035.1 Colobus angolensis palliatus | reverse complement strand
TATTTGTAGAGATGGGGTCTCTCTAGGCAGCCCAGGCTGGTCTCAAACTTTTGAGCTCAAGCATTCCGCTCACCTCGGCCTCCCAAAGTGCAGGGATCGTGGGGCTGAGCTGCGGAGCCTGGCCCCCGTGCGGATTCCTGAGCCCGACCTCCAGAGCATTGTAGATCCCTCTTGTTTCTGGGGAGGCCTGACCACCTGTGTTTCCAACCAGCCTGTGCTCCTCCTTCCCAGCCCCCGGCCACCAGGTGACTTTGAGGCAGCGGGTCCCTGGACCGCCCTGTGAGAAAACACTTCAGTTGAGCGGGAAGCATATTATTAACTCCCCCTACCTGGAGCTTAGGTGTCTTCAGAACGTGGACCATCTGGGCTGGGTGGGTTTTACTCTTTTCTTAGACTTGAATTCTCACTTGGTTCCCTGAGCCCATCAAGAGCAATCGAATCAGAATCTCTGGGCGTGGGGCCCAGGAGCATGATATTTTTAAATTCCCGAGCTGATTCCAAATACAATCAGACCTGACAGCCATTGGGATGTGGCGGCTGGGATTGAATCCACAATCCTGGGTATCATTCCCAGGATAATCCACAACCCTGGGTATTGATTCCCGAGGCCCTGAGGCAATGAGCCCCTCGTCAGTTACCTGGGGAACCTGTTTCATTTTGCATATACATCCTTGCGTTGCTCCTCGGTCTCCAGCCTCAGGATGTGGCCTGGGCATTCGTACTTTTCAAAAGCCCCCGGAAGACAGACCTTGTGACCATCCAGGTTTGGGAACCACTGCCTGGAGGGCAGGTACTGGCTGTACTTTGATTCCTGTGTTAGCTGCAGATGCTGTGGGTGGGTGTGTTCACAAGCACTGTTTGACGATGAAGGTGTCACGCCTGCCGCTCTGAGGCCTCCTGGGTCCCAGGCCATCAAGAAGAGTCTTAACCCTCTTTGACTATCTGTTTTCTGTTTCAGGTCTGGAGTTCCCCTGGGGGCCTAAACCCTTCCGGGAAGTCATCGCAGGGCCCTTGCTTCGAAATAACGGGCAGTCCCTGGAGAGCAGCAGCCTGGAGGGGTCTCACGTGGGCGTCTACTTCTCCGCGCACTGGGTGAGTGTTCGGCCGCCTGTGGCTCACACAGAAGGAAGCAGGGACGTGCCCAGCAAGCCCAGCTGTGGTTGGCGTCTGGGGGTGAGATGCACAGGCAGGAATTTCCCAGCCGTGTGGTCTTTTCCTGTGCCTGAGTCCTGCTTGAAT
>NW_012119363.1:0-1282 GCF_000951035.1 Colobus angolensis palliatus | reverse complement strand
TGTCGCCCAGGCTGGAGTGCAGTGGCGCAATCTTGGCTCACTGCAACCTCGGCCTCCTGGGTTCACACCATTCTCCTGCCTCAGCCTCCTGAGCAGCTGGGACCACAGGCGCCCGCCACCATGCCCGGCTAATTTTTTATATTTTTAGTACAGACGGGGTTTCACCATGTGAGTCAGGATGGTCTCGATCTCCTGACCTCGTGATCCGCCCGCCTCGGCCTCCCAAAGTGCTGGGATTGCAGATGTGAGCCACTGTGCCTGGCCACAATTACTTTAAAAAATTTTTAAGCATCAACTTTATTGAATCATAATGTATACATGATAAAATGCATGCATTTAAGGTACACAGTTCAGCTGACCAATGTACATACCATGTAACCACCGTCACCACAGACAAGACCCGGAACATTTTCATCACACTGTAGGTTCCTTGGGTCCGTCTCCTCCCATAAACCCAGCCCCAGGAAACCCCTGATTCGCTTCTGCCGCTTGAGTAGATGTGCCTTTCCTAGGGTTTTTTACATGTGGAATCAAAGGTATATGGTTGGTTTAAATTTGTGGCCCCATATAAGTCACTGTTCCGTGCACAAATTAGAACTCCCGCGGGTATGCAGTGACTGTGCACATCTAAGCTCCTGAAGCAAGAAAGACTTGTCTGTGCTGAGAAATGGAAAGTTGGACTTGAGTTACGTTGCTCAGATGGGAGCAGCCGAAGTGGGCTGGCGTCTGAGCTGGGACCCGCCTGCTGTGTGGAGGCATTTGCTTCTTAGTGGACCCCAGCCTGGGTAGAATAACACACTCCCACAGCCGGTGGCCTGAGAAGCACAGTGGCTGGAAACCCCGGCTTCCGCCGAATCCCTGGGCAGAACTCAGCACAGGTGGGAGGATTTGGCGGTGGTGCAGTGGGGACGCTGAGCCGTGCTCACCGCGTGTGTCTCTCTGCAGGTCGGAGGAGTCCTTCAAACAGTACTTCAGTGAGATGCCCTGGCTTGCCGTCCCCTACACTGACGAGGCCCGGCGGTCACGCCTCAACCGACTGTACGGAATCCAAGGTAGGTGCTCCAGGCCCCGGCTGCCTGCGGCTCCTGAGCACCTGCTCACCTGGGCCCACCGTGTCTTTGGCTTTCCTCTAAGAAGAAAGGCATCATTATTTCCATGAATATTCATGTTCCTCTCATGTTTCTCCACAGTGTAGAATTTTCCTGGTGTGAATTCTAATCCATTTTTTAAAAATAAGTATTGTCAGTCTGGGTGTGGTAGCTCACACCTGTAATCCCAGCAC
>NW_012119362.1:4694-6550 GCF_000951035.1 Colobus angolensis palliatus | reverse complement strand
AGGGAGGGAGGGAGGGAGGGAAGGAAGGACATTTCAGGTGGAGGGACAGCAACTGCGGAGGCCCTGGTAGTTGAAGATACTATGTCTAGATAACTCCATCACCTTGGCTTATGCCATGTGGGGGTTTGCCTATCTCATATAGCAAGAAACCTAAAAGTAGGCAAAAGTTTACAGTGCAGCTATGTCAGGACCAGCATCTCTGCAATTTGTTTGGTCTTCCCTTATGCAGCTCAGGCCATCCTATCTAAGACTAGGGCAGGAGTAAGGGGAAAGTTTTAAGCTAACTGTATATGTCCTTTTTGGTTTGTTCTATTTCAAGAAAGCAAAACGTTTTCCAGAAACTTTGAGCAGGTATCTGTGTATGTCACATTAACTGGAATGCTATTCCACAGGCATCCCTAACTGCAGCAGGAGCTGGAAAAGTAACATTTAGTTGGAAATACTGATAGTTTAAACACAATTGAAGTTCAGTTATCAAAGGAGAAAATAGGCCATAGATATTTCAGAAAAATGGTATGTTCTAAGTCTTCTTTTAAAAAAGCCATGGAGGGGGCCAAGTGTGGTGGCTCACACCTGTAATTCCAGCACTTTGGGAAGCCAAGGCAGACAGATCACTTGAGGTCAGGAGTTTGAGATTAGCCTGGTCAACATGGTGAAACCCTGTCTCTACTAAAAATACAAAAATTGGCCTGGTGTGGTGGCACACGCTTGTAATCCCAACTACTCTGCAGGTTAAGGCAGGAGAATTGCTTGAACTCGAGAGGTGGAGGCTACAGAAAGATAAGATTACATCGCTATACTCCAGCCTGGGCAACAGAGTGAGACTCCATCTAAAAAAAAAAGGCCATGGAGGCTGAACTCCAAAGATAGAGAGACAGCATAGTGTAAGATGATTTTTGAGATGTGTGGAGAGGTCAAATGCTACAGAAACTGAGGGCGATGGTCAGGCATCACCAACTGTAGTCAACCACATGTTAAAGTTGGATTGTTCCATCTTCTGTTTTCCACATCCACCTGTTTCCCTCCACTCTTTCCTCTGAAGGTCTGTGTGAGGCCTGACTTTGCTTAGATTCTTGCAGTCCTCTTCTAACTGTGCCCCTTTGCCTCCACTTCCTGCCTGCATTCTTGCAGCTCCTGTCTGTGACTTTAAAAAAAAGTAAATCTCAACATTCCTCAGGGCTCCCTGTGACTTAAATTCCAAGTTTCTCTGTGTGACCTTCAAGTCATTTCTGAACTGCCTCCTTATCCTGCAGCCACAGCCCCTGCCACCTCCTCCTTCCACAACTATCTTATCACTGCCATCCTGTGTTATTTGTGATTCTCCCGACATCCATCATGAACATTTGCCTTACTTGAAGTCCTTTTTCTGCGGGTCAATTCCAGAGTCAGAGGGGGCTTTTCTTGACTTCCTCGTGGAAAAGGGACAACTCATTCCTTTGCCTTCCCAACCCTCTTACACTCCACCCCTAGGTGCTGCACATTCCCCTAGAGGGCTTTTGTTTCTCCACCTGAATATCTTCTTCCCACTGGTCTCTGAGGTCACAGGGAGCAAAGACCACACCTCATTCATCTTGGTCTCTGACTCTGAGCACAGCACCCTGACACCAACATAAGCTGTAACTACAAATTCAGTGGAATTAGCATGAAGGTCAGGAGCCAACAGGCTGTGGTGGCTCATTGAGGCATTATTGTTTTTGTTTTTGAGGTGGAGTCTTGCTCTGTTGCCCAGGCTGGAGTGTAGTGGTACGATGATGGCTTAATGCAACTTCTGCCTTCCGGGTTCAAGCGATTGATTCTCCTGCCTCAGCCTCCTGAGTAGCTGGGATTACACGTGTGTGCCACCACGCCCAACTAAT
>NW_012119362.1:0-354 GCF_000951035.1 Colobus angolensis palliatus | reverse complement strand
CTTTCCCAAACCTCTTCCACATTCACCTGTAAGACTGATTTTTGCCTCTGTAGATGAAGGTGAGATAAGAGAGGTTTGTGAGCTTCACCTCTGTTTACTTCACCCTGATTCAAGCCACCATCTTCTCTTGCTGGACTTTGTCTGTAACTTTCAAATCAGTCCCCTTGTGTTGATGCTTGCACCCTCCAATCTAATCTCCATATAGCAATGACAGCGATCTTCTAAAATTGTAAGTCACTTAAGCAAACAGAAGAAAAGTAATAATAATTACATCCCTAATTCTCTCTCTCTGTCTCACGTCTAATGCCTATGCCTAATCTATGTCTATATCTACCTATGCCTACCCACTTTTCT
>NW_012119361.1:5861-6401 GCF_000951035.1 Colobus angolensis palliatus | reverse complement strand
ATGCCACTGTACTTCAGCCTGAGCAACAGAGCAAGACTCAGTCTCAAAAAAAAAAGAAGGGAACATATGTTCTTTTTAAATAGGAGCTATTATCAATTTACAAATGAAAAACACCTTCAAAGGTCCAAAATTTATTTTGTTATGCCAGTATAATATAGTGGTTAAGGCTGGGTGTAATGGCTCATGCCTATAATCCCAGCACTCTGGGAGACGGAGGCGGGTGGATCACCTGAGATCAGGAGTTCAAGAACAGCCTGTTGATTCATAATCTGAATCAACATGACAACCCATAGCCTATTCATTAGCCTCATTACTCTACTATTCTTTAACCAATTCAATGCCAACATGGTAAAGCCCCGTCTCTCCTAAAAATACCAAAATTAGCCTGGCATGGTGGCGGTCGCTTGTAGTCCCAGCTACTTGGAGGCTGAGGCCGAATTGCTTGAACCTGGGAGGCAGAGGTTGCAGCAAGCTGATATCACACCAGTGCACTCCAGCCTGGGCAACAAAGCGAGACTATGTCTCAATTAAAAAAAAAAA
>NW_012119361.1:0-591 GCF_000951035.1 Colobus angolensis palliatus | reverse complement strand
TTTTTGAGACAGAGTTTCACTCTTGTTGCCCAGCCTAGAGTGCAATGGCGCGGTCTTGGCTCACCGCAACCTCTGCCTCCTCAAACAATTTTCCTGCCTCAGCCTCCTGAGTGGCTGGGATTACAGGCATGTGCCACCACTCCCAGTTAATTTTGTATTTTTTGTAGAGACAGGGTTTCTCCATGCTGGTCAGTCTGGTCTTGAACTCCCGACCTCAGGTGATCCTCCCGCCTCGGCCTCCCAAAGTGCTGGGATTACAGGCATGAGCCACCATGCCTGGCCACACCTGGCTAATTTTTTTTTCTTTTATCTTTTTCCTCCGGAGTAGCTGGGATTACAGGCATCTGCCACCACACCCACTAATTTTTTAAAAAAATAATTTATTTTTTTAAAAAATTATACTTTAAGATCTTGCTATTTCTTTGCTACAATAAACAATCTTGTAGAGCTGGGTGCAGTGGTTCCTATAATCCCAGCACTTTGGGAGGCTTAGGCAGGTGGATCACGAGGCCAGGAGATCAAGACCATCCTGACTAACACAGTGAAACCCCGTCTCTACTAAAAATACAAAAAATTAGCTGGGCGTGGTGG
>NW_012119360.1:3215-5321 GCF_000951035.1 Colobus angolensis palliatus | reverse complement strand
GGAGGTGGAGGTTGCAGCGACCTGAGATCGCACTACTGCACTCCAGCCTGGACAAAGGAGCAAGACTCTGTCTCTGTTAAAAAAAAAAAAAAAAAAGACTAAAGGAAGAGAGAGAGAGAGAGAAGAGAAACCTGAAGTTGGAAGGGAAAGAGAAGCCTGAAGTTGGAAGGGAGAAAGAAGCCTGAAGTTGGAAAGGAGAGAGAAGCCTGAAGTTGGGGAGGCCATCACAGGAGTCAGGCCAGAGCTGAATGCAACTTGAACTAAAATAGTGGGCGTTGGGATAGAGAAAGCGCTATTACTATGAGATGTTTTCAGAAGTATAATCTACTATATTTGGAAATCAGTTGAATCTGAGGAAGACAGATAAATGAAGAGTGATGCAGGTATGGGGACCTCACACAAGGATGATAATGGCGGTACCGAGGATGGACAAGAGGCCCTGGAGGCTTGTGTCGAATAAGATGAGAAGAGGGGCTGAACGAAGCCCTGCAGGACACCAGTCCTGAGAGGAAACAAATGCATAAGTGTAATGGAGAAAAACTAAGGGATTGCGGAATGAGGGAAGCCAAGGGACATATTTCAAGATGAGCAAGGTATCAATTGGGTCAGATAAAGTACAACACAAATAAGAGTCTTAAATTTAGCAATAATTTATACAGAGATAATGTCAAAGAGGTCTGGGGATGGGAGGTAGACAGAAGAAGACTGAGAGTGGGAGGAAGTTGAGAGAATGGAGAGAGAGTGCACAAAGAAATCCTTTGGAATGTTTGACTCTAGAGGAGATAAGAGATAGAGCAAGAGGCTGGGCGCAGTGGCTCTCCTATAATTCCAATTACTTGGCAGACTGAGGTGGGAGAATTGCTTGAGTCCAGGACTTCAAGGCCAGCCTGGGCAACATAGCAAGATTCCTATCTCCGAAAGTAAATTAATTTAAAAAAAAAAAAAAGGAGGGCAAAAGCTGGAAGGCAACAATGCAAGATTTGTGTTTTTCAGATGAGATTTTAACTGTTTAAATGCTGATGGGGGGCTGGACACGGTGGCTCATGCCTGTAATCCCAGCAATTTGGGAGGCTGAGATGGGTGGATCATTTGAGGTCAGGAGTTCAAGACTAGTCTGGCCAACATGGTGAAAACTTCTCTACTAAAAATACAAAAATTAGCCGGGTGTGGTGGTGGGCACCTGTAATCCCAGCTGCTTGGGAGGCTGAGGCAGAAGAATCACTTGAACCCAGGAAGCGGAGGTTACTGTGAGCTGAGATCGCACCACTGTACTCCAGCCTGGGCGACAGAGTGAGACTCTGTCTCAAAAAAAAAAAAAAAAAATTGCTGTTGAGAAGGAGGAAGTTGGGAGACGAGAGGTGAACAGCATGGAGAGTAACGGAGTGAGCCTCCCAAGAATGTGGTGGGGATAGAATCTAAGTTGGCAGGGGGATGAGCTAGGAGAGGAGGGGGATACCACAATCCCTTTCTGGTAGAAGGAATGAGGTAAGGACAAGGCCTGTGGCAGGTCAGTTCACTTGTTTATGCCCAGAGTTCAGAAAGTTCTCCTATGTGATTCTCAGTGTCTCTGTGAATAAGAGAAAGCCTCAGATACTAAATTAGGAGGGGTCTGGTGGGATCTAAGATTGGCAGAGCATGCAAGAAGTTTGAAAAAGCTTGGGGGTGAAGAGGAGTAATATAGAACTGATCAGAAAACAGAAGGATTACTGGGATATATGACCTCGTTTTTACCGTGGCACCAATATGAGCAACTTTGTTATTTTTTTTCTCCAGTTGCCCTTAGTGATCGAGATTTAGACACAGGGCGGCTGGGCGCAGTGGCTCACGCCTGCAATCCCAGCACTTTGGGAGGCTGAGGTGGGTGGATCACCTGAGGTCAGGAGTTGAAGACCAGCCTGGCCAACATGATGAAACCTCGTCTGTACTAAAAATACAAAAATTAGGCAGGCATGGTGGCAGCTAATCCCAGCTACTCAGGAGGCTGAGGCATGAGAATCGCTTGAACCCGGGAGGTGGAGGTTGCAGTGAGCCGAGATTGCGCCACCTCACCCTGCACCCAAGCCTGGGCAACAGAGTGAAACTCCGTCTCAAAAAAAAAAAAAAAAA
>NW_012119360.1:0-1106 GCF_000951035.1 Colobus angolensis palliatus | reverse complement strand
AAAAAAAAAAAAAAAAAAAAAGAGGAGGAGGTTTGGGGAGGAAAAAAATTTTAATTAAAAAAAGTTCCACTGCCACCCTCTATCCAGTCACTTCCCTTCCTCTCCCAGCACAGACTCCACAGCCATCATAATTACTTCCAACAGTCCCAACTCCCTCTTTCTTCTGGCGACTTAACCTGGCCAAGTTCAGCTGTGTGGTGACTGCTGCACCCCCGGCTGAAAAAGATGCTGCAAAAGGGCCACCTGCCACTTGGTCAGACTCCCCGCCCGCGTCCCCAGGGAAGTGGGTGTTCTCTCCTCTCCTGCAAGGCACCTTCCCTGCTGCCCTCACTCCACAGAGACCTTGCCCTGCCCTCTTGGCCTCTCCCTGGCTTCCCTCATCCTGAGTGGAATCACTGTCCCTGTTCCTAAGGCCAGTCCTTCCACTGTGCACAGGACACCAGCCTTCCTCACGCCCCAGGGACTTGCTCCCTGGGACCCCTTACAATCTTTCCGCAGCAAACAAACACGTTCTGGCGACTTACCCCTCCTCAAAATCCTTTCTCCTCGTGGCTTCTATGGTAGAGGCAGCTGACAGCTGACTCCAGCAGCTGCTGTCCCGGTCCCCCTTCGAAGACAGCCCTGGGTGTCTCTTAGTGCAGTCAGGAGTGGCAGGTGGCTGAACTTCAGTTAATTAGGCCTAAGTGGGAAGTGCCCTACGGGACTCCTGGGAAATCGCCTTAAAGAGAAAAGGTACATCCTTTGCCATCCCCATCCTCCATCAGCTGCCGTCTGAAACTAGAAAGTGATAACTGGGGCTCCAGAAGCTTTTTTTTTGTTTTACTTTGGTTTTTGAGAGGGAGTTTCGCTCTTGTTGCCCAGGCTGGAGTGCAATGGCACGATCTCGGCTCACTGCAACCTCCGCCTCCTGGGTTCAAGTGACTCTCCTGCCTCAGCCTCCCGAGTAGCTGGGCTTATAGGCATGTGCACCATGCCTACCTAATTTTGTATTTTTAGTAGAGATGGGGTTTCTCCATGTTGGTTAGGCTGGTCTTGAACTCCCGACCTCAGGTGATCTGCCTGCCTCAGGCATGAGCCACCGTGCCCAGCCTCCAGCTTTTTTTTTT
>NW_012119359.1:3483-3863 GCF_000951035.1 Colobus angolensis palliatus | reverse complement strand
AGTAATAAATAACTCTCTGCTGTGAACCTCGTGTCGGTGATCCTTCGCGACGACCCCTGCCCAGGAGGGAATCGAGAGTTCGGTTCCAACACATGGAAATTAAGGAAAATTCTGGTTCTTTCAAGGGAAATTCCAGGCATCTAGCTAGCCCCAGAAGTAAATAAGTCAATTGTTAAAACAAAAGGAAGCAGTAGGGCCGGCATGGTGGCTCACACCTATAATCCCAGCACTTTGGGAAGCAAAGGTGGGTGGATCGCCTGAGATCAGGAGTTTGAGACCAGCCTGGTCAACATGGTGAAACCCTATCTCTACCAAAAAATGAAAATAAATAACCAGAATCCCAGCACTTTGGGAGGCCGAGACGGGCGGATCACGAGGTC
>NW_012119359.1:0-1398 GCF_000951035.1 Colobus angolensis palliatus | reverse complement strand
GAGATGGAGTTTTGTTCCTGTTGCCCAGGCTGGAGTGCAATGGTGAGATCTCAGCTCACTGCAACCTCCACCTTCCGGGTTCAAGAGGTTCTCCTGCCTCAGCCTCCCAAGTAGCTGGGATTACAGGTGCCCCCCGCCAACACACCTGGCTAATTTTTTTGTATTTTTAGTAGAGACAGGGTTTCACCATGTTGGCCAGACTGGTCTGGAACTCCTGACCTCAGGAGATCCGCCTGCCTCGACCTCCTAGAGTGCTGGGATTGTAGGCATGAGCCACCATGCCCAGCCCAAATTGTATATTTTAAATATGTGTGGTGTAACATACTACAATTATACCTGAATCAAATTGGAAAAAAAAAAAGGTCAACTCAAGGAACTAAAATAAAACATTTTGAGAAGGAGAGCTTCACCTCCCCACTGGCCCTGAATTTCCACGTCTTTTAACCCAACTTCTAATTTTAGATAGAAAAGAAAGAAAAGGAAAAGAAAAAACGACACTAAAGTGAGACTTCACTTTAGAAAAGTGTTGAAAATACATTAAACACTGAGGTGTTACCATAATAAATGAATAATTTCAGAGCTGTCTTATCAAATATTTTAAAGTATTTAAAATTAGCAAGTGCAGAGAAAATTAATGTTGAGTAAATAATTTTAATGAATAGATCCTATTATGTTCTAATGAGGTGTTTTTTTTTTAATTCTGATTTTATTTTTGTAACAGAAGCTTTTCTTTCCAAGTCTTTTTTTTTTTTTTTTTTTTTCTGAGACAGAGTTTTGCTCTGTGGCCCAGGCTGGAGTGCAGCGGCACGATCTTGGCTCACTGCAACCTCCGCCCCTCCAGGTTTAAGCAATTCTTTGCCTCAGCCTCTGGAGTAACTGGGATTACAGGCACGTGCCACCACGCCTGGCTAATTTTTTTGTATTTTTAGTAGAGATGGGGTTTCACCATCTTGGCCAGGCTGGTCTTGAACTCCTGACTTCGTGATCCACCCGCCTCGCCCTCCCAAAGTGCTGGGATTACAGGCATGAGCCACTGCGCCCAGCCTCTTTCCAAATCTTCTTAAAGGGAATTTACTATTCCATATGTTTAAAGCGCAATTTAAAGAGAATGAATCCGTTTTAAACTAGGTAATGAAGTCTACAGTGTACAATTTCGTGTACAGACTTCTTGCCTGGTCCTTCAGTTGATTCCCAGTCTGTTTCTTTTCTTTTCCTTTTTTGAGAAACATGGTCTCTCTCCACCACCCAGGCTGGAGTGCAGTGGTGAAATCACAGCTTACTGCAGCCTCAACCGCCCGGGCTCAAGTGATCCTGCCACCTTAACCTCCCAAGTAGCTGGGACTACAGGCGGGTGCCACCATGTTCGGCTAATTGTTTGTATTTTTCGTAGAGATGGGG
>NW_012119358.1:5899-6357 GCF_000951035.1 Colobus angolensis palliatus | reverse complement strand
TTATGCAAGAACCACAGTGTGAGAACTCCAATCAGGGGATATAGCTTCAAAGAAAGGATCTTTTAGAAAACTGTCTTGGGGTCAGCCATGGTGGCTGATGCCTGTAATCCCTGTGCCTTTAGAGGCCAAGGCAGGAGAACTGCTGGAGGCCAGGAGCAGGAGACCAGCCTGGGCAACACAGCCAGACCGCATCTCTGCAAAAACATTTTGAAAAATTAGGGGCCCGGCACAGCAACTCACACCTGTAATCCCAGCACTTTGGGCGGCCGAGGCAGTTGAATCACCTGAAGTCAGGAGATTGAGATCAGCCTGGCTAACATGATGAAAACCCATCTCTACTAAAAAAGACAAAAAAATTAGCCGGGCAAGGTGGCGGCGCCTGTAGTCCCAGCTACTCGGGAGGCTGAGGCAGGAGAATAGCATGAACCCAGGAGGCGGAGCTTGCGGTGAGCCGAGAT
>NW_012119358.1:0-624 GCF_000951035.1 Colobus angolensis palliatus | reverse complement strand
GTGGTGGGCGCCTGTAGTCCCAGCTACTTGGGAGGCTGAGGCAGGAGAATCACTTGAACCTGGGAGGCGGAGGTTGCAGTGAACCGAGATTGTGCCACTGCACTCCAGCCTGGTGACAGAGCGAGACTCTGTCTCAAAAAAACAAACAAACAAAAGAAAAAGTCAAGCTGACCCCTGGCTTCAGCTGTCGCTAGTTCACCTGGGAGTCCCCGGGACTCAGGCAGCCCCCCTCACCTCATCCAGGATGGCGGTGGGGTTGGGCCGAAGGGCTGGCTGCAGGGGCGCGGGAGCAGCCTCATCCTCTGAGTCGGAGTCCTCCAGCAGTCTTCGCTTTCTGGCTTCCTCCAACAGGGCTCTGTGGGATGGAAGATGGGAACCTGGATGTGCTCTGCACGGGGAACAGGGCCTGGGATGCGCCTGCTGGGGTGGCGAGGGGCCCGGGTGCCTAGAGACCTCTTTCTGCCCTCAGTGAGCAGGGGTGGGAGGGAGTAGGGGGCACACAGATTACTTTTTTTTTTTTTTAGAGACAAAATCTAGGCCGGGCGCGGTGGCTCACGCCTGTAACCCCAGCACTTTGGGAGGCCGAGGCGGGTGAATCACAAGGTCAGGAGATCGAGACCATCC
>NW_012119357.1:1090-2723 GCF_000951035.1 Colobus angolensis palliatus | reverse complement strand
CTAACTGATTAACCGATTTCAATTCTCAGTGCTCCTTCTTACCATCTGTGACCTTGAATGAAGACTGCACTTCTCAGTGCTTCATTGTCCTCATCATCCTCATTCCAGTCTGTTCTCTGAGAGGCTTTTGGAAACTGTTAAAGTCCTACCAAGGACAGGACCCTCTTCTGTTCACAACCCTCCATACATCCCAGGACACTCAGACTGAAGGCACAACCCCTAAGACAGGTGTGACTCTGGCTCATGTTCAGGTTTTACTAGGGCCTTTTTTTTTTTTTTTGAGAGATGGGGTCTCACTATGTTGCCCAGGCTGGTCTTAAGCTTCTGAACTTAGGTGATCATGACACAACATGGTTAACAGGTTCTGAGATGTTCATGGCTCAGATGTACCTCTAAGCCTTTGCACCTGTTGGTCCCTCCACCTGTATTACTCTACCTGGGGTGAAGCCTGTAATACACACCATTTACCTGAGCTAGGTCCCTCAGTGTGGCTGCTGCCATCAACTGTGGGTGGGGCAGGCATCACCCTAGGCAGTGCCTGTGAACCTCAGACCTGCCACTCGGGAGCAGAGATGACTCCTCCTCTTCTGCCTTCTCCGTCCCAACCCAGTACTCCCTGGCCTGACAAGCATGCTCAGAAATCCCTCATCCTGGGCCTTGCAACTAGTGCCTTCTGGGAAAAGTACTTCCCAGAGCTCTCGGTCAACAATGGTGGGATCCTCCAAGAGCAAGCAGAATGCAGACCATGTGACACTCTGAGGGCTGCTGGAAAGCCCTATTCACACCTCAAGGGAGGAAGGCTATTGATTCTTTGTCAAAGCATCAAATAGGTATCACATCAGACTCTAGAAAGCTCATCTTGCCCCCAGAGAATAAAAATACTATTTGAGATGCTCCTAAACTTTACTTATCTAAGTGGCCATATCATTGGCATCATTCAGACTTAACAATGTGTGCACTCAGAGTTGAGAACATTAAGTATTGATTGCTCTTTAAATTCATGTAGACTGAATCATTATAGTCAGTTTTGTCAGTTTCATTGTTTTGTTGGGAACAAAAAATTCTCCGTAAGACATAATGACAGGATGGGTACAGAAAACAGTCAGAAAACATGAATAAGACCTAATATTTGCTACCATAACAGAGTGGCTATAGTCAAAATAATGTAATCATACATTTAAAAATAAAAGAGTATAATTGGATTGTTTATAATATGAAGGATAAATGTTGAGGTGATGGAGACCCCATTTACCCTACGTGATTATAATGTATGGCATGGCTACATCAAAGTATCTCATGTTATCTTCAAATACATACACTACTATATAGCCACAAAAAATAAAAATAAAGGCCAGACACCGTGGCTCATGCTTGTAATCCAAGCACTTTGGGAGCCCAAGGCGGGTGGATCACCTGAGGTCGGGAGTTCGAGACCAGTCTGGCCAACATGGAGAAACCGCATCTCTACTGAAAGTACAAAATGACCCAGGTATGGTGGTGCATGCCTCTAATCCCAGCTACTCGGGAGGCTGAGGTAGGAGAATCACTTGAACCCTGGAGATGGAGGTCACAGTAAGCTGACATCATGCCATTGCACTCCAGCCTGGGCAACAAGAGCAAGACCCTGTCTCAA
>NW_012119357.1:0-570 GCF_000951035.1 Colobus angolensis palliatus | reverse complement strand
ATAGCCACAAAAAATAAAAATAAAGGCCAGACACCGTGGCTCATGCTTGTAATCCAAGCACTTTGGGAGCCCAAGGCGGGTGGATCACCTGAGGTTGGGAGTTCGAGACCCGTCTGGCCAACATGGAGAAACCGCATCTCTACTGAAAGTACAAAATGACCCAGGTGTGGTGGTGCATGCCTCTAATCCCAGCTACTCGGGAGGCTGAGGTAGGAGAATCACTTGAACCCTGGAGATGGAGGTCACGGTAAGCTGACATCATGCCATTGCACTCCAGCCTGGGCAACAAGAGCAAGACCCTGTCTCAAAAAATAATAAAAAATAAATAAATTGCTGGGCACGGTGGCTTATGCCTGTAATCTCAGCACCTTGGGAGGCGGAGTCAGACAGATCACAAGGTCAGGAGTTGAAGATCAGCCTGACCAATATGGTGAAACCATGTCTCTACTAAATATACAAAAGTTAGCTCGGTGCAGTGGCAGGCACCTGCAGTCCCAGCTACTCGAGAGTCTGAGGCAGGAGAATCACCTGAACTTGGGAGGCTGAGGTTGCAATGAGTTGAGATCGCGC
>NW_012119356.1:8173-10815 GCF_000951035.1 Colobus angolensis palliatus | reverse complement strand
CTCTAGCCTGGGTGACAGAGCGAGACTCCGTCTCAAAAAAAAAAAAAAAAAAGAAATCTCCTCAGCTAAATATCCAATTTCGTCACTCACAAGTTCTACCTCCCACCTAGAAAACACTAGGACACAAACATAATTCAACCGAGTTCTTTGCTGCTGTGTAACAAAGATTGCCTTTTCTCTATTGTCCAGTAACGTTCTTCATTTCTACGACCATATCAGAATGGCCTTTATTTTCTACTAAAATTCTGTACGTGATTATTTATGTATTAGGTAAGATGGAAGCTTGCTCTACCATTCTCCTCTCTTCTTGCTGAGCCCTCTCCAAAATCACCTTAACGCCCTTATTTCTACCAACAGTCCCTCACAGCAAATATCAGCTTGTTCTAGCATGCACTTAAAAACTCTTCCAGCCTATATCCATTACACAGTTGCAAAGTCACTTCCCATTTTTAGGTATTTGTTATGGTAGCATCCCACTTTTTAGTAACACTTTTTGTCTTAGTTCAGGCTGCAACAACAAATACTATGGGTCAGGTAGCTTACACACAAACATTTATTTCTGACAATTATGAAGGCTGGGAAATCCCAGATCGAAGTTCTAGCTGATTTGGTTCCTGGTACGGGTCCTCTTACAAGCTTGCAGATAGAGGTCTTCTTGCTCCATCCTCACATGGTAGAGAAGAGGATCATCTCTTTTCTGTCTCTTCTAATATGGGCACTAATCCTATCACAAGGCCTCTAACCTCATGAACTCATTACCTTCCAAAGGTCCCACCTCCAAATACCAGCACGTTGGGGATTAGGGATTCAACATATGAATTTTGGGGGGTAGGTACACAAACATTTAGTCCATAGTATGTATATATACTATGATGCCTTCTATGTAAAACAAAAATATAAACTATATACATACGTGTATGCATATTAAATTTCTAGAAGGAGCTGGGCGCGATGGTTCACGCCTGTAATCCCAGCACTTTGGGAGGCCAAGGTGGGTGGATCACAAGGTCAGGAGATCGAGACCATCCTGGCTAACACAGTATAACCCCGTCTCTACTAAAAATACAAAAAAATTAGCCGGGCGTGGTGGCAGGCACCTGTGGTCCCAGCTACTTGGGAAGCTGAAGCAGGAGAATGGCATGAACCTGGGAGGTGGAGCTTGCAGTGAGCTGAGATCTCGCCACTGCACTCCAGCCTGGGCAACAGAGCGAGACTCCGTCTCAAAAAAAAAAAAAAAAATTCTAGAAAGATGTATGTGTCTATCTATATTTTCCAAAAACAGCCACAAAAAACAGACACAGAATTATTTTAAAGTCAAACACGTTCTTCTAGAATCTTGCCACTCCCCATTGAGAGGTGAAATCTGGCCAGACTCTGTGGCTTATGCCTGTAATCCCAACACTTTGGGAGGTCAAGGCAGGAGGAATGCTTGAGCCCAGGCTATGGTCAAGCCATTGTACTCCATCCTGGGTGACAGCACAAGACCCTGTCAAAGAAGAAAGAAGAAAGGAGGAAGAAGGAAGAAGAAAGGAAGGAGGGAGGAAGGAAGGAGAGAAATCTATTTGCCCTCCTCTTGAACCTGGACAGGCTCATGACTGCTACACCCAAGAATACAGGAAAGGTGTTGTGACTTCTTAGACTAAGTTCTCTCCCTCCCCCATCTCCTCTCAGGAGGGATGCTCTCCCTTGGAATGAAGCCACCATGCTGTGAGGAAGCCAAGCAGCCACATGAAAAGGCCCTATGTAGACATTCTGAGAATACTGGCTAAGGTTCCAGCCACTCACCAGCATCAACTATCAGACAGTGAGTAACCAAGCTTCCAGATATTTCCTGCCCTCAACTTCTATGTCTTCTAGCTAAGAACACAAACAATGATCAGCAGACAAGCTATGTGAATTCCAGACACAGTCTGTCAGCTTAATGAACAAAGTTAGTTCATGAACTTAGTTCTATGGAATTAAGTTTTGGGGAAATTTGTTATACAATAATAATAATGGGAACAATACACAAGAAATTGTTGGCTGAGGGTGGTGACTCATGCCTGTAATCCCAGCACTTTAGGAGGTCAAGAAGGGAAGATTGCCTGAGGCCAGGAGTTTGAGACCAGCCTGGGCAACATAGAGAGACCCCATCTCTATTCTAAACAAATAAATAAAACATAACTTGACATCCTAAATACACAGTTCAAAATTGGTAAGACCAATTGTATCGCTAACCATAGAAGGCTATGTGCCTTCTATGTCTTCTAGTGCCTGGATATTGATTTAAAAAGATGATTAAGATTTGAAACAAAGTAGTCCACTAAAATTTCCTTATTGACTAAAATAAAACTCAAAAGTTATCACATGATTAAAAAAGCTATCATAGCAACATGAAAAATGCAAAATATTATTAAATTGAGGAAAAAATACATATTCCATAGTATCTAAAAACGTATTTCTTAAAAAGATCTGGGAAGATACAAACCAATTCATCTGGGAAAGTAGGAAATAAAAGCTAAGTATGGAGAAGGGAGTTCAGCCTTACTTTTAATGTACTGATATTTTTTGAAAGCATATATTCATATATTATTTATATAATTAAATATTTTAAAAATAGAAACAAAAAGCTGGGCGCGGTGGCTCAAGCCTGTAATCCCAGC
>NW_012119356.1:0-1408 GCF_000951035.1 Colobus angolensis palliatus | reverse complement strand
GCCATTGCACTACAGCCCAGGCAACAGAGCGAGACTCTGTCTCAAAAAAAAAAAAAAAAAAAAAGAAAGAAAAAGAAAAAAAAAAAAAAAAAAAAAAAAAAAAAGAAAAATATTTTACAAAAGTTTTAACATAACTAGCAAAAATACATTTGCTGCATAGAGAATTCTCTCAAAGAAACTTTCCAGACACAGATATTTTTCTTCCAGGAAAGGTCCAATGGGCCTTAAAGTGACTTACATAAGTACAGTACACATCACAATTTACAGGGCATTCAGGCCTATAAAAAGAAATCTGACCAAGGGTCTCCCAAATCACATGTTTTTACAGTACTTTAATACAGAAACAAATTTATTTTTTCTTGAGACAGAGTCTCGCTCTGTCATCCAGGCTGGAGTACAATGGCGCAATCTCTGCAGAGCGTAACCCCCGCCTCCTGGGCTCAAGCAATTCTCCTGCTTCAGCCTCTCAAGTAACTGGGATTACAGGTGCCCACCACCACATCCAGCTAATTTTTGTATTTAGTAGAGATGGGTTTCACCATGTTGACCAGGCTGGTTTCAAACTCCTGACCTCAAATGATTCGCCCATCTCAGCCTCCTACAGTGCTGGGATTACAGGCGTGAGCCACTGCACCTGGCCCAGAAACAAATTTCAATAAAGATGTAGAAGTTTTAGTTATGCTGTTTAGATTAAGAGTTGAAATACAGAGCTCAACAATTAAAACATAAAAATAAAGAGGATTACTTGCATTCCAAAATCTTAGATTCCAACAGAACAGGAAAGACACATGAGCATAATCCAAGTTCACATTTCTAAATCCATCTGCTCTCTCTTTCTAGAATTCCTATCATTAATAGAAGAGACTATATACCAAGACAGCCAGTCTTGGTATATAGCAGAACAACAGGAGAAGAGGGTGAAGAGGGTGACAACAGGAGAAGAGGGTGAAGAGGAGAAGAGGGTGAAGAGGAGAGGAGAAGAGGGTGAAGAGGAGGGTGACAACAGGAGAAGAGGGTGAAGAGGAGAAGAGGGTGAAGCCAGAAGTAAATTATTTCAATGGAAGAAAAATCTCCGCTCCAGGTTGTTTTCATTGGTATAAGCATGAGTTACTTTTTTAAAAAGAATACTAGGCAGCCGGGTGTGGTGGCTCACACCTGTAATCCTAGCGCTTTCAGAGGCCGAGGTGGGTGGATCACAAGGTCAGGAGTTCAAGACCAATCTGGCCAACATAGTGAAACCCTGTCTCTACTAAAAATACAAAAAATTAGCTGGGTGTGGTGGCGTGCACCTGTAATCCCAGCTACTCAGGAGGCTGAGACAGGAGAATCGTGTGAATGCAGGAGGCAGAGGTTGCAGCGAGCTGAGATCGCGCCATTGCACTACAGCCCAGGCAACAGAGCGAGACTC
>NW_012119355.1:5720-6091 GCF_000951035.1 Colobus angolensis palliatus | reverse complement strand
GACCTCAGGTGATCCACCTGCCTCAGCCTCCCAAAGTGCTGGGATTACTGTCATGAGCCACCATGCCCGGCCCCTGACTTTCTTAATAATTAAATCCAACTTCTTGCTGGACAGACTTTTTTGTTGTAGTGCCACAGGCTGCTTGAAATTCTCATTTTGCTGTCTAATTTGCATAAACTTGACATCAATAAGTTTTTGCCCTGTACTTGGCCCCTACTTCCACTGTAGTAAAATATTTGATGACTATTTTTCATGGAAATATTGAAGAAACATATATTCTCAGACAAGAAACATCAAATGTGGCTATTGCTTATATACCACTCAATATGCAACTCAGACTGGTTGAAATTTAGAGCAAATGGTAACATCCA
>NW_012119355.1:0-960 GCF_000951035.1 Colobus angolensis palliatus | reverse complement strand
TGCCTCTGAGGCAGGCCAGGGCTCTCTTTCAGAGGCCAATTAGATTACATTAGAAGTGGCACATTAGCTGGGGAGACCTCATTCATTTTGGGGTTTTGCAGCCTTAATTACGATGCAGACACAGCTGGAGTCAGCCTTTGGCGCGCTTTCTTGCTTCAGCAGGCACTGGAGGCGACTGGATTCCTGGGAGAGGTGCTTTCAGTGGCGTGTGTGGCCAACCAAGTCATCCAAGGCTACTTTGTTACCAGATTCTGCTGTTGGCCCATTCCCCCAGCTGCTGTGGGAGAGACACAGAAGTGAGGGATCCTAACAAGATCTTGCTTTTTCTCAGCAGCTTCATCACGGTACCATGAACAGACAAGAAACTGCACACACTGAAAATACACACTTTGGTACGTTTTCACATGTCTATACCCGTGGAACTACCACCACAATCAGAATAATAAGTATATTGAAGGAAGTCAAAATGTTTCACTCCAAAAATATACTGTTTGGCATATCTTAAGATGGCTATTACAAAGGGCTAGAAATCTGAGACTAGCCGAAAAGCTGTCTTGTTGGGGGAGGTTTGTATGTATAGAGACCACCTTTGTGAGCCAGGCCTCCTCTTCTGCCCCTGCCATAAGCTGATTTGCCATCTTTTTTATTCTTTCCTTTTTTTTGAGATGGAGTCTCGCTCTGTTGCCCATGCTGAAGTGCAGTGGCGTGACCTTGGCTCACCACAACCTCCGCCGCCTGGGTTCAAGCCATTCTCCTGTCTCAAGCCTCCCAAGTAGCTAGGACTAGAGGTGTGTACCGCCACGCCCAGCTATTTTTTTTGTATTTTTGTATTTTTAGTAGAGACGAGGTTTCACCATGTGGGCCAGGCTGCTCTCAAACTCCTGGCCGCAGGTGATCCACACCCCTCAGCCTCCCAAAGTGCCAGGATTACAGGCGTGAGCCACCGCACCTGGCCGCCGC
>NW_012119354.1:214065-214383 GCF_000951035.1 Colobus angolensis palliatus | reverse complement strand
CTTTTCATTGAGCAGTTAGATAACACTGTTTTCGTGGAATCTGCAAAGGGATATTTGGGAGTGCAATGAGGCCTATAGTGAAATAAACAAATATCATCAGATAAATATTAGAAAGAAGAAAGAAGCGCTCTGAGAAAGTGCTTTTTGATGTGTGAGTTCATCTCACAGAGTTACACTGTACTTTTCATTGGGCAGTTTGCTATCATCATTTTTGTGGAAGCTCCCAAGCATCATTTGGGAGTGTATTGAGGCCTGTATCGGAAAAAAAAATCCACAGATACAAATTAGAAAGAAACGTTCTAAGAAACTGGTTTGTGA
>NW_012119354.1:213697-214015 GCF_000951035.1 Colobus angolensis palliatus | reverse complement strand
CTTTTCATTGAGCAGTTAGATAACACTGTTTTCGTGGAATCTGCAAAGGGATATTTGGGAGTGCAATGAGGCCTATAGTGAAATAAACAAATATCCTCAGATAAATATTAGAAAGAAGAAAGAAGCACTCTGAGAAACTGCTTTTTGATGTGTGAGTTCATCTCACAGAGTTACACTGTACTTTTCATTGGGCAGTTTGCTATCATCATTTTTGTGGAAGCTTCCAAGCATCATTTGGGAGTGTATTGAGGCCTGTATCGGAAAAAAAAATCCACAGATACAAATTAGAAAGAAACGTTCTAAGAAACTGGTTTGTGA
>NW_012119354.1:187122-209767 GCF_000951035.1 Colobus angolensis palliatus | reverse complement strand
CATTGAGGCCTATGGTGTAAAAGGAAATATTCTCAGATAAAAACTGGGAAGAAGTGTTCTGAGAAACTACTTTCAGATGGGTGAATTCATCTCACAGAGATACACTGTTGTTTTCGTTGAGTAGTTTGATGTCACTGTTTTTGTGGAAACTGAAATAGGATATTTGGGAGCACATTGAAGCCTATGGTGACAAAGGAAATATCCTCAGACAAAAACCAAAAGAAGCTTTCTGAGAAAATGCTTTGCAATGTGTGAATTCATCTGACAGATTTACACCTTTCTTTTCAGGGAACAGTTTGTTAAGAATGTTTTCACGGAATCTGCAAAGGGATATTCAGGAGCCTATTGATGCCTATGGTGAAAAAGGAATTATCCTCAGGCAAAAACTAGAAAGAAGCTTTCTGAAAAACTCTTTGTGAGGGGTGAATTCATCTCTCAGAGCTACACCTTTCTTTTCATTTAGCAGTTTGATAGCACTGTTTTGGGGGATCTGCAAAGGGATTTCCGAGAGCTCATATAGGTCTATGGTGAAAAAGGAAATATCTTCAGATAAAAACTGGAGAGAAGGATTTTGAGAAGCTGTTTTGTGATGTGTGTATTCATTCACAGAGGTAAATCATTGTATTGATTCATCAGTTTGGCATCACTCTTTTTGTGGTGTCTGAGAAGGGATATTTCGGAACATATTGAGGCTGATGTTGGAAAAGTAAATATTCATAGATAAAAACTTGAAAGGAGCTTTCTGAGAAACTTTTTTGTGATGAGTGAATTCATCTGCCAGAGGTTAACTATTCTTTTTATTAATCAGTTTGGTCACACTGCTTTTGTGGAATCAACAAAGGGAAATTCGGGGTGCAGAGAAGCCTATGGTGAAAAAGGAAATACCTTCAGATAAAAACTAGAAAGAAGCCTTCTGAAAGACTATTTTGTGATGGGTGAATTCATCTCACAGTGTTAAATCTTTCTTTTCATTTAAGAGTTTGCTAACACTCTTTTTGTGGAATATGCAAAGGGATATTTAGAAGCGGAAAGTGGCCAAGGTTGGAAAAGGTAATATCTTCAAGTAAAAACTGGAGAGACATTTTATGACAACTGTTTTGTGAAGTGTGCATTCATCTCATAGAGGTAAAGGTTTCTGTTGAGAGAGCAGTTTGGCATCACTATTTTTGTGGTGACTGAGAAGGAATATTTGGGAACACGTGGAAACTAATGGTGGAAAAGAAAATATCCTCAGAGAAAATCCAAAAAGATGCTTTCTGAGGAACTGCTTTGTGATGTGTGAATTCATCTCACGGATTTACACCTTTCTTTTCATGAAGCGTTTTCCTAACACTATTTTCGTGGAATCTGCAAAGGGATATTTGCAAGTGCATTGAGGCAAATATTGAAAAAGACTATATTTTCAGACAAAAATGGGAAAGAAACTTTCTGAGAAACTGCTTTGCGATTCGTGAATTCATCTCACAGAGTTGCACCATTCTTTTCATGGAGTAGTTTCCTAACACTCTCTTCATGTAATTGGCAAAGGATATTTCGGAGTGCATTGAGGCCTATAGCGAAAAAGTAAATATCCTCAGATGCAAACTAGGAAGAAGCATTCTGATAAATAGCTTTGTGATATGTGAATTCACCACACAGAGTTACACCATTCCTTTCATTGAGAAGTTTGATAACACAGTTTTCATGGAATCTGCAATAGGATAATTGGGAGCACGTTGAAGCCAATGTTGACACAGGAAACATCCTCAGATTCAAAACCAAAAATATGCATTCTGAGAAACTGCTTTGTGATATGCAAATTCATCTCACAGAGGTACATTCGTCTCTTCACTGAGCAGTTTGCCAACACTGTTTTCTTGGAATCTGCAATGTGATATTTTGGAGTACATTGAAGCTTATGTTGACAAAGGAAGTATCCTCAGACAAAAACTAGAAAGAAGGTTTCTGAGAACATGTTTTGTGATTTGTGAATTCATCTCATGGAGCTAAACGATTTTTTTCATGGAGCAGTTTGGTAGCACTGTTTTTGGGTAATCTGAGAAAGGATATTTTGGATTGCTTGAAACCTTATGGTGACAAAGAAAATATCCTCAGACAAAAAGTAGAAGGAAGCTTTATGATAAACTTTTTGTGATTTGTGAATTCATCTCAGAGAATTACATGAATCTTTTCATGGAGCAGTTTGGTAGCACTGTTTTGGGGGAATCTGAGAAGGGATACTTAGGATTGCATTGAAGACTATGGTGAAAAAGGAAATATCCTCAGATAAAAATTAGGAAAAATCTTTATGAGAAACTGCTTTGTGGTATGTGAATTCATGTCACAGGTTGACATAATTGTTTTCATTGGGCTGTTTGATAACACTGTTTTCGGGGAATCTTTGAAGGGATATTTGGAAGCGCTTTGAAGGCTATGGTGAAAAACGCAATATCCTCAGATAAAAATTAGAAAGAAGCTTTCTGAGAGTCTGCTTTGTGATGGGTGAATTCACCTAACAGAGCTACACTGTACCTTTCATTGAGCAGTTTGCTATCCTGTTTTTTTGGAATCTGCAATGGGATATTTTGGAGTGCATTGAAGCTTATGGTGAAAAAGGAAATATCCTCAGAGAAAAACTAGAAAGAAGCTTTCTAAGAAAATTCTTTTTGATTAGGGAATTCATGTCACAGAGTGACACGATTCTTTTCATGGAGTAGTTTCATAGCACCATTTTTGGGGAATCTGAGTAGGGATATTTTGGATTGCATTGAAGCCTACAGTGAAAAAGGAAATATCCTCAGATAAAAACTAGAAAGAAGCTTTCTGAGAAACTGCTTTGTGATTTTTGAATTCATCTCACAGAGTTACACTATTCTTTTTAAGGAACAGTTTACTGACACTGCTTTCTTGGAATATACAAAAGGATATTGAGGCCCCTAGTGAAAAAGGATTATTCTCAGATAAAAGCTAGAAAAAAGCTTTCTGAGAAACTGCTTTCTGATGAGTGAATTCACCTTATGGAGTTACACCCTTCTTTTCATAGGGCTGTTAAATAACACTCTTTTCATGGAATCTGTGAAGGGATATTTGGGAGCCCTTTGAGGCCTGTGGTGAAATAGCAAATTTCCTCAGATCAAAACTTGAAAGAAGCTTTCTGAGAAACTGCTTTGTGATGTGAGAATTCATCTCACAGAGATACACTGTCCTTTTCATTGAGTAGTTTACTAACACTGTTTTCCTGCTATCTGCATTGGGATATTTCGGAGTGCATTGTAGCTTAGGGTCACAAAGGAAATATCCTCAGACAAAAAGCAGAAAGAAGCTTTCTGAGAAACTGCTTTGTGATTTGTGAATTCATCTCAAAGAGTTACATGATTATTTTCATGGAGTGGATTGGTTGCCCTGTTTTTGGGGAATCTGAGAATGGATGTTTTGGAGCACATTGAATACAATGGTGACAAAGGAAACTTCCTCAGATAAAAGCTACAAAAAAGCTTTCTGAGAAAGTTCTTTTTTATGTGTGAATTCCTCTCACAGATTTACTGTTTTCTTTTCATTGAGCAGTTTGCTATCACTGTTTTTGTGGAATATGCAAAGGGATGTATAGGAGCGTATTGAGGCCTATGGTTACAAAGGAAATATCCTCAGATAAAAACTAGAATGAAGCTTTCTCGGAAACTTATTTTTGAAATGTGAATTCACCTCACAGTGTTACACTTCTCTTTTCATTGAGTAGCTTGCTAACACTATTTTCTTGGAATCTGCAAAGGGATATTTCACAGCTTATTGAAGCTTAAGGTGACAAAGGAAATATACTCACACAAAAACTAGAAGAAAGCTTTCCGAGAAACCGGTTTATGATGTGCTAATTCATCTAACAGGGTTACACTATCCTTTTCATGGATCAGTTTGGTAATAGTGTTTTTGGGGGATTGTAGAAGGAATATTTTGCATCAAATTGAAGCCTATGGTGGGAAAGGAAATATCCTCAGATAAAAACTAGAAAGAATGTTTCTGAGACAGTTTTTCTTGATGTGTTAATTCATCTCAAAGAGTTACACCTTTGTTTTCATAGAGCAGTTTGTTAACACTCTTTAACTGGAATTTGCAATTGGATATTTGGGAGCACATTGAGGCCTGAAGTGAAGAAAGAAATATCCTCAGTTATAAACTAGAAAGAGGCCGAGCGCAGTGGCTCAAGTCTGTAATCCCAGCACTTTGGGAGGCCGAGATGGGTGGATCACGAGATCAGGAGATTGAGACCTTCCTGGTCTACATGGTGAAACCCCGTCTCTACTAAAAAATACAAAAAACTAGCCGGGCGACATGGCGGGCGCCTGTAGTCCCAGCTACTCAGGAGGTTGAGGCAGGAGAATGGCATAAACCCGGGAGGCGGAGCTTGCAGTGAGCCGAGATCGTGCCACTGCACTCCACTCCAGCCTGGGCGACAGAGCGAGACTCCGTCTCAAAAAAAAAAAAAAACTAGAAAGAATCTTTCTGGGAAACTGTTTTGTGATGTGCGAATTCATCTCACAGAGTTACACTGTTCTTTTCATTGAGCACTTGGCAAGCACTCTTTTTTTGGAATCTGCAATGGGATACTTCAGAGCACATTGAAGCTTATAGTGACAAAGGAAATATTCTCAGACAAAAACTAGAAGGAAGCTTTCTGGGAAACTGCTTTGTGATGTGTGAATTAATCTCACAGTGTACCCTCTTCTTTTCATGAAGCATTTTGTGAAGAGTTTCTGTGCAATCTGCAAAGGGATTTTTAGGAGTACCTTGAGGCCTTTGGTGTAAAAGGATATATACTCAGAAAAATACTAGAAATAATCTTTCTGAGAAACCGCTTTGTGATGTGTGAATTCATCTCACATTGTTACACCGTATTTTCATTGAGCAGTTTGCTAACACTGTTTTTGATTAATCTGCAAAGGTATACTTCAGAGTGCATTGAAACTTAAGGTGACAAAGGAAATATCCTCATATAAAAACTAGAGAGAAGCTTTCTGAGAAATTGCTTGATGATCTGTTAATTCATCTCCCTGAGTTAAACAATTGCCATGGATCAGTTGGTTAGTAGTGTTTTAGCAAATCTGCGAACAAATAAGTTGGATCACATTGACGCCTATAGTGACAAAGGAATTATCCCAAAATAAAAACTAGAAAGAAGCTTTCTGAGAAAGTTCTTTGTGATGTGTGAATTCATCTCACAGAGTTACATCTTTGTTTTCATGGACCAGTTTGCTAACACTCTTTTCATAGAATCTGCAAAGGGGTGTTTGTTAGCACATTGAGGCGTATAGTGAAAAATTTATCATCCTCAGATGAAAACGAGAAAGAAGATTTTTGAGAAACCACTTTCTGATGTGTTAACTCATCACACAGAGTTACATGATTTCTTTCATGTACTAGTTTGGTACCACTGTCTTTGGGGAATCTGAGAAGGAATACTTTGGATCACAGTGAAGCCTATGGTGACATAGGAAATATCCTCAGATAAAAAATAGAAAGAAGCTTTCTGAGAAAGCTCTTGGTGATGTGTGAATTCATCTCACAGAGTTACATCTTTCTTTTCATGGAGCTGTTTGCTAACACTCTTTTGGTGGAATCTGCAATAGGATATTTTGAAGTGTTTTGAAGCCTCTAGTGAAAAAGAAAATATCCTCAGATAAAAACAAAAAGAAGCTTTCTGACGAACTGCATTGTTACATGTGAATTCGTCTCACAGAGTAACACTGTTCATTGAGCAGTTGGTTAACACTGTTTTCTTGAAAACTGCAGTGGAATATTTCAGAGTACATTCAAGCTTATGGTGACAAAGGAAATATCCTCAGACAAAAGCTAGAGAGGTTTCTGAGATACTAATTTGTGATTTGGGAATTCATCTCCTGGAGTTACACCTTTATTTTCTTGGAGAACTTTAGTAACACTGATTTCGTGGAATCTGCATAGGGTAATTTGGCAGCAACTTGAGGCCTATGATGAAATAGAAAACATCATCAGATAAAAACTAGAAAGAAGCATTCTGAGAAACTACTTTGTGATGTATGAATTCAATTCACAGAGTTACAATGTTCTTTTCATTGAGCAGTTTGCTAACACGGTTTTCAAGGTATCTGGAAAGGTATATATGGGAGCACATTGAGGCCTATAGTGAGAAAGGAAATATCCTCAGATAAAAACGAGAAAGAAGCTTTCTCAGAAACTATCTTGTGATGTATGAATTCATCTCACAGAGTTACACGTTTTTTTTCATGGATCAGGTTGGTAGCACTGTTTCTGGGGAATCTGAGAAGGGATACTTTGGAATGCATGGAAGCATATGGTGACAAAGGAAATATAATCAGATAAAAACTAGAAAGAAACTTTCTGAGAAAGTTCTTTGTAATTTGTGAATTCACTCACAGAGGTACACCTTTCTTTTCATTGCACAGTTTGCTAACACACTTTTCCTGGAATCTGCAATGGGATATTTGGCAGCGCATTGAGGCTTATGGTGAAAAAGTAAATATGATCAGATAAAAACTAGAAAGAATCTTTCTGAGAAACTGCTTTATGATGTGTGAATTCATCTCACAGAGTTACACTGTTGTTTTCATTGAGCAGTTTTCTAACACAGTTTTCGTGGAATCTGCAATGGGATATTTCAGAGTGCATTGGAGCTTATGGTGACAAAGGGAATATCCTCAGGCAAAAACTAGAAAGTAACTTTATGAGAAACTGCTTTGTGATGTATGTATTCATCTCACAGAGTAACACCTTTCTTTCATGGATCAGTTTGCTAACACTATTTTCTTGGAATATACCAAGGGATATTTGGGAGCGAGTTGAGGCCTATGGTGAAAAAGGTAATATTCTCTGAAAAAAACTTCCTGACTTTTCTGAGAAACTGCTTTGTGATGTGTGAATTCATCTCACTGAGTTACACCACTCTTTTCATGGAGCAGTTTTGTGGCACTGTTTTTGGGGAATCTGAGAAGGGATAATTTGAATCACTTTGAGGTCTATACAATATACAATTGAAGCCAATACAAAGGAATTAACCTCAGATAACAACTATAAAGAAGCTTTCTGAGAAAGTTCATTGTGATGTGTGAATTCCTCTCATAGAGTTATACCTTTCTCTTCATGGAGCAGTTTTCTAACACTGCTTTCATGGAATCTGCAAAGTGATATTTGGGAGTACATTGAGGCCTATAGTGAAAATGGAAATAACCTCAGATAGAAACTAGATAAAAGCTTTGTGAGAAACTGCTTATGATGTTTGTATTCATCTCCCAGAGTTACACTATTCTTTTCCTAGAGCAGTTTGCTAACACTGCTTTCTTGGGTTTTGTAATCTGATATTTTGGAGGGCATTGAAGCTGAGGGTGACAAAGGAAATATCCTCATATAAGAAGTAGAGAGAAGCTTTCTGAGAAACTGCTTTGTGATGTTTAAGTCATCTCACAGCATTACAAGAACCTTTTCATGGATCCAATTGGTAAAACTGGTTTAGGGGAAACTGAGAAGGGATATTTTGGATCACATTGAAGCCTATGGTGACAAAGGAAATATCCTCAGATAAAAGTAGAAAGAAACTTTCTGAGAAACTTCTTGGTGATGTGTGAATTCATGACAAAGAGATACAGCTTTCTGTAATTGGATATTTGGGAGCATATTGAGTGCTATGTTGTAAAACAAAATATCCTCAGATTAATACTGGAAGGAACCTTCCTGAGAAATTGTTTTGTGATGTGTAAATTTATCTCACAGAGTGACAACATTCTTTTCATTGCGCAGTTTTCTAACATTGTTTTCGCAGAATCTGCAAAGGGATATATGGGAGTGCATTGAGGCCTATGGAGTAAAAGGAAATATCCTTAGTTAAAAACTAGAAAGAAGCTTTCTGAGAAGCTGGTTTTTGATGTGTGAATTAATCTCACAGTGTTACAGTGTTCTTTTCATTGAACAGTTTGCTAACACTGTTTTCTCGGATTCTGCAATTGGATATTTCAGAGCACACTGAAGCTTATGGTGGCACAAGAAAAATCCGCATAGAAAAATAGAAAAAGTAGAAAGAAGCTTTCTGAAAAACTGCTTTGTGATGTGTTAATTCATCCCACAGAGTGACATGATTCATTCCATGGATCAGTTTGGTAGCACTGTTTCTGGGGAATCTGAGAATGGATATTTGGGATCGTATTGAAGCCTATGGTGACAAAGCAAATATCCTCAGATAATAACTAGAAATAAGCTTTCTGAGACCATTCTTTTTGACGTGTGAACTCACCTCACAGAGTCACACTCTTCTTTTTATTAAGCAGTTTGATAAGACTGTTTTTGAGGAATCTGCAGTAGGATATTTGGGAGTACATTGAAGCCTATGGTGACAAAGGAAATATCCTAAGATAAAACCCATCAAGTAGCTTTCTGAGGATCTGCTGTGTGATTTGTGAATTCATCTCATGGAGATACACGTTACTTTTCATGGAGAAGTTTGTTAACACTGTTTTCACGGAATCTGAAAAGGGATATTTGGAAGCACATTGAGGCCGATAGTGGAAAAGGAAATATCCTGAGTTAACAACTAGAAAGTAGCTTTCTGAAAAACTGTTTTGTTATGTGTGAGTTGTTCTCACATATTTACATCGTTGTTTTCATTGAGCAGATTGATAACACTCTTTTCATGGAATCTGCAATAGGATATTTGGGAGTGCCTTGAAGCTTATGGTGACAAAGTAAATATCCCCAGATAAAAATGAGAAGGAAGCCTTCTGTGAAACTGCTTTGTGATGCATGAATTCATCTCACAGAGTTACACCTTTATTTTCTGTGAGAAGTTTGGTAACAATTTTTTCGTGGAATCTGCAAATGGGATATTAAGGAGTGCAGTGAGAAATATAGTGAAAAAGGAAATATCCTTAGATAATAACTAGAAACTTTCTGAGAAACAGTTTTGTGATGTGTGAGTACATCTCACAGTGTTACACCTTTCTTTTCATGGAACAGTTTTCTAACGCTGTTATCGTCTAATCTGCAAAGGGCTATTTCAGAGTAAATTGTAGATTACAGTGGAAAAGGAAATATCCTCAGAAAAAACTAGAAAGAAGCTTTCTGAGAAACTACTTTGTGATGTGTGAATTCATCTCACAGAGTTACACTGTTCTTTTCATTGAGGAGTTTGCTAACACTCTTTTCTTGGGGTCTGCAGTGGTATATTTTGGAATGCATTGGAGTTTATGGTGACAAAGGAAATATCCTCATATAAAAACTACAAAAAATATTTCTGAGAAACCGATTTGTGATGGATTTATTGATCTCATAGAGTTACAGGATTCTTTACATGGATCAGTTTGGTAGAACTGGTTTTGGGGAATCTGACGAGGAATATTATTGATTGCTTTGAAGCCTATGGTAACAAAGGAAATATCCTCAGATCAAAACTAGAAAGAAACTTTCTGAGAAACTTCGTTATGATGTGTGAATTCATCTCATAGTGTTACACGTTTCATTTCAAGGAGCATTTTGCTAGCACTGCTTTCTTGGAATCTGTAAATTGATATTGGGGAGTATATTGGGGTCTACCATGAAAAAGGATATATCCTCACATAAAAACTAGAAAGAGTTTTTCTGAGAAACTGTTTTGTGATGTGTGAATTCATCTCAGAGAGTTGCAATGTTGTTTTCATTGAGCAGTTTGCTAACACTGTTTTCTTAGAATCTGCAATCAGATATTTCAGAGCACATTGAAGGTTATGGTGACAAAGGAAGTATCCTCATAAAAAAAAAACTAGAAAAACGTCTTCTGAGAAACTGCTTTGTGTTTTCTGAATTCATCTCACAGAGTTACACCATTCTTTCATGGAAAAGTTTAATAACAATATTTTTGGGGAATGTGAGATGGGATATTTTTGATTGCCTTGAACCCTACGGTGAAAAAGGAAATACCCTCAGTAAAAGACTAGAAAGAAGCTTTCTGATAAACTTCTTTGTGATATGTGTATTCATCTCACAGAGTAGCACAATTCTTTCCTCAGAGCAGTCTGGTAAAATTGTTTTCATGGAATCTGCTATAGGATATTTGGGAGTGCATTGAAGCTTATGGTGACAAAGGAAATATCCTCAAGCTAAAACTAGAAATAAGCTTTCTATGAAACTGCTTTCTGACTTGTGAGTTCATCTAACAGGCTTGCAAAATTCTTTCCATGGGGAAGCTTATTGGCACTGTTTTTGGGGAATCTGAGAAGGGATATTTTGTATCATATTGAAGGATATGGTGAGAAACGGAATATTCTCAGATAAAAACTAGATAGAAGCTTTCTGAGAAACTGCTTTGTGATGTGTGCATTCATCTCTTAGAGCAACACGATTCTTTCCTTGGAGCAGTTTGCTAAAACTGTTTTCATGGAGTCTGCAAAGGGATATTTAGGAGTGCATTGAGGTATATGGAGAAATGGATTTCTCCTCAGATTAAAAAGCACAAAGAAGCTTTCTGAGAAATAGTTTTTTGATATGAGAATTCATCTCACAGAATTACACCACACTTTTCATGATGAAGTTTATTAGCACTGCTTTTGGGGAATTGGAGAAGGGATATTTGGAATTGCATTGAAGCCTATGGTGACAAAGGAAATACCTTCAGAAAAAAATTAGAAAGAAGCTTTCTGAGAAACTTCTTTGTGATGTGTGAATTCATCTCAGAGAGTTACAATGTTGCTTTTGTTGAGTAGTTTGTGAACACTGTTTTCTTGGCATCTGCAATTGGATCAGATATTTAGGAGCTCATTGAAGCTTATGATGACAAAGGAAATATCCTCATATAACAACTAGAAAGAAGATTTCTGAGGAACTACTTGGTGATGTGCTAATTCATCTCACAGAGTTACACAATACTTATCATGCATCCGTTTGGTAGCACTGTTTTTGGGGAATCTGCAATAGGATATTTAGGAGTGCATTGAAGCCTATGATGACAAACTAAATATCCTCAGACACAAAGCAAAAAGAAACTTTATGCGAAACTGCTTTGAGATGTGTGAATTCCTCTCAGAGATTTACACCTTTATTTTAATGGAGCACTTTGCTATCACTATTTTTGTGGAATCTACAAAGTTCTTCACGAGTGCATTGAGGCCTATTATGAAAAAGGAAATATCCTCGGACAAAAACTAGAAAGAAGTTTTCTGAGAAACTGCTTTGTGATATGTGATTTCATCTCAAAGTGTTACACAATTCTTTCCATGGAGCAGTTTGGTAGCACTGTTTTCTTGGAAACCACAATGGGATATTTCGGAATGCATTGAAACTTATGGTGACAAAGGAAATATCCTAATATAAACACTAGAAGAAGCTCTCTGATAAACCGCATTTGATGTCTTAATTCATCTCACAGAGTTACACAATTCTTTTCATGGACCACCTTGGTAGCACTGTTTCTGGGGAATCTTCAATAGGATATTTGGGGGTGTATTGAACCTATGGTGACAAAGGAAATAACCTCAGACAAAAATCAAAAAGAAACTTTCTGAGAAACTGCTTTGTAATATGTGAATTCACCTCACAGAGTTACACTGTCCTTTTCATTGTTTAATTTGCTAATACTGTTTTCCTGGAATCTGGAATGGGATCTCTCAGAGCACTTTGAGGCTAATGGTAACAAGGGAAATATCATCAGAACAAAACTAGAAACAAGCTTTCTGAGAAACTGCTTAGTGATTTGTAAATTCATCTCACAGAGTTACACCTTTCTTTTCATGGAGCAGTTTGCTAACACTGTTTTTGTGTAATCTACAAAAGGATATTTTGGAGTGCATTGAGGCCTATGGTGAGAAAGGAAATATCCTCTAATTTAAACAAGAAAGAAATTTTCTGAGAAAGTACTTTGTGATGTGTGAATTCATCTCACACATTACACTCTTCTTTTCATTGAGCAGTTTTCTAGCACAGTTTTCTTGAATTCTGCAATGAGATATTTCAGAGCACATTGAACCTCATGGTGACAAAGGAAATAACTTCATATAAACACTAGAGTGAAGCTTTCTCAGAAACTGCTTCATGCTGTGTTAATTCTTCTCACAGAGATATGTGACTCTTTTCATGGATCAGATTGGTAGCATGGTTTTGGTTAATTTGAGAAGGGATATTTTGGATAGCATTGAAACCTAGGGTGATGTAGGAAATATCATCAGATAATAATTAGATAGAAGCTTTCCTGGAAAGTTCGTTGTGATGTTTGAATTCATCTCACAGAATTACACCAGTCTTTTCATGGTACAGTTTGCTAACACCTTTTCCCCGGAATCTGCAAAGGGATATTTGGGAGTGCATTCAGACCTGTAGTGAAAAAGGAAATATCCTCAAATAAAAAATGAAAAGAAGCTCTCTGAGAAACTAGTTTGTGACATGTGAATTCATCTCACAGAATTACACTGTTCTTCTCATTGGGCAGTTTGCTAACCATGTTTTGTTGGAATCTGCAATGGGATATTTCGGAGCATGTTGAAGCTTATGGTGACAGAGGAAATATCCTCAGACAAAAACTAATAAGAAGCTTTCTGAGAAACTGCTTTGTGATTTGTGAATTCATCTCACAGAGTTCCATGTTTCTTTTTATATAGCAGTTTGGTAGCACTGTTTTTGAGAAATCTGGGAAGGGATATTTTGGATTGCATTGAAGACTATGGTGAAAAAGCAAAAACTCAGATAAAATCTAGAAAGAAGTTTTCTGAGAAACTGCTTTGTGATGTTTGGTTTCATCTCACAGATTTACACATTTCTTTTCATGGAGCAGTTTGCTAACCCAGTTTTCATGGAATCTGCAAAGGGATATTCCGGAGCACCTTGAGGCTTGTAGTGAAAAAGAAAATATCCTCAGATAAATACTAGAAAGAAGTTTGCAGAGAAACAGCTTTGTGATGTGTGAATTCATCTAACAGTGCTACACAGTTATTTTCATTCAGCAGTTCGATAACACTGCTTTCAATTAATCTGCAATAGGATATTTGGGAGCACATTGAAGCCTATAGTGACAAAGAAAATATCCTTAGATAGAAACCAAGAAGAAGCTTTCTGTGAAACTTCTTGAAATGTGTGAATTCATCTAACAGGTTTACCTTTCTTTTAATGGAGAAGTTTGCTAACACTATTTTCCTGGATTCTACAAGGGGATATTCATGAGCACATTGAGGCAAAAGGTGAAAAAGGAAGTATCCTCAGAAAAAATTAGAAAGAAGCTTACTGAGAAACTATTTTGTGATTTGTGAATTCATCTCTCAGATGTACACAATTCTTTCCTTGCAGAAGTTTGGTAGCACTGTTTTTGGGGAATCTGAGAAGGGATAATTTGGATTGCATTGAAGTCTATGGTGACAAATGAAATATTCTCAGATAAAAATTAGAGAGAAGCTTTCTGAGAAAGTTTTTTGTGATCTTTGAATTTATCTCACAGAGTTACACCATTCTAGTCATGGTGCACTTTGCTAATCCTGTTTCCCCAGAATCTGCAAAGGGATATTTGGGAGCGCATTCAGGCCTGTGTGAAGAAGGAAATATTTTCAAATAAAAACGGAAAAGAAGATCTCTGAGAAACTGCTTTATGATGTGCGAATTCATCTCATGTAGTTACACTGTTTTTCTCATTCCAACAAAACACTGGAATCTGCAATGGGATATTTCAGAACACATTGAAGCTTACGATGACAAAGGAAATATCTTCAGACAAAAGGTAGTAAGAAGCTTTCTGAGAAACTGCTTTGTGATTTGTGATTTCATCTCACAGAGTTACACATTTCTTTTCATGTAGCGTTTTGGTAGCAGTGTTTTTCTGGAATTTCAGAAGGGATATTTTGGATCTCATTGAAACTTATGATGACAAAGGAACTATGATGACAAAGGAAAAACTCAGATAAAAACTAGAAAGAAGCTTTATGAGAAACTGCTTTGTGATATGTTAATTCATCTCACAGAATTACACCTTTCTCTTCATGAAGCAGTTTGCTAACACTGTTTTCCTGGAATCTGCAAAGTGATATTTCCGAGCACATTGAGGCCTGTGGTGAAAAAGGAAATATCCTCAGATAAAAAATATAAAGAAGGTTTCTGAGACACAGCTATGTGATGTGTGAATTCATGTTACCGTACTATACCGTTCTTTTCATTGAGCAGTTTGATAACACTGTTTTCACGGAATCTGCAACAGGATATTTTGGAGCACATTGAAGCCTATAGTGACAAAGGAAATATCCTCAGATAGAAAACAGAAAGAAACTTTCTGTGAAACTGCTTTGTGATGTTTGAATTCGTCTCACTGGTTTACAGCTTTCATTTCATGAAGCAGTTTGCTAATACTCTTTTTGGAATCTACAAAGGGATATTCATGAGCACAATGAGGTAAAAAGTTAAAAAGTAAACATCCTCAGAAAAAACTAGAAAGAAGCTTACTGAGAAACTGCTTTGTGATTTGTGAATTCATCTCTCAGATTTACATGATTCTTTTCATGCAGAAGTTTGGTAGCACTGTTTTTGGGGAATCTGAGAAGGGATAATTTGGATCACCTATGGTGACAAAGGAAATATCCTCAGATAAAATATTGAAAGAATCATTCTGAGAAACTTCTTTGTGATGTGTGAATTCATCTCTCAGAGTTATACCGTTCTTTTCATTGAGAGGTTTTCTAACACTTTTTTCATGGAATGTGTTATGGGGTATTCCTAAGGACATTGAAGAGTATGATGAAAAAGGAAATATCCTCAGATAAAAACAAGAAAGAAGCTTTCTGAGAAACTTCTTTTTGATGCATGAATTAATCTCACAGAATTATACCATTCTGTTCCTGGAGGAGTTTGGTAGCCCTGTTTTTGGGGAATCTGGGAAGGGATATTTTGGATCACATTGAACTTATAGTAACATAGGAACTATGCCCAAATAAAACCTAGGAAGAAGCTTTCTGAGAAACTTCTTTGTGCTGTGTGAATTCATCTCAAGTAGCTACTCGATTCTTTTCTTGGAACAGTTTGCTAACACTGTTTTTGTGAAATCTGCAGTAAGATATTTGGGCACACCTTGAAGCCTATGGTGATGATGGAAATATCCTCAGAGAATAACCAAAAAGAAGCTTTCTGAGAAACTGATTTGTGAAGTGTGAATTCATCTCACAGATTTACACCTTTCGTTTCATGGAGTAGTCTGCTAACACTGTTTTCATGCAATCTGCAAAGGTATATTTGAGAGCTCTTTGAGGCCAGTGGTGACAAAGGAAATAGCTTCAGATAAAAACTAGAAAGAAGCTTTCTGAGAAAATCTTTGTGATTTGTGAATTCATCTCACAGTGTTACCTGATTCTTTTCATGGAGCAGTTTGGTAACACTGTTTTGGGGGAATCTGAGATGGGATATTTTAGATCCCAAGGAAGCCTATGGTGACAAAGGATTCTCAGAAAAAAACTAGAAAGAAGCTTTCTGAGAAACTTCTTTGTAATGTGTGAATTCATCTTACAAAGTTACACCATTCTGTTAATTGAGCAATTTGCTACCACTGTTTTCGTGTAATCTGCAAAGGTATACATTGAAGCACATTGAGACCTAAGGTGAAAAAGAAAATAATCTCAGATAAAAAGTAGAAAGAATCTTTCTGAGAAAATGCTTTGTGATTTGTGAATTCATCTCACAGTATAACACTGTAGTTTTCCTTAAGTCATTTTCTAACACTGTTTCCTTGAATGCAAAATGGGATATTTTGGAGTGCACTGAGGTTTATGGTGACATAGGAACTATCCTCATATAAAAACTAGAAAGATTCTTTGTGAGAAACCATTTTGTGATATGTTAATTCACCTCAAGGAGCTACACAATACTTTTCATAGATCAGTTTGTTTGCTGAGTTTTTGGGGCATCTGAGAAGGGATAGTTTGAATCACATAGAAGATAATGGTGACTAAGGAAATATCCTCAGATAAAAACTAGAAAGAAGCTTTCTGAGAAAGTTCTTTGTGATGTGTGAATTCATCTCAGAAAGTTATACCTATCTGTTCTTGGAGCAGTTTGTTAACATTGTTTTCATATAATCTGCAATGGGATATTCTGGAGTGTTTTGAGGACTAAAGTGAAAAAGTAAATATCCTCATGTAAAAATTAGAAGGAAGCTTACTGAGAGACAACTTTGTAATGTGTGAATTCACTTTACAGAGTTACAATGTTCTTTTCATTGAGTAGTTTGATGACACTGATTTCGTGGTATCTGCAATAGGATATTTTAGAGGTCATTGAAGCCTATGGTGACAAAGGATATATGCTCAGATAAAAAACAAAAGGAAACTCTCTGAGAAACTGCTTTGTGATGTGTGAATTCATCTCACTGAGTAACACCATTCTTTTCATTGAGAAGTTTGCTAACACTTTTTTCATTTAATCTGAAATTGGATACTCGGGAGTGCATTGAGGAATATGGTGAAAAAGTAAATATCCTCAGACAAAAACTATAAATAAGCTTTCTGGGAAGATGCTTTGTGATGTGTGAATTCATCTCGCAGAGTTACACTGTTCTTTGCATTGAACAGTTTACTTACACTGTTTTCTTGGAATCTGAAATCTGGTATTTCTGAGCGCTTTGAAGCTTATGGTGACAAAGTAAATATCCTCATACAAAAACTAGAAAGAAAGTTTCTGAGAAGCTGCTTCTGATGTGTTAACTCATCTCTCAATGTTAAACAATTGCTTTCATGGAGCAGTGTGTCAGCACTGTTTCTGGGGAATCTGAGATGGGATATTGTGGATTGCATTGAAACCTACAGTGACAAAGGAAATATCCTCAGATTAAAGCTAGAAACAAGCTTTCTGAGAAAGTTCTTTGTGATGTGTGAATTCACTTCACAGAGGTACACCTTTCTTTTCATGGAGAAATTTGTGAACACTGTTTTCAAGGAATCTGCAAAGGGATATTTCGGAGCGGTTTGAGACGTATTGTAACAAAGGAAATATCCTCAGATAAAAAGCAAAAAGAAGATTTCTGAGATACTTCTTTGTGATTTCTGAATTCATCTCATGGAGTTACACTGTTCTTTTCATTGGGCAGTTTGTTGACTCTCTTTTGTTGGAATATGCAATGGCATATTTTGGAGAGCATTGAACTTCACCTGACCAAGGAAATATCTTAAGACAAAAACTGGAAACGAGATTTCCGAGAAAGTGGTTTGTGGTGTGTTATTTCATGTCACAGAGGTACACATTTCTGTCCATTCAGCAGTTTGGTAGCACTCTTTTTGGGGAATCTGAGAATTAATATTATGGATCGCATTCAAGCCAATGATGACAAAAGAAATATCGTTAGAAAAAATCTGGAAAGAAACTTTCTGAGAAAGTTCTTTATGATGTGTGAATTCATCTCACAGAATTACAGCTTCCTGCTCATGGAGCCGTTTGCTAACACTGTTTTGCTGGAATCTGCAAAGGGATATTTGGGAGCGCATTGAAGCCTATGGTGACAAAGCTTATATGCAAGCTAAAAAGCAAAAAGCAGGTTTGTGAGAAACTACTTTGCGATGTGGAATTCATCTCACAGAAATACACTGTTCTTTACATTGAGCAGTATGGCAACAATGTTTTTGTGGAATATGCAAAGGGATATTTGTGTGTACATTGAGGCCTATAGTGAAAAAGAAAATATCCTCAGATAAACATTGGAAAGAATCTTTCTGAGAACATTCTTTGTGATGTGTGAATTCATCTCACAGAGTTACACCTTCCTTTTCATGGAATCACTTGCTAATATAGTTTTCATGGAATCTGCAAAGGATATTTGGAAGCACATTGTGGCCTATGGTGAAAAACTAAATATCCTCACGTAAAAACTAGAAAGAAGCTTTCTAAGAAACTGTGATGTTCGAATTTATCTCACAGAGGTACACCATTCTTTTCATTCAGCTGGTTGATAACACTGTTTTCATGAAATATGCAATAGGATGTCTGAGAGCACATTGAAGCCTAGGGTGGCAAAGGAAATATCCTCAGATAAAAACCAACAGGAAGATTTCTTAGAAACTGCTTTGTGATGTGTGAATTCATCTCACAGAGTTACACTGTTGTTTTCATTGAGAAGTTTGCTAAAACTGTTTTCTTGGAATCTGTAATGGGATATTTCAGAGCACATTGAAGCTTCAGGAGACAAAGAAAATATCCTTAGACAAAAACTAGAAAGAGTCATTCTGAGAAATTGCTTTGTGATTTGTGAATTAATCTCACACAGTTACATGATTCTTTTCATGGATCAGTTTGGTAGCACTGCTTTTGGGTAATCTAAGAAGGGATATTTAGGATTCCATTGAAGCCTATGGTGACAAAGGAAATATCCTAAGATAAAAACTAGAAAGAAGCTTTCTGAGAAAATTCTTTGTGCTGTGTGAATTCATTTCACAGAGTTACATCTTTCTTTTCATGGAGCAGTTTACTAACACAGTTTATGTGGAATCCGCAAAGGAATATTTGGGAGTGTACTGAGGCCTATAGTGAAAAAGCAAATATCCTCAGATAAAAAGTAAAAATAATCTTTCAGGGAAACTTCTTTGTGACGTGTGAATTTATCTCACAGAGTTACACAGATCTTTTCATTGAGCACTTTGCTAAAACTGTTTCCTTGGAATCTGCAATGGTATATATTGGAGTGCACTGAAGCTTATGTTGACAAAGGAAATATCCTCAGGCAAAAACTACAAAGAAGCTATCTGAGAAACCCCTTTGTGATTTGTTAATTCATTTCCCAGAGTTACACGATTCTTTTTATGGATCAGTTTGGTAACACTGTTTTTGTGCTGTCTTAGAAGGGATATTTCGGAGCACATGAAGCAGATGGTGGATAATGAAATATCCTGAGATAAAAACTAGATAGAAGCTTTCTGAGAAATTTCTTTGTGATGGGTGATTTTATCACACCGAGTTAAACCTTTGTTTTCTTTGAACACATTGGTAGCAGTGTTTTTGTGGAATGTCCAATGTGATATTTGGGAGTTCCTAGAGCCCTATGGTGAAAAAGGAAATAACTTCAGATAAAAACTGGAGGGAAACTTTTCGAGAAAGAGTTTTGTGATGCGTGTATTTATCTCTTAGAATTTAACCTTTTTATTGATTGAGCAGTCTGGCATCACTGTTTTTGTGGTATCTGAGGAGAGATACTTGGGAGCACAATGAAGATTATGGTGAAAAAAAAGTATCCTTAGATTTAAACTAGAAGGAAGCTTTCTGAGAAACTGCTTTGTGATGGGTGAATTCATCTCAGAGTTACACATTTCTTTTCATTCAGCAATTTGGTAACACTGCTTTGGGGAATCTGCAAAGGGATATTTGGGGCACACTGAGTCCAATGGCAATAAAGGAAATAACTTCAGGTAAAAACTGGAGAGAAGTTTCCTGAGAAACCCCTTTGTGATGTGGGTATTCATCTCATAGAGCTAAACTTTTATGTTGAGGTAGCACTTTGGCAACACTGATTTTTTTGGTTTCTGAGAAGGTATATTTTGGAGCACATTGAAGCCTATTGTTGTAAAGGAAGTAGGCTCATATAACAACCAGAAAGAAGCTTTCTGAGAATCCTTCATGATGTGTTAATTCATGTCTCAGAGTTACATGATTCTTTTCATGGATCAGTTTGGTAGCAATGGTTTTGGGGAAACTGAGAACGAATATTTTGGATCTCATTCAAGCCTGTGGTGACAATGGAAGCCTCCTCTGATAAAAACTAGAAAGAAGCCCTCTGAGAAAGTTCTTGTGATGTGTGAATTCATCTCACAGAGTTACACCTTTCTTTTCATGGAGTACTTTACTATCACTGTATTCCTGGAATCTGCAAAGGGATATTTGGGAACACATAGAACCTATGGTGAACACAGAAATATCCTCAGATAAAAAATAGAAAGATACTTTCTGAGAAACTGCTTTGTGATGTGTGAATTCGACTCACAGAGTTACACTGTTCCTATCATTGAGCAGTTGGCTAACACTGTTTTATTGGAATATGCAAAGGGCTATTTCAGAGATCAATGAAGCTTAGGGTGACAAAAGAAATATCCTCAGACAAAAACTAGAAAGGCTGTTTCTAAGAAACTAACAATGTTTTCATGGAATCTGCAAAGGGATATTTGTGAGTGTTTTGAGGCCTATAGTGAAAAAGGAAATATCCTCAGATGAAAATGAGAAAGAAGATTTCTGAGAAAATGCTTTGTAATGTGTGAACTCAATTCACAGAGTTACATTGTTATTATCTTTGAGCAGTGTGATAACACTGAGTTTTTGGAATCTGCAATAGGATATTTGGGAGTGTATTGATGTCTATTGTGATAAAGGAAATATCCTCAGATAAAAACCAAAAAGAATCTTTGTGTGAAACTGCTTTGTAATGTTTCAATTCACCTCATAGTGTTACACCATTGCTCTCATTTAGAAGTTTGCTAACACATTTTTCCTGGAATCTGCAATGGGATATTCCAGAGCTCATGGAGGAATAAGGTGAAAAGGAAATATTCTCAGTTAAAAACTAGAAAGAATCTTTCTGAGAAACCGCTTTCTTATGTGTCAATTCATCTCACAGAATTACACCATTCTTTCCATGGAGCAGTTTGATAGCACTGTTTTGAGGGAGTCTGAGAAGGGATATTTTGGATCGCATTGAAGCCTATGGTGACAAAGGAAATATTCTCAGATAAAAATAGAAAGAAGCTTTCTGACAAACTTCTTGGGATGCATGTAGTCATCTCTCAGAGTAACACCTTTCTTTTCATGGAGCAGTTTGCTAACACTCTTTTTGTGGAATCAACAAAGGGATATTTGGGAGCGAGGTGAGGCCTATTTTGGAAAAGGAAATGTCCTCAAAAACAAAAACTAGAAAGCAGATTTCTGAGAAACTGCTTTGTGATGTGTTAATTCATTTCACAAAGTAACACCTTTCTTTTCATGGAGCAGTTTGCTAACACTTTTTTCGTGGAATTTGCAAAGGGATATTTGCAATCACTTTGAGGCCTGTCGTGAAAAAGGAAATATCCTCAGATAAAAACAAGGAAGAAGATATCTGAGAACTGCTTTGTAATGTGTGAATTCATATCACAGAGTTACACTGTTATTTTCTTTGAGCAGTTTGATAACACTGTTTTCTTGGAATCTGCAACAGGATATTTGGGAGTACATTGAAGCCTATAGTTTCAGAGGATGTATCAGATAAAAACCAAAGATAAATTTCTGTGAAACTACTTTGTGACGTGTGTAATAATCTCACAGTATTACACCTTTCTTTTCATTGGGAAGTTTGTTACCACATTTTTTCTGGAATCTGCAATGGGATATTCGGTAGCACATTGAGGAATATGGTGAAAAAGAAAGTATGCTCAGATTAGAATTAGAAAGAAGCTTTCTGAGAAACAGCTTTGTGATGTGTGAATTCATTTCACAGAGTTACACCATTTTTTTCATGGAGCAGTTTGGTAGTACATTTTTGGGGTATCTGAGAAGGGATATTATGGATCACATTTAAGCATATGTTGACAAAGGAAATATCCTCAGATAATAACTAGAAAGAAGGTTTTGGAGAAACTGAATTGTGATGTGTTTATTCATCTCAGAGAATAACACCTTTCTTTTCATGGAGCAATTTGCTAACACTGTTTTCATGGCACCTACAAAGGCATATATGGGAGCGAGTTGAGGCCTATGGTGACAAAGGAAATATCCTTAGAGAAAAATTAGAAAGTAGCTTTCTGAGAAATTTCTTTGTGATGTGTGAATTCATCTCACAGATTTACACCTTTCTTTTCTTGGAGCAATTTGCTAACACTGTTTTCGTGGAACCTGCAAAAGGATACTTGGGATCGCATTGAAGCCTATGGTGGAAAAGGAAATATCCTCAGATAAAAACCAAAAAGAAGCTTTCTGAGAGACTGCTTTGGGAGGTGTGAATTGTTCTCACACAATTACACTGTTCTTTTCATTGAGCAGTTTACTAACACTGTGTTCGTGGAATATGCAACGAGATATTTCAGAAAGCATTGAAAAGGGATAACAAAGGAAATATCCTCAGGCAAAATCTAGAAAGAAACTTTCAGAGAATCTGTTTTGTGATTTTTCAATTCATCCCACGGAGTTACATGATTCTGTTATTGGAGCAGTGTGGTAGCACTGTTTCTGAGGAATCTGAGAAGGGATATTTTGAATTGCGTTGAAGCCTATGGTGACAAAGGAAATATCCTCAGACAAAAACCAAAAAGAAGCTTTCTGGGAAACTTATTTGTGATGTGTGTATTCATCTCACAGTATAACACCATTCTTTTCATGGAGGAGTTTGTTAACTCTATTTTCGTGAAATCTGCAACAGGATATTTTGTAGGGCACTGAGGCCTTTGGAGATAAAGGAAATATCCTGAGATAAAAGTCAAAAAGAAGATTTCTGAGAAACTGCTTTGAGATTAGTTAATTCATCTGTCAGAGTAACAGTGTTATTTTCATTGATCAGTTTGCAAACACTGTTTTCTATGAATCTGCAAAGAGATATTTTATAGTACATTGAAGCTTATGGTGCCAAAGAAATATCCTCATATAAAAACTAGAAAGAATCTTTCTGAGAAACGGCTTTTTGATTTATGAATTTACCTCACAGAATTACACAATTATTTTCATGGAGCAGTTTGGTAGCACTGTTTTTGGGGAATCT
>NW_012119354.1:183681-185412 GCF_000951035.1 Colobus angolensis palliatus | reverse complement strand
CTTTGTGATGTGTAAATTCACCTCATCAATTTACACATTTCTTTTCATGGAGCACTTGGCTAACACTATTTTCGTGTAATATGCAATGAGATATTCATGAGCACATTGATTTCTATGAGAAAAAAGGAAATATCCTCCAACAAAAACTAGAAAGAAGTTTTGTGAGAAGCTGCTTTGTGATTTGTGAATTCATCTCACAGATTTACACCATTATTTTCATGGAACAGATTGGATGCACTGTTTTTGGGGAATCTGAGACGGGATATTTTGGATCTCATTGATGCCGATGCTGAAAAAGGAAATATCCTAAATTAAAAACTAGAAAGAAGCTTTCTGAGAAACTTATTTTTGATGTGTGTAGTCATGTAACAGAGGAACAATTTATTTTTATGTAGCAGTTTGTTAACTATGTTTTCATGGAATCTACAAAGTGATATTTGGGAGCTAGTTGACAGTTATGGTTAAAAAGAAAATATCCTCAGATAAAAACCAGAAAGAAGGCTTCTGAGAAACTTCTTTGTGACTGTGTATTCATCTCACAGAGTAACATCTTTCTTTTCATGGAGGAGTTTGCTCACATTGTTTTCTTGGAATCTACAATGAGATATTTCAGAATGCATTCAAGTTTATGGTGACAAAGGAAATATCCTCAGGTAAAAATGACAAAGAAATTTTCTGAGAAAGTTCCTTGTTATTTGTGAATTCATTTCAAGAGTTACATCTTTCCTTTCATTGACCAGTTTGCTAACACTGTTTCCAGGGAATCTGCAAAGGGATATTTGGGGGCACACTGAGGCCTATGGTGAAAAAGGAAATATACTCAGATAAAAGCTTGAAAGAAGCTTTCTGAGGAACAGCTTTGTGATGTATGAATTTATGTCACAGCGTTGCACCATTCTTTTCATGGAGCAGTTTGGTATCACTGTTTTTGGGGAATCTGAGAAGAGATATTTGGATGGCATTTAAGAGGATGGTGAAAAGAGAAATATCCTCAGGTAAAAACTAGAAAGAAGCTTTCAAAGAAACTTCTTTGTGATGTTTGTATTCATCTTAGACAGTAACAACCTTCTTTTCATGAAGCAGTTTGCTAACACTGTTTTCATGGAATCTGCAAAGTGATATTTAGGAGCGCATTGAGGCCTATAGTGGAAAAGGAAATTTCCTCAGATAAAATCTAGAAAGAAGCTTTCAGAGAAACTGCTTTTTGATGTGTGAGTTCATCTCACAGAGTTACACAAGGCTTTTCATGGAGCATTTGGTATCGCTGTTTTTGGGAATCTGAGAGGGGATATTTTGAATTGCATTGAAGCCTATGATTACAAAGGAAATATCCTCAGATAGAAACTAGAAAGAAGCTTTCTGAGAAATTTCTTTGTGATGTGTGAATTAACTTCACAGAGTTACATGATATTTTCCTTTCACCAGTTTGATAAAACTGTTTTCATGGAATATGCAATAGGATATTTGGGAACACCTTGAAGCCTATGGTGACCAAGGAAATATCCTCATAGATAAAACAAAATAAGATTTCTGAGAAACTGCTTTGTGATGTGTGAATTCATCTCACTGATTTACACCTTTGTTTTCATGGAGCAGTTTGCTAACACTATATTCATGGAATCTGCAAAGGGATACTCACGAGTGCTTTGAGGCCTCAGTAAAAAACTTGAAAGAAGCTTTCTAAGAAACCACTTTGTGATGTGTTAATTCATCTCAAAGACTTACAGTTTT
>NW_012119354.1:181905-183631 GCF_000951035.1 Colobus angolensis palliatus | reverse complement strand
CTCAGTAAAAAACTTGAAAGAAGCTTTCTAAGAAACCACTTTGTGATGTGTTAATTCATCTCAAAGACTTACAGTTTTCTATTCATGGATCAGTTTGCTTGTATTGTTTATGCGGAACCTGAGAAGGGATATTTTGGATTCCATCGAAGTTTATGGTGACAAAGGAAATGTCCTGAGATATAAACTAGAAAGAAGCTTTTTGAGAATTTTTCTTGTTATGTGTGAATTCATCTGAAAGAGTTACATGATTTCTTTCTTGGAGCAGTTTGCTAACACTGTTTTCGTGGAATCTGCATTAGGATATTTGGGAGTGGTTTGAAACATATGGTGTCAAATGAAATACCCTCACAAAAAAAGCAAAAGGAAACTTTCTGAGAAACTGCTTTGTGATATATGAATTCATCTCACAGAGTTACATGATTCCTTTCATGTATCAGTTTGGTAGCACTGTTTTTGGGGAATATGAGAAGGGATACTTCGGATCACATTGAAGAGTATGGTGACAAGTGAAATATCCTCATATAGAAACTAGAAAGAAGCTTTCTGAGAAAGTTTTTCGTGATGTGTGAATTCATCTCACAGAGTTACACCTTTGTTTTCACGGAGCACTTTGCTAACATTGTTTTCATGAAATCTGGGAAGGAATATTTTAGAGTGCATTGAGGTCTATTGTGAAAAAAGAAATATTCTCAGATTAAAAAAAAGAGGCTTTCTGAGAAACTGCTTCATGATGTGTGAATTCATATTACAGAGTTACACTGTTATTTTCATTGAACAGTTTGCTAACACTGTTTTCTTGGAATCTGCAATGAGATATTCTGAAGCACCTTAAAACTTATGGTGACAAAGAATTGTGCTCAGATAATAACTAGAAATAAGCTTTCTGAGAAACTGCGTTCTGATGTGTTTATTCAGTTCACAGAGTTACTTGATTCTTTTCATGGTTCAGTTTGGTACCACTGTTTTCGCAGAATCTGAGGAAGGATATTTTGGATCACATTGAAGTCTATGGTGTCAAAGGAAATAACCTCAGATAAAAACTAGAAAGATGTTTTCTGAGAAAGTTCCTTGAGGTGTTTGAATTCATCTCACAGATTTACACCTTTATTTTCGTGGAGCAATTTGCTAACCAAGGGATATTTGGGAGTGCATTGAGGCCTACAGTAAACAAGGAAATATCCTCAGATAAAACCTAGAAAGAAGCTTTTTGAGAAACTGCTTTGTGATATCGGTACTCATCTTACAGAGACACACCATTGTTTACATTGAGAAGAAGCTTTCTGAGAGACAGCTTTGAGATTTGTGAATTCATTTCTCAGAATTACACCTCAGTTTTTATAGAATTGTTTGGTAGCACTATTTCTGGGGGTCTGAGGTGGCATATTTTGAATTGTATTGAAGTCTACACTGAAAACTGCTTTGTGACATGGGAATTTATGTCAAAGAGATGAACGGTTCTTTACATTGAGCAGTATGCTAACAATGTTTTTATGGAATATGTAAAGGGATATTTGGGTGCACATTGAGGCTTATAGTGAAAAAGAAAATATCCTAAGATAAACACTGGAAAGAATCTTTCTGAGAACCTTCTTTGTGATGTGTGAATTCATCTCACAGAGTTACACCTTCCTTTTCATGGAATCATTTGCTAACATAGTTTTCATGGAATCTGCAAAGGATATTTGGGAGCACATTGTGGCCTATGGTGAAAAACTAAATATCCTCA
>NW_012119354.1:181210-181539 GCF_000951035.1 Colobus angolensis palliatus | reverse complement strand
GAAAAGGAAATATCCTCAAATTAATATTAGAAAGAAGCCTCTGTGAAACTCCTTAGTTGTGTATGGTTTCATCTGACAGTGTTAAACTGTTCTTTTCATTGAGCAATTTGCTAACATTGTTTTCTTGGAATCTCCTATGGGATATTTCGGACTGCATTGAAGCATATGGAGACAATGGAAATATCCTCATATAGAAACTGGGAAGAGGCTTTCTGATATACCACTTTGTGATGAGTTAATTCATCTCACAGCATTGCATGATGCTATTCATGGATCAGTTTATTAGCACTGTTTTTGTGGAATCTGAGAGAGAATATTTTGGGTCACTT
>NW_012119354.1:179797-180410 GCF_000951035.1 Colobus angolensis palliatus | reverse complement strand
TTGGGTCACTTTGAAGCCAAAGGTGACAAAGAAAATATCGTCAGTTAAAAACTAGAAAGAATCTTTATGAGAAAGTTCGTTGTAATGTGTGAATTTACCTCACAGAGTTAAACCTTTCTTATTATGTATCAGTTTGGTAACACTCTTTTCGTGTAAACTACAAGAGGATATTAGGGAGTGCATTGCAGCCTATGGTGATAAAGGAAATATCCTCATAAAAAAAAAAAAAGAAGATTTCTGAGAAACTGCTTTTGATGTGTAAATTCATCTCACAGAGATACACTGTACTTTTCTTTCAGCAGTTTGCTAACACTGCTGTCTTGGAATCTGCAATGGGATATTTCAGAGAACATTGAAGGTTATTGTGACCTAGAAAATATCCTGAGACATAAAATAGAAAGAAACTTTCTAAGAAACTGCTTTCCGATTTGAGAATTCATCTCACAGACTTACACAATTCTTTTCATGGAGTAGTTTGGTAGCAGTGTTTCCGGGGAATCTGAGAGGGATATTTTGGATTGCATTGAAGCCTAAGCAGACAAAGGAAATATCCTCAGATAAAAACTAGAAAGAAATTTTCGGGAAAGTTATTTGTGATGTGTGAATTGATTTC
>NW_012119354.1:177784-179065 GCF_000951035.1 Colobus angolensis palliatus | reverse complement strand
AGAATTACACTGTTGTTTTCATTAAGCAGTTTGCTAGCACTGTTTTATTGGAATCTGCAATAGGATATTTTGGGGCACATTGAAGCTTATGGTGAAAAAGGATATATACTCAGACAAAAATTTGAAAGAGACTCTCTGAGAAACTACTTTTTGATACATGAATTCATCTAACAGAGTAACACCATTCTTTTCATGGAGCAGATTCATAGCATTGGGGAATCTGAGAAGGGATATTGTGGATTGCATTGAAGCCTATGGTGAGAAAGGAAATAACCTCAGATAAAAACTAGAAAGAAGCTTTCTGAGAAACTGCTTTGTGATGTGTGACTTCATCTCACAGAGTTACACCATTATTTTCATTGAGTAGTTTGATAACACTGTTTTCCTGGAATATACAGTGGGATATTTGTGAGTGCATTGAAGCCTATGGTGTCAAAGGAAATATCCTTAGACAAAACTAGAAAGAAGCTTTGTGATGTGTGAATTAATCACCCAGGGTTACACTTTTCTTTTCATTGAGCAGTTTAATAATACTGTTTTTGTGGAATCTGTGAAAGGATATTTGGGGGCCCATTGAGGCCTATAGTAAAAAATGAAATATCCTCAGATAAAAACTAGGAAGACAATTTCTGAGAAACTGCTTTGTTATGCATGAAAACGTCTTACAGAGTTAAACCTTTCTTTTCATTGTGCTGGTTGATAACACTGGTTTCGTGGAATCTTCAATGGGATATCTGGGAGGGCATTGAATCCTATGGTGACACAGGGCAGATACTCAGATAAACACAAAATGAATCTTCCTGAGAATCTCCTTTGTGATGTGTGCATTCATCTAACAGTAATACATGAAAATTTTCATGGAGCAGTGTGTTAACTCTGTTTTTGTGGAATCTGGAATAGGATATTTGGAAATACATTGAAGCCTATGGTGACAAAAGAAATATCCTTAAATAAAAACCAAAAAGAAGAGTTTTGAGAAACTGCTTTGTGATTCCTGATTTCATCTCACAGATTTACACCTTTCAATTCATGGATCCGTTTGTTAACACTTTTTTCGTGGAATCTGCAATGGGATATTTGGGAGCACTTTGAGGAATATGTGAAAAAGGAAATATCCTCAGATAAAAACTAGAAACAAGATTTCTGAGAAACAGCATTTTGATGTGTGAATTCATCTCACAGAGTCACACCATTCTTCTCATGGAGCAGTTTGGTAGGCTTGTTTTGGGAAATCTGAGAAGGGACATTTTGGATCACATTGAAGCCTAAGTTGAAAAAGGA
>NW_012119354.1:176603-177326 GCF_000951035.1 Colobus angolensis palliatus | reverse complement strand
GTGACAAAGGAAATATCTTCAGACATAAACCAAGAAGAATCTTTCTGAGACACTGGTTTGTGGTGTGTGAATTAATCTCACAGATTTACACCTTTCTTTTCATGGAGCAGTATGCTAAAGCTATTTTCATGGAATACACAAAGGGATATTTGTGAGTGATTTGAGGCCTATGATGAAAAAAGAAATTTCCTCAGATAAAAAAATAGAAAGGGTCTTTCTGAGATACTGCAATTCAATGTGTGAATTCATCTCACAGAGTTGCACTGTTCTTTTCATTGAGCAGTTTGCTAACTCTGTTTTCTTGGAATCTGTAATGGGATATTGCAGAGCGTTTTGAAGTCTAATTTGACAAAGGAAATATCCTCATATAAAAACTAGAAGGAAGCTCTCTGAGAAAGCACTTTGTGATGTGCTAATTCATCTCACAGAGTTACAAGATTCTTTTCATGTACCACTTTGATAGCACTGTTTATGGTGAATTTGAGAAGGGATATTTTGGATTGCATTGAAGCCTATGATGACAGAGGAAATATCCTCAGAAAAAAACTAGAAGGAAGCTTTCTGAGAAACTTCCTTGTGATTCGTGTATTCACCTCACAGAGCAACACCTTTCTTTTCATGGAGCAGTTTGCTAACACTTTTTGTGGAATCTACAAAGGGATATTTGGGAGTGAGTTGAGGCCACTGGTGAAAAAGGAAATATCCTCAGATAGAAGCTTTCTG
>NW_012119354.1:171325-173490 GCF_000951035.1 Colobus angolensis palliatus | reverse complement strand
GGATATTTGGATCACATTGAAGCCTAAGGTGACAGAGGAAATATCCTCAGACAAAAACTAAAAAGAAGCTTTCTGAGAAACTGCTTTGTGATGTGTAAATTCATCTCACAGATTTACACCATTTTTTTCATGGAGCAGTTTGCTAACACTGTTTTCGTGGAATCTGCAAAGGGATGTTCGCGAGCGTATTGAGGCCCATGGATTAACAGGAAATACGCTCAGATAAAAACTAGAAAGAAGCTTTCTGAGAAACTGCTTAGTGATGTGTGAATTTATCTCACAGAGTTACACTGTTGTCTTCATATAGCAGTTTGCTAACACTGTTTTCTTGGAATCCACAATGTGACATTTTGGAGTGCATTGAATCTGATGGTGACAAAGGATATATCCTTAGAGAAAACCTAGAAAGAAGGTTTCTGAGAAACTGCTTTCTTATTTGTGAATTCATCTCACAGAGATACAGCTTTTTTTTCATGGATCTGTTTGGTAACACTGTTTTGGGGAAATCTGAAAAGGGATATATTCTATCAAATTGGCGCCTATGGTGACAAAGGAAATATCATCAGATTAAAACTAGAAAGAGGCTTTCTGAGAAACTGCTTTGCAATGTGTGAATTCATCTTACAGTGTTACACCATTCTTTTCTTTGAGCAGTTTGATAACACATTTTTCGTGGAATCTGAGGTAGGATATTTAGGAGCACATTGAGTCCTGTAGTGACAACGGAAATATCCTCAGATAAAAACTAGAGAGAAGCTTTCTGAGAAACTGCTCTGTGATGTGTGAATTCATCTTACAGAGTTACACCGCTCTTTTCATTGAGCAGTGTGATAAGACTGTTTTTGTGGAATCTGCAATATTATATTTGGGGGCGCTTGAGTCCTATATTGACAAAGGAAATATCCTCAGATTAAAACCAAAAAATATCTTTCAGTGAAACTGCTTTCTGATGTGTGAATTCATCTCAAAGAGTTACACCATTCTTTTCATTGAGAAGTTTGCTAACGCTTTTCTCTTGGAAACTACAATAGGATATTTGGGAGGTCAATGAAGACGCTGTTGACAAAGGAAATATCCTCATAGAAAAAAAAAAGGAAGCTTTCTGAGAGACTGCTTTGTGATGTGTGAATTCATTTCACAGAGTTACACTGTTCTTTTCATTGAGCAGATTGTTAACACTGTTTTCTTGGAATCTGCAATAAGATATTTCAGAGAAGAATCCTCAGACAAAAACTAGGAAGATACTTTGTGAGAAACTGCTTTCTGATTTATGAATTCGTCTCACAGTGTTACATGATTCTTTTCTTGGATCTGTTTGATTGCACTGTTTTTGGGGAATCTGAGAAGGGATATTTTGGAACGCATTGAAAGCTGTGGTAACTAAGGAAATATAATCAGATAAAAACTAGAAAGAGGCTTTCAGAGAAAGTTTTTTGTGATGTGTGAATTCATTTCACAGAATTACACCTTTCTTTTCATGGAGTAGTTTGCTAACACTGTTTACATGGAATCTGCAAAGGGATATTTTGGAGCACATTGAGGCCTATTGTTAAGAAGGAATTAACTTCAGATAAAAAGTCAAAAGAAGCATTCTGAGAAACTGCTTTGTGATGGGTAAATTCATCTCACAGACCTGCATCATGCTTTTCTTTGAGCTGTTTGATAATTCTGTCTTCACCGAGTCTGAAATGAGACATTTTTGAGTGCATTGAAGCCTACAGTGACAAAGGAAATATCTTCAAAAAAAAATAGAAAGAAGCTTTCTGAGAAACTGCTTTTTGATGTGTGAATTCATCTCACAGCATTACACTGTTCTGTTCATTGATCAGTTTACTAACGTTGTTTTTTTGGAATCTTCAATATGATATTTCAGAGGGCATTGAAGTTTATGGTGACAAAGGAAATATCCTGAGACAAAAACTAGAAAGAAGCTTTCTTATGAACTGCTTTTTGATTTCTGAAATCATCTCACAGAGTTACACCTTTCCTTTCATGGAGCAGCTTGGTAGCCCTGTTTTGAGGGAATCTGAAAAGGGATATTTTGGATCACTTTGACACCTATGGTGTCAAAGGAAATATCCTCAGGTTAAAACTAACTAGAAATTTTCAGAGAAACTTATTAGTGATGTGTGAATTCATCTCACAGAGTTACAACTTTCTTTTCA
>NW_012119354.1:170047-171275 GCF_000951035.1 Colobus angolensis palliatus | reverse complement strand
AAACTAACTAGAAATTTTCAGAGAAACTTATTAGTGATGTGTGAATTCATCTCACAGAGTTACAACTTTCTTTTCATGGAGCAGTTTGCTAACACTGTTTTCATGGAATCTGCAAAGGGATATTTTGGGGTGCACCAAGGCCTATGGTGAAAAAGGAAATATCCTCAGATTAAACCTAGAAAGAAACTTTCTGAGAAACTTCTTTGTGATGTATTTATTCATCTCACAGAGTTACACTGTTGTTTTCATTGAGCAGTTTGCTACCACTGTTTTCTAGTAATCTGCAATTTCATATTTTGAAGTGCATTGATGCTTATGGTAACAAAGGAAATACATTCACATAAAAACTAGAAAGAAGCTTTCTAGTTTACTGCTTTGTGATGTGTTAATTCATCTCCCAGAATTACACAAATCTGTACATGGATCAAATTTTTCTCACTGTTTTTGGGGAATCTGAGTAGGGATATTTTGGATAGCATTGAAGCCTAGGGTGACAAGAAATTATCCTCAGATAAAAACTAGAAAGAAGCTTTCTCAGAATGACTTTGGTGATGTGTGAATTCATCTCACGGAGTCACACCTTTGTTTTCATGGAGCAGTTTGCTAACTCTGTTTTCCTAGAATCTGCAAAGGGATATTTGGGAGTGCATTGAGGACTATGGTAAAGTAGGAAGTAACCTCAGATGAAAACTAGAAGGAACCTTTCTTAGAAACTGCTTTGTGATGTGTGATTTCATCTCACAGAGTTACACCACACTTTTCCTTGAGCAGTTTGATAACACTGTTTTCGTGGAACCTGCAATAGGGTATTTGGGAGTGCATTGAAGCCTATGGTGACAAAGGAAATATCCTCATATAAAAACCAAACAGAAGCTTTCTGAGAAACTACATTGTGTTGTGTCAATTCATCTCACAGAGTTACACCTAACTTTTCATGGAGCGGTTTGCTAACACTGTTTTTGTGGAATCTACCAAGGGATATTTCGGAGTCCTCTGAGGCAAATGGTGATAAAGGAAATATCCTCAGATAAAAACTAGAATGAAGCTTTCTGAGAAACCACTGTTCAATATTTAGATTCTTCACACGGAATTACACGATTCTTTCATGGATCAACATGGTAGCACTGTGTTTGATAAATCTGAAAAGGGATATTTTTGATCACATTGAAGCTTATGGCGACAAAGGAAATAGGAAATATACTCAGGGAGGAACTAGAAAGAAGCATTC
>NW_012119354.1:169517-169914 GCF_000951035.1 Colobus angolensis palliatus | reverse complement strand
AGTGAAAAAGGAAATATCCTCAGATAAAAACTATAAAGAAGCTTTCTGAGAAACTGCTTTGTGATGTGTGAATTCATCTCCCTGAGTTAAACCTTTCTTTTCATGGAACAGTTTGTTAAAACTGCTTTCCTGCAATTTGCAAAGGGATATTTGGGAGCACCTTGAGGCCTATGGTGAAAAAAGAAACATCCTCTGATAAAAACTAGAAAGAAGCTTTATGAGAAACTGCTATGTGATGGTTGAATTCATCTCACAGAGATACACCTTTCTTTTCATTGAGCAGTTTCTTAGCACATTTTTTGAGGAATCTGGAAAGGGATATTCGGGAGCTCATATAGGCTGATGGTGAAAAAGGAAATATCTTCAAATAGAAACTGGAGAGAAGGTTTTCGAGAAA
>NW_012119354.1:168124-168639 GCF_000951035.1 Colobus angolensis palliatus | reverse complement strand
AAACTGGAGAGAAGGTTTTCGAGAAACTGTTTTGTGATGTGTGCATTCAGCTCATAGAGATAAAGCATATTTTTGATTGACCAGTTTGGCATCACTGTTTTTCTGGTGTATGAGAAGAGATATTTGGGAATGCTTTGAGACTGATGGTAGAAGAGTAAATATGCTGCACAGATGAAAGGTAGAAAGGAACCTTCTGAGAAATTTATTTGTGATGGGTGAATTCATCTCCCAGAAGTAAACCATTCTTTTCATTGAGCAGTTTGTTAACCCTCTTTTTGTGGAATCTGCAAAGGGATATACAAGCACAGAGAAGCCTATGGTGAAAAAGAAAATAACCTCAGATAAAAACTAGAAAGAAGCTTTCTGAGAGATTCTTTAGTGATGGGTGAATGCATCTCAATGTTAAACCCTTCTTTTCACTGAGCAGTTTGGTAACATTGCTTTTGTGGAATCTGTACTGGGATATTTGGGAGCACATAGAGTCCTGAGTTGAAAGAAGAAAATTCTCCAGGTAA
>NW_012119354.1:166242-167764 GCF_000951035.1 Colobus angolensis palliatus | reverse complement strand
ATAAAAAACTAGAAAGAAGCGTTGTGAGAAACTCCTTTGTGATATGTGAATTCAACTCACTGAGTTACACTGTTCTTTTCATTAAGCAGTTTGCTAACACTGTTTTCTTGGAATCTGCAATGGGACATTTCAGAGCGCATTGATGCTTATGGTGACAAAATAAATAATATCATATAAAAACTAGAAAGAAGCTTTCTGAGACCATTTTGTGATCCATTAATTCATCCCACAGAGTTACACGACTGTTTTAATGGCACAGTTTACCAGCAATGTTTCAGGGGAATCTGAGAAGGGATTTTTTGCATTGCATTGAATCCTATGGTGACAAAGGAAATACCCTCACATAAAAATTGGAAAGAATCTCTCTGAGAAACCACTTGGTGATGTGTTAGTTCACCTCACAGAGTTATATGCCTTTCTTTTCTTGGAGCACTTTGCCATCACTGTTTTTGTGGAATCTGCAAAGGAATATTTGGGAGCACATGGAGTCCTATAGTGAAAAAGGAAATATCCTCAGATAAACCTAGAAAGAAGCATTCTGAGAAACTGCTTTGTGATGTGTGAATTCACCTCACAGAGTTACACCATTCTTTTCATGGAGCAGTTTGGTAGCACTGTTTTTGAGGAATCTTGGAAGGGATATTTTGGATTACATTGAAGCCTTTGGTGATAAAGGAATTATCTTCAGATAAAAACTAGAAAGAAGCTATTTGAGAAACTTCCTTGTGATGCGTGAATTCACCTCACAATTGTACGCCTTTCTTTTCAAGGAGCAATTCGCTAACACTGTTTTCACAGAATATGCAATGAGATATTTGGGAGCATATTGAGGCCTATGGTGAAAAAGGAAATATCCTCAGATAAATATTAAAAGTAAGCTTTCTGATAAACTACCTTATGATGGGTGAATTCATCCCACAGAGCTACATCATTGTTTTCTTTGAGCCATTTGATAACACGGTCTTCGTGGAGTCTGCAATAAGATATTTTGGAGTTCACTGAAGCCTATGTTTACAAATGAAATGTCCTCAGAAAAAAATTAGAAAGGAGCTTTCTGAGAATCTGCTTTTCAGTGTGTGAATTCATCTCACAGCATTACACTGTTCTGTTCATTGATCAGTTTGCTAGCACTGATTTCTTGGAATCTGCAATGGGATATTTTGGAGGGCATTGAAGTCAATGGTGACAAAGGAAATATCCTGAGACAAAAACTAGAAATAAGCTTTCTGAGAAACTTGTTTCTGATGTGCGAATTCACCTCAGAGTGATACAACTTTCTTTTCCTGGAGCAATACCCCACCACTGTTTTTGGGGAATTTGAGAAGGGGTATTTTGAATTGCACTGAAGCGTAGGGTGATTAAGTAAATATCCTCAGATAAAAACTAGAAAAAAGCTTTCTGAGAAACAGCTTTGTGATGTGTGGATACATCTCGCAGAGTTACACCATTCTTTTCATCAAGCAGTTTGCTGACAGTGTTTGCTTGGAATCTGCAATGGGATATTTTGGAGCACCTTGAAACT
>NW_012119354.1:163151-166013 GCF_000951035.1 Colobus angolensis palliatus | reverse complement strand
TTTGCTAGCACTGTTTTCGTGGAATCTGCAAAGGGATATTTGGGAGTTCATTGAGGACTATGTTGAAAAAGGGCATATTATTAGTTAAAAGCTTAAAACAATCCTTCTGAGAAACTGCTTTATAACGTGTGAATTCATCTCACAGAATTACATTGTTGTTTTCATTGAGCAGCTTTGTCACACTGTTTTCTTGGAATCTGTAATGGGATATTTCAGAGCATACTGAAGCCTATGGTGACAAAGGAACTATAATCAGATGAAAACCAAGAAGAAGCCTTTGGAAAAAAGTTGTTGTTGTGTCAATTCATGTCACAGAGTTACACTATTCTTTTCATTGACCAGTTTACTAACATTGTTTTCTTTGAATCTGCAATGGGGTATTTCGGAGCACACTGAAGCTTATGGTGACAAGGTAAATATCCTCAGACAAAAACTAGAAAGAAGATTTCTGAAAAACTTCTTTGTGATTTGTGAATTCATCTCAGAGTTACACGATTCTTTTCATGGAACAGTTTGGTTGCAGGGCTTCCTGGGAATCTGGGAAGGGATATTTTGGATCTCAGTGAAATCTATGGTGACAAAGGAAATATCCTCAGATAAAAACTGGAAAGAAGCATTCTGAGAAAGTTCTTTGTGATGTGTGAATTCACCTCACAGACTTACACCTTTCCTTTCATGGAGCAGTTTGTTAACACTGTTTTCGTAGAATCTGCAAAGGGATACTTGGGAGCACATTGAAGTCTATGGTGAAAAAGGAAATATCCTCAGATAAAAACTAGAAAGAAGCCTTCTGAGAAACTTCTTTGTGATGTGTGAATTCATCTCAGAGGGTTACACTGTTCTTTTCATTGAGATGGATGCTAACACTGTTTTCCTGTAATCTGCATTGGGATATTTCAGAGCGCCTAGAAGCGTATGCTGACAAAGGAAATATCCTCATACAAAAACTAGAAGGACGCTTTCTGAGAAACTGTTTTGTGATGTGTGAATTCATCTCAGAGGGTTACACTGTTCTTTTCATTGATATGGATGCTAGCACTGTTTTCTTGTTATCTACAATGGGATATTTCAGGGCGCCTAGAAGCATATGGTGACAAAGGAAATATCCTCATGCAAAAGCTAGAAAGATGCTTTTGGAGAAACAGCTTTGTGATTTGTGACTTCTTCTCACAGAGTTACACAAATCTTTTCATGTAGCAGTTTGGTAGAACACTCTTTGGGAAATATGAGAAGGGATATTTTGGATAGGATTGAAGCTGATGGTGCCAATGGAAATAACCTCAGATAAAAACTAGAAAGAAGCTTTCTGCGAAAGTTCTTTGTCATGTGTGAATTCATCTCACAGAGTTACACTTTTCTTTTCATGAAGCAGTTTGCTAACACTGTTTTCATGGAATCTGCAATGGAATATTCCGGAGTGCATTGAGGTCTATAGTGAAAAAGAAATTATCCTCAGAAGAATACTAGAAAGAAGCTTTGTGAGAAACTGCTTTGTGATGGATGAATTCGTCTCAAAGTTATACAGCTTTCTTCTCATTGAGCAATTTGCTAGTGCTGTTTCTGGGGAATCTTCAAAGGGATTTTCGGGAGCTCACAAAGGTCTATGGTGAAAAAGGAAATATCTTCAGATAAAAACTGCAGGAAAGGTTTTTGAGAAACTGTTTTGTGATGCGTGTATTCAACTCAAAAAGATAAACCGTTTTGTTTATTGAGCAGTATGGTCTCACTGTTTCTGTGGTGTCTGAGAAGGGATATTTGGGAGGGCATTGAGGCTGATGGTGGAAAAGTAAATATGTTGAGATAAAAAGTGGAAAGGAGCTTTCTAAGATATTTCTTTGTGATGAGTGAATTCATGTCCCAGAGGTAAACCATTCTTTTCATTGAGCAGTCTGGTAACACTGTTTTTTTGGAATCTACTAAGTGATATTCGGAGTGCAGAGAAGCCTTTGGGGAAAAGGGAAATACTCTCAGACAAAAACTAGAAAGAAGCTTTCTGAGAGACTATTTTGTGTTAGGTGAATTTTTCTCACAGAGTTAAATCTCTCTTTTCATTGAGCAGTTCAGTAACACTGTTTTTTTTTGGAATACAGAAAGGGATAATCAAGAGCAGATAGAAAGGAAATATCTTCAGGTTGAAACAGGATAGAATGTTTCTGATAACTCCTTTGTGATGTGTGCATTCATCTTGTAGTGGTGAAGCTTTCTGTTAGGAAAGTAGTTTGGTGTTAGTGCTTTTGTAGTGTCTGAGAAGGGATATTTGGGAGCACATGGAAGCCGATGGTGGAAAAGGAAATATCCTGAGATGAAAACTATAAAGAATCTTTATCAGAAATTTCTTAGTGATGGGTGAATTCAAGCTACAGAGTTCCACCTTCGTTTTCGTGGAGCAGTTTGGCTGCACTGATTTTATGGAATTTGCAAAGGGATATTCGGGAGCTCCTAGAGGTCTATGGTGAAAAAGGAAATAACATCAGATAAAAACTGGAGAGAAGCTTTTCAAGAAAGAGTTTTGTGATGCTTCTATTCATGTCATAGAGTTTAACCTTTTTGTTGGCTGAGCAATTTGGCATCCCTGTTTTTGTGGTATCTGAGAAGAATTTTAGGGGGTAAATTGAATCCAATGGTAAAAAAGGAAATAGCCTCAGATTTAAACTAGAAAGAAGCTTTCTGAGAAATATCTTTGTGATGGTTGAATTCATCTCACAGAATTACACCTTCCTTTTCATTTTCCAGTTTGGTAACACTGTTTTTGGGAGCGCATAGAGGCCTAAGGTGAAAAAAGAAAATTCATTTTTTTTTTTTATTATACTTTAAGTTCTAGGGTACATGTGCATAACGTGCAGGTTTGTTACATATGTATAC
>NW_012119354.1:155887-156146 GCF_000951035.1 Colobus angolensis palliatus | reverse complement strand
CTGCACAGGTCTCTGCTGCTTCCCCTGTTATTTTTTTAGCTGAGCCCTGTCCCCAGAAGCGGAGTGTACAGAGACAGGCAGGTTTCCTTGAGCTGCTGTGAGCTCCACCCAGTTGGAGCTTCCCAGCGGCTTTGTTTACCTACATAAACCTCAGCAATGGCGGGCGTCCCTCCCGCAGCCTCGCTGCTGCCCTGCAGTTAGATCACCGCAGACTGCTGTGTTAGCAAGGAGGGAGGCTCCGGGGGCATGGGAGCCTCCC
>NW_012119354.1:144455-155731 GCF_000951035.1 Colobus angolensis palliatus | reverse complement strand
CGGCACTCACTAGTGAGATGACCCCAGTACCTCAGTTGAAAATGCAGAAATCACTGGTCTTCTGTGTCCTTCGTGCTGGGAGTTGGAGACTGGAGCTGTTCCTATTCGGCCATCTTGCTCCGCCCCCCCCATTAGTCAAGAAAATTCTTTAGTTAAAAATTGGAGTGAAGCTTCAGAGAAACTCCTTTGGGATTTCTGCATTCATCTCATAGGGTTAAACGTTTCTGTTGAGGGAGAACTTTGGCATCAGTGTTTTTGTGGTGTCTGAGAAGGGATATTTGGAAGTGCATTGAAGCCTATGATGGAAAAGGAAATATCCTCAGATAAAAACTAGAAAGAAGCTTTCTGAGAAACTACTTTAGGATTGGTGAATTAATCTCACAGAGATACACAGGTGTTTTCATTAAGCAGTTTGATAATACTGTTTTTGTGGAATCTGCAATTGGATATTTTGGAGTGCTTTGAAGCCTATGGTGAAAAGGGAAATATCCTCAGAAAAAAACAAAAAGGAAGGTTTCTGAGAAACTTCTTTGTGATGCGTGAATTCATCTCACACATTTACACCTTTCTTATCATGGAGCAGATTGTTAACCCTCTTTTCGTGGAATCTGCAAAGGGGTATTCATGATTGCCTTGAGGCATATGGTGAAAAAAGAAATATCCCCAGATAAAAATCAGAAAAAGGATTTCTGAGAAACTGCTTTGTGATTTGTGAATTTACCTCACAGAGTTACATGATTCTTTCCATGAAGAAGTGTGGTAGCACAGTTTTGGGGGAAATCTGAGAAGGCATATTTTGGATCGCATTGAAGCCTATGATGACAAAGGTAATATCCTCAGATTAAAACTAGAAAGAACCTTTCTGAGAAACTGCTTTGTGATGTGTGAATTCATCTCACAGAACTACAACTTTCCTTTCGTAGGGCAGTGTGCTAGCACCTTTTTCGTGGAATCTGCAAAGGGATATTTATGAGCGATTTGAGATGTTGGTGAAAAGGGAATTATCCTCAGATTAAAACTAGAAAGAAGCTTTCTGAGAAACTGCTTTGTGATGTATGAATTCATCTCACAGAGTTACACTGTTCTTTGCATTGTTCATTTTGCTAGCAATGTTTCCGTGAAATATTCAGTAGTATATTTTGGAGCACATTGAAGCCTACGGTGACAAAGGAATTATCCTCAGATAAAAACCGAAAAGAAGCTTTTTCAGAAACTGCTTTGTGATGAGTGAGTTCATCTCATAGAGTTGCACTGTTCTTTTCATTGAGTAGTTTGATAACCCTGTGTTTTTGGAACCTGCAATGGGATATTTTGGAGCACATTCAAGTTTAGGGTGACAAAGAAAATATCCTCAGACAAAAACTAGAAAGAAGTGTTCTGAAAAATTGCTTTGTGATTTGTGAATTCATCTCACAGTTACATGATTCTTTACATGGAGCAGTTTGGTAGCACTTTTTTTATGGAATCTTCAAAGGGATATTCGGGAACTCCTAGAGGCCTACGGTGAGAAAGGAAATAACTTCAGATAGAAAATGGAGAGAAGGATTTTGAGAAATGGATTTTGATGCATTTATTCATCTCATAGAGTTTAACCTTTTTATTAATTGAGCAGTTCGGCATCACTGTTTTTGTGGTATCTGAGAGGACATATTTGGGAGCACATTGAAGCCTATGGTGAAAAAGGAAATATCCTCAGATTTAAACTAGAAAGAAGCTTTCTCAGAAACTGCTTTGTGATGGGTGAATTCATCTCACGGAGTTACACCGTTCTTTCCATTAAACAGTTTGGTAGCACTGTTTTTGTAGAATCTGCAGAGAGATATTTGGGAGCACATAGAGGTCTAACGTGAGAAGAGAAAATTCTTTAGGTAAAAACTGGTGAGAAGCTTTCTGAGAAACTACTTTATTATGTGTGTATTCATCTCATAGAGGTTAACCTTTCTGTTGAGGGAGCACTTTGGCTTCACTGTTTTTATGGTGTCTGAGAAGGGATATTTGAGACCCCATTGAAGTCTATGGTGGAAAAGAAAATATCCTGAGATAAAAACTAGAAAGGAGCTTTCTGAGAAACTGCTTCATAATTTGTGTATTCATCTCACAGAGTTACAATTTCCTTTCATAGAACAGTTTGTTAATACTTTTTTTGTGGAATCTGAGAAAGGATATTTCGGATCACATTCAAGCCTATGATGCCAACAGAAATATCCTCAAATACAAACTAGAAACAAGCTTCCTGAGAAACAACTTTGCAATAGGTTAATATATCTCACAGAGTTAAACCTTTCTTTTCAATGCAGAGTTTGGTAGCACTGTTTTTGTGGAATTGGCAGAGGGATATTTGGGAGTGCATAGAGACCTAAGGTGAAAAAATACATTCTTCAGGTAAAAGCTGGAGAGAACTTTCTGAGAAACTCCTTTGTGAGCTGTGCATTCATCTGATAGACATAAATGTTTCTATTGAGGGAGCACTTTGGTATCACTGTTTTTGTGGTGTCTGACAAGGGACATTTGGGGGCACATTGAAGCCTATGGTGGAAAAGGAAATATCTTGATATAAAAATTAGAAAGAATTTTTCTGAGAGACTGCTTAGTAATGTGTTAATTCATCTCACAGAGTTACATGATTAGCAGTTTGATAGCACTGTTTTTGTTGAATCTGAGAAGGGTTATTTTGAATTGCATTGAAGCCTATTGTGACAAAGGAAATATCCTCGGATTAAAAGTAGAAGGAAGCTTTCTGAGAATGTTCTTTGTGATGTGTGAATTATTCTCACAGAGTTACACATTTATTTCATGGAGCAGTTGGCTGACACTGTTTTCGTGGAATCTGCAAAGGGATATTTGGGAGTGCATTGAGGTCCATAGTGAAAAAGGAAATATCCTCAAATGTAAACTAGAAAGAAGCCTTCTGAGAAACTGCTTTGTGATGTGTGAATTCATGTCACAGAGTTACAACGTTATTTTCATGGAGCAGTTTGGTAACAATGTTTTCATGGAATCTGCAAAGGGCTATTCTTGAGTGCATTGAGGCCTATGGTGAAAATGGAAATATCCTCAGACAAAAACTAGAAAGAAACGTTCTGAGAAACTGCTTTGTGAATTGTGAATTAAGCTCACAAAGTTACATGATGCTTTTCACGGAGTATTTTGGCAGCACTGTTTTTGGGGAATCTGAGAAGGGATATTTTGGATTGCATTGAAGAATATTTTCACAATGGAAAATCCCCAGATAAAAACTAGAAAAAAGCTTTCCGAGAAAGTCATTTGTGATGTCTAAATTCATCTCACAGAGTTACACCTTTTTTTCATTGGAATAGTTTGCTAACAAAATTTTCGTGGAATCTCCAAAGGAACATTTAGGAGAGCATTGAGGCCTATACAGAAAAAATATATATCCTCAAATAAAAACTAGAAAAAACTTTCTGAGAAGGTTCTTTGTGATGTGTGAATTTGTCTCACAGATTTACACCTTTCTTTTCATGGAGCAGTTTGCTAATTCTGTTTTCATAGAATCTGAAAGGGATATTTTGTAGCTCAATGAAGCCTGTGGTGACAAAGGAAACATCCTCAGATAAAAACCAAACAGAAGCTTTCTGAGGAAGTGCTTTGTGATGTGTGAATTCATCTCACAGAGTAGCACTGTTATTTTCATTGAGCAGTGTGCTGACACTGTTTTCTTGAAATCTGCAGTGGGGTGTTTTGGAGCGCATTGAATCTTACGGTGACAAAGGAAATATCCTCAGGGAATAACTAGAAAAAAGCTTTCTGAGACACTTCTTTCTGATTTGTGGATTCATCTCACAGAGTTACAGGATTCTTTTCATGGATCAGTTTCGTAGCACTGTTTTTGGGGAATCTGAGAAGGGATCACTTGAATTGCACTGAATCCTATGGTGACAGAGGAAATATCCTCAGATAAAAACTAGAAAGAATCTTTCTGAGAAACCTCTTTGTGATGTGTGAATTCATCTCTCAGTGTTAACCAGTCTTTTCATTGATAAGTTTGCTAACACTGTTTTCTTGGAATCTGGAATGGGATATTCAGGAGTTCATTGAGGAACAATTTCAAAAAAGAAATATACTCAGATGAAAACCAGAAAGAACCTTGTTGAGAAACAGCTTTGTGATGTGTGAATTCATCTCACACAGTTACACCATTCTTTTCATGAGGAAGTTTGGTAGTACTGTTTTTGGGGATCTGTGAAGGGATAATTTGATCACATTGAAGCCTATGGTGACAAAGGAAGTAATCTCCAATAAAAACTAGAAGGAAGCTTTCTCAGAAACTTCTTTGTGATTTGTGTATTCATCTAACAGAGTAACACCTTTCTGTTAATGGAGCTGTTTGCTAACACTATTTTGTGGAATCTGCAAAGGTATGTTTGTGAGCGCATTGAGGCCTATGGTGAAAAAAGAAAAATCCTCAGGTAAAAACTAGAAAAAAACTTTCTGAGAAATCGCTTTGTGATGTGTTAATTCATCTCACAGAGTTAAATGATTCTTTTCATGGACCAGTTTGGTATTCCTGTTTTTGGGAATCTCAAAAGCGATATTTTGGATTACATTGAAACCTATGGCTACAAAGGAAATATCCTCAGATAAAAAGTAGAAGGAAGCTTTCTGAGACAGCTCTTTGTGATGCTGAAATTCTTCTCATAGATTTACACTTTTCTTTTCATGGAGCAGTTTGCTAACACTGTTTTCATAGAATCTGCGAAGGGATATTTGGAAGTGCATTGTGGCCTATAGTGAAAACTGAATTATCCTCAGATGAAAATGAGAAGGAAGCTTTCTGAGAAACTTTGTGATATGTGAATTCATCTTACAGATTTACACCATTCTTTTCAATGAGCAGGTTGATAAAACGATTTTTGTGGAATTTGCAATAGGATATTTGGGAGTGCATTGAATATTATGGTGACAAAGGAAATATCCTCAGACAAAAACCAAAAATTAGCTTTCTGAGAAACTGTTTTGTGATGTGTGAATTCATCACACGGATTTACACGTTTCTTTTCATGCACCAGTTTGCTACCACTATTTTCATGGAATCTACAAAGGGATATTGGTGAGTAGATAGAGGCCTATAGCTGAAAAGGAAATATCCCCTTACAAAAACTAGAAATTGGCTTTGTGATAAGCCACTTTGTTACTTGTGAATTCACCTCACAGAGTAAATTGGTTCTTTTCATGGAGCAGTTTGGTAGCACTGTTTTTGGGGAATCTGAGAAGGGATATTTTGGATTACATTGAAGGTTATATGGACAAAGGAAATATTCTCAGATAAAAACTAGAAAGCAGCTATCTGAGAAAATTCTTGGTGATGTGTAGATTCACCTCAAAGAGGTATACCATTTTTCTCTTGAGAAGTTTGCTAACACTTTTTTGGTGGAATCTGTAATGGTATATTCGGGAGTGCATTGAGGAATATGGTGAAAAAGGAAGTATCCTCAGATTAAAGCTACAAAGAAGCTTTCTGAAAAACAGCTTTGTGATGAATGAATTCATCTCACAGAATTACAGCATTCTTTTCATGGAGTAGTTTGGTAGCCCTGTTTTGGGGGATCTGAGAAGGGATATTTTGGATTGCACTGAAACCTATGGTGAAAAAGGAAATACTCTCAGATAAAAACTAGAAAGAAGCTTTCTGAGAAAGTCTTTGGGATGTGTGTATTCATCTAACAGAGTTAAACCTTTTTTTCCATGGAGCAGTTTGCTAACACTGATTTCTTGGGATCTGCAAAGGGATATTTGGGAGTGAGTAGAGGTCGATGGTGAAAAAGGAAATATCGTCAGAAAAAAATGAGAAAGAAGCTTTCTGAGAAACTGCTTTTTGAAGTGTGACTTCATATTACAGAGTCACACTGCTCTCTTCATTGAGCAGTTTGATGACACTGATTTCAATCTGCAATATTATATTAGGGAATGCATTGAAGTCTATGGTTACAAAGGAAATATCCTCAGATAAAAACGAAAAAGATGCTTTCTGTGAAACTGCTTTGTGATGTGTAGATTCATCTAACAGACTTACATCGTTCTTTTGATTGAGAAGTTTGCTAAAACGTTTTCATGGAATCTGCAAATTGATATTCGGGAATGCTTTGAAAAACCTGGTGAAAAAGGAAATACCCTCAGATAAAAACTAGAGAGCACATTTCGAGGAAACAGCTTTGTGATGTGTGAATTCATCTCACAGAGTTACAGCATACTTTTCTTGGAGCATTTGGTAGCCTGGTTATTGGGGAATCTGATAAGGCACATTTTGCATAGCTTTGAAGCCTATGGTGAAAAAATTTTTACCTTTCAGATAAAAACTAGAGAGAGACTTTCTGAGAAACTGCTTTCAGATGTGTGTATTCATCTCACAGGGTTCCATGATTCTTTTCTTGGAGCAGTTTGCTAACTCCGTTTTGGTGGAATCAACAATAGGATACTTGAGATCACATTGAAGCCTATGGTGACAAAGGAAATATTTTCAGACAGAAGCCAAAAAGAAGCTTTCTGAGAAGCTGATTTGTAATGTTGAATTCATCTCACAGATTTACATCTTTCTTTTGATGGAGTAGTTTGCTAATGCTATATTCATTGAATCTGCAGAGAGATATTCATGAGCACATAGATGCCTATGGTGAACAAGGAAATACCTTCAGACAAATAGAAAGAATCTTTCTGAGAAATTGCTTTGTGATTTGTGACTTCATCTCTCAGAGTTACATGATTCTTTTCAATGATCAGTTTAGTAGCAGTGTTTTTGGGGAATCTGAGATGGGATATTTTGGATTCCACTGAAGTCTCTGGTGACAAAGGAAATATCCTCAGATAAAATGACATTTTACACCATTCTTTTCATAGAGCAGTTTGATAACACTCTTTTCATTTAATCTGCAACAGGATGATTGGGAGCACATTGAAGCCTATGATGACAAAGGATATATCCTCAGATAAAAACCAAAAATAAGTCTTCTGAGAAACTGCTTTGTGATGTGTGAATTCATCTCACAGAGTTACATTGCTCTTTTCACTGAGTAGTTTTCTAACACTATTTTCTTGGAATTTGCAATGGGATATTTCAGAGCACATTGAAGTATATGGTGATAAATGAAATATTCCTCAGACAAAAACCGAAAAGCAACTTTCTGTGAAACTGCTTTGTGATGTGGGAATTTATTGCACAGTGTTACACCCTTCTTTCCATGCCACAATGTGGTAGCACTGTTTTGGGGGAATCGTACAAGGGATATTTTGGATCCTATTGAAGCCTATGGTGACCAAGGGAATATCCTCAGATAAAAACTATAAAAAAGCTTTCTGAGAAACTTTTTTGTGAGAGGTGTATTCATCTCACAGAGTAACACCTTTCTTTTCTTGTAACAGTTTGCTAACACTATTTTCATGGAATATGCAATGGGATATTTGTGAGTGCAATGAGGCCTATGGTGAAAGAGGAAATATCCTCAGATAATAACCAGAAAGAAGTTTTCTAAGAAACTATTTTGTGATTTGTGAATTCATCTCACAGAGTTACAGAATGCTTTTCATGCAGCAGTTTTGTGACACTATATTGGGGAAACTGAGAAGGGATATTTTGGGTTACATTGAAGCCTATGGTTACAAAGGAAATATCCTCAGATAAAAACGAGAAAGCAGTTTTCTCAGAAACTCCTTTGTGATGTGTGAATTCATCTCACAGAGTTACACGTTTTGTTTTTCATGAAGCAGATGCTAACACTGTTTTCGTGGAATCTGCAATAGTATATGTTGGAGCACATTGTAGCCTATGGTGACAAAGGAAATATCCTGTGACAAAAACAAAAAAGAAGCTTCCTGAGAAACTTCTTCATGCTGTGTGAATTCATCTTACAGATTTACACTTTTATTTTCAGGAGGACTTTGTTAACACTATTTTTGCGGAATCTGCATAGGGATATTCACGTGTGCCATGAGGAATATGGTGAAAATCTAAACATCCTCAGATAAAAACCAAAAAGCAGCTATCTGAGAAACTGTTTTGTGATGTGTGCATTCATCTCACACAGTTACACTTTCATTTTCATGGAGCACTTTGGTAGCACTGTTTTAGGGGAACATGAGAAGGTATATTTTGGATTGCATTGAAGCCTATGGTGACAAAGGAAATATCTTCAGATAAAACGACTTTTTACACCATTCTATTCACAGAGCAGTTTGATAACACTGTTTTCATTAAATCTGCAATAGGATGTTTGGGAGCACAATGAAGCCTATGGTGACAAAGAATATATCCTCAGATAAAAACCAAAAAGAAATCTTCTGAGAAAGTGCTTTGTGATATGTGAATTCATCTCGCAGAGTAGCACTGTTCTTTTCATTGAGCAGTGTGCTAACACTGTTTTCTTGAAATATGCAATGGGGTATTTTGGAGCGCAATGAATCTTATGGAGACAAAGTAAATCCTCAGGGAATAACTAGGAAAAAACTTTCTGAGACACTTCTTTGCGGTATGTGAATTCATCTCACAGAATTACAGGATTCTTTTCATGGATCAGTTTCCTAGCACTGTTTTTGGGGAATCTGAGAAGGGATTATTTGAATCGCACTAAATCCTATGGTGACAGAGGAAATATCCTCAGATCAAAACTAGAAAGAATCCTTCTGAGAAATCTCTTTTTTGAAGTGTGAATTCATCTCTCAGAGTTACACTGTTCTTTTCATTGAGTAGTTAGGTAACACTGTTTTCTTGGAATCTTCAATGGGATATTTTGGAGCACATTGAAGCTTATGGTGACAAAGGTAATATCCTCAGACAAAAACTGGAAAGAAGCTTTCTGTGAAACTACTTTGTGATGTGTTAATTCGTCTCTCTCATTTACACTGTTCTTTCCATTGAGCAGTTTGCTAACACTGTTTTCTTGGAATCTTCAGTGGGATATTTCAGAGCACATTGAAGCTTATGGTGACAAAGGAAATATCCTCAGACAAAAACTGGAAAGAAGCTTTCTGTGAAACTACTTCATGATGTGTTCATTCACCTCTCTCATTTACACTGTTCTTTTCACTGAGCCGTTTGCTAACACTGTTTTCTTGGAATCCACAAAGGGATTTTTCAGAGAGCACTGAAATTGATCGTTACAAAGGAAAAACATCATATAAAAACTAGAAAGAAGATGTCTTAGAAACCACTTTGTGATGTGTTAATTCATCTCAGAAAGTTACACCATTATTTTCATGCAGCAGTTTGGTAATGCTCTTTTTGGAGAACCAGAGAAGGAATAGTTTGGATCACATCAAAACCTATGGTGACAAAGGAAAAATTCTAAGATAAAAAGTAGAGAGAAGATTTCTGAGAAAGTTCTTGGTGATATGTGAATTCATCATGCAGAGTTACACCTTCCTTTTCATGCAGCAGTTTGCTAATGCTGTTATCATCTAGTCTGCAAAGGGATATTTCAAAGAAAATTGTGGACTACAGTGAAAAAAGAAATATCCTCAGAAAAAACTAGAAATAAGCTTTCTGAGAAACTGCTATGTGATGTGTGAATTCATCTCACAGAATTACACTGTTATTTTCATTGAGGAGTTTGCTAACAGCAGTTTTCTTGGAATCTGCAATGGTATATTTGGGAGTGCATTGGAGCTTATGGTGACAAAGGAAATATCCTCATATAAAAACTAGAAAAAATATTTCTGAGAAACTGATTTGTGATGGGTTTGTTGATCTCACAGGGTAACATGATTCTTTTCATGGGTCAGTTCGGTAGCACTGTTTTTGGGGAATCTGAGGAGGGATATTTTCGATCAATTTGAAGCCTAAGGTGACAAAGGACATATCCTTAGATCAAAGCTATAAAGAAGCTTTGTGAGAAACTTCATCAAGATGTGTGAATTCATCTCACAGAGTTACACATTTACTTTCATGGAGCACTTTGCTAAAACTGTTTTTGTGGAATCTGTAAATTGATATTTGGGAGCGTATTGTGGTCTATGGTGAAAAAGTATATATCCTCACATAAAAACTAGAATGAAGCTTTCTGAGAAACTGCTTTGTGATGTGTGAGTTCATCTCAGAAAATTACAATGTTGTTTTCATTGAGCAGCTTGCTAACACTGTTTCCTTGGAATCTGCAATCGGATATTTCACAGTGCATTGAAGGTTACCTGACAATGGAAATATCCTCATAAAAAAACTAAAAAGAAGCTTTCTGAGAAACTGCTTTGTGATGTGTGAATTCATCTCACAGAGTTACACCATTCTTTTCATGGAGAAGTTTAATAGCGCTGCTTTTGGGGAATGTGAGAAGGGATATTTTGGATTGCCTTGAAGCCTATGGTGAAAAAGGAAATACCCTCAGATAAAAAATAGAAAAAAACTTTCTGAGAAACTTCTTTGTGATATGTGTATTCATCTCACAGAGTAGAATGATTCCTTTCTTGGAGCAGTTAGTAAAACTGTTTTTGTGGAATCTGTGATAGGATATTTGGAAGCGCATTGAAGCCTATGGTGGCAAAGGAAATATCTTCAGACAAAAACGGGAAAGAAGCTTTCTATGAAACTGCTTTCTGACTTGTCAGTTCATCTCACAGTTTTACATGATTCATTTCATGGAGAAGCTTAGTAGCACTGTTTTTGGGGAATCTGAGAAGGGATACATTGGATGACATTGAAGCCTATGGTGACAAACGGAATATTCTCAGATAAAAACTAGAAAGAAGCTTTCTGAGTAACTGTTTTGTGATGTGTGAATTCATCTCACAGAGTTACACGATTCTTATCATGGAACCATTTGGTAGCACTGTTTTTGGGGAATCTGCAATAGGATATTTGGGAGTGCATTCAAACCTATGGTGACAAGGTAAATACCCTCAGACAAAAACCAAAAAAACAAAAAACAAAAACAAAAAAAGCCATTCTAAGAAACAGCTTTGTGATGTATGAATTCACCTCTGAGGTTTGCACCTTTCTTTTCATGGAGCAGTTTGGTAGCACCGTTTTCTTGGAATCCACAATGGGATATTTTGGAGTGCATTGAAGCTTATGGTGACAAAGTAAATATCCTAATACAAAAACTAGAAAGAAGTTTTCTGAGAAACTGCCTTATGATGTGTTAATTCATCTCACAGAGATACATGATTCTAATCGTGGATCAATTTGGTAGCACTGTTTTTGTGGAATCTGCAATAGGATATTTGGGAGTGTATTGAAGCCTTTGGTGACAAAGGAAACATCCTCAGACAAAAACTAGAAAGAAGCTTTCTGAGCAACTGCTTTGTGATGTGTGAATTCATCTCAGAGATTTACA
>NW_012119354.1:129454-143562 GCF_000951035.1 Colobus angolensis palliatus | reverse complement strand
GCCTCCCAAAGTGCTGGGATTACAGGCTTGAGCCACCGTGCCCGGCCTGCAATGGGATATTTTGAAGCACATTGAAGATTATGACGGCACAGGAAATATCCTCAGACAAAAACAAGTAAGAAGCTTTCTGGAAACTGCTTTGTGATTTGTGAATTCATCTCACAGAGTTACGCTGATCTTTTCATTGAGCAGTTTTCTAGCACTGTTTTCTTGGAATCTGCAGTGGAATATTTCAGAGCACATTGAACCTTATAGTGACAAAAGAAATAACCTCATATGAAAACTAATGAGAACCTTTCTCAGAAACCACTTCATGCTGTGTTATTTCATATCACAGAGTTACAAGACACTTTTCCTGGACCAGTTTAGGAGCACTGTTTTTGGTTAATTTGAGAAAGGATATTTTGGATAGCATTGAAACCTAGGGTGACAAAGGAAATATCCTCAGTTAAAAGTTAGATAGAAGTTTTCTGAGAAAGTTCTTTGTAATGTTTGAATACATCTCACAGAGTTACACCATTCTTTTCATGTTGCAGTTTGCTAACAGTTTTTCCCTGGAATCTGCAAAGGGATATTTGGGACCACATTCAGGCCTGTAGTGAAAAAGGAAATATCCTCAAATAAAAACCAAAAGGAAGCTCTTGGAGAAATTACTTTGTGATGTGTGAATTCGTCTCACAGGGTTACACTGTTCTTCTCATCGAGTAGTTTGGTAATACTGTTTGGTGGAATCTGCAATGGGATATTTCGTAGCTCATTGAAGCTCATGGTGACAAAGGAAATATCCTCAGATAGAATCTAGTAAGAAGCTTCCTGATATAATGTTTTGTGATTTGTGAATTAATCTCACAGAGTTACACGTTCCTTTTCATGTAACAGTTTGGTAGCACTGTTTCTGGGGAATCTGAGAAGGGATATTTTGGATCACATTGAAGCCTATGGTGACAAAGCAAAAACTCAGATAAAAAGTATAAAGAAGCTTTCTGAGAAACTGCTTTGTGATATGTGGTTTCATCTCACAGATTTACACCTTTCTTTTCATGGAGCAGTTTGATAACACTGTTTTTGTGGTATCTGCAAAGGGATATTCTGGAGCACCTTCAGGCCTGTAGTGACAAAGTAAATATCCTTAAATAAAAACTAGAAGGAAGCTCTCTGAGAAACAAGTTTGTGATACGTGAATTCATCTTACAGTGCTACACTGTTCTTTTCTTTGAGAAGTTTCATAACACTGTTTTTGAGGAGTCTCCAATAGGATATTTGGGAGTGCATTGAAGCCTATGGTGACAAAGGAAAAATCATCAGATAAAAAGCAGAAAGAAGCATTCTATGAAACTTCTTTGTGATGTGTGAATTCATCTCACAGGTTTACACTTTTCTTTTCATAGAGGAGTTTGCTAACACTATTTTTCTGGAATCTGCAAAGGTATATTCGTGAGCACATTGAGGCAAAAAGTGAAAAAGGAAGTATACTCAGACAATACTAGAAAGAAACTTAAGGAGAAACTGCTTTGTGATTTTCGAGTTCATATTTCAGAGTTACACGATTCTTTTCATGCAGAAGTTTGGTAGGACAGGTTTTGGGGAATCTGAGAAAGGATAATTTGGATCGCATTGAAGCCTATGGTTACCAAGGAACTATCCCCCGATAAAAGCTAGAAAGAAGCTTTCTGAGAAAGTTCTTTGTGATGTGTGAATTCATCTCAAGCAGTTACAGTATTCCTTTCTTGGAACAGTTTGCTAACACTGTTTTTGTGAAATCTGCAATAGAATATTTGGGCACACTTTGAAGCCTATGGTGACGAAGGAAATATCCTGAGACAAACACCAAAAAGAAGCTTTCTGAGAAACTGCTTTGTGAAGTGCGAATTCTTCTCACAGATTTACACCTTTCTTTTAATGGAGCAGTTTGTTTACACTGTTTTCTTGGAATCTCCAAAAGGATATTTGGGAGTGCTTTGAGGCCAATGGTGACAAAGGATATAACCTGAGATAAAAAATAGAATGAAGTTTTCTGAGAAACTGCTTTGTGATGTGTGAATTGATCTCACAGAGTTACAGTGTTCTTCTCATAGAGCAGTGTGCTAACACTGGCTTCTTGGAATCCGCAGTGGGATATTTCGGAGCACATTGAAGCTTATGGTGACAAAGGAAATATCCTCATATAAAAACCAGAAAGAAGCTTTCTCAGAAACCACTTTGTGATGTGTTAATTCCACTCACCGAGTTACACAATACTTTTCATGGATCAGTTTGGTAGCACTGTTTTCATGGAATCTGCAATAGGATATTTGGGAGTTCATTGAAGTCTATGGTGACAAAGAAAATGTCATTATATAGAAACTAGAAAGAAACTTTCTGAGAAATTTCTCTGTGATGTGTGAATTCATCTCACAGAGTTACACCTTTCTTTTCATGCAGGAGTTTGCTAACACTGCCTTCCTGGCATCTGCAAAGGGATATTAGGGGGTGCATTGTGTACTGTGATGAAAAAGGAAATATCCTCAGATATTAAATAGAAAGAAGCTTTTTGAGAAAGTACTTTGTGATGTGTTAATTAATCTCACAGAGTTTCAATGTTCTTTTCATTGAGCAGAATGCTAAAACTGTTTTCTTGGAATCTGCAACGGGAAATTTCGGAGCGCATTGAAGCTTAGGGTGACAAAGGAAATATCATCAGACAGAAACTAGAAAGAAGTTTCTGAGAAACTGATATGTGATTTGTTAATTCATCTCACTGCCTTACATGATTCTTTTCATTGAGCAGTTTTGTAGCATTGTATATGGGCACTCTGAGAAGGGATATTTTGGATCACATAGAAGCCTATGGTGACAAAGGAAATATCCTCAGGTTAAAAACTAGATACAAGTTTTCTGAGAAAGTTCTTTGTGATGTGTGAGTTCATCGCACAGAGTCCCACCTTTCCTTTCATGGAGCAGTTTGCTAACACTGTTTTTGTGGAATCTGCAAAGGGATATTTGGGAGCACATGGAAGACGATGGTGGAAAAGGAATTATCCTGAGATAAAAACTAGACAGAAGCTTTCTGGGAAATTTCTTTGTGATTGGTGAATTCATCACACAGAGTTACACCTTTGTTTCCTTTGAGCACCTCGGTAGCAATGTTTTTATGGAATCTGCAAAGTTTTATTTGGGATCTCCTAGAGACTTAGGGTTAAAAAGTAAATACCTTCAGGTAAAAACTGGAGAGAGGCTTTTTGAGAAACGGTTTTGTGATGTGTGTATTCATCTCATAGAGTTTAACCATTTTTTTTTGATGGAGTAATTCAGCATATCTCTTTTTGTGGTACCTGAGAGGAGTTATTTAAGAACACATAGACGCCTATGGTGTAAAAGTAAATATCCTCAGATTTAAAGTAGAAAGAAGCTTTCTGAGAAACTTCTTTGTAATGTGTGAGTTCATCTTAAAGAGTTACAACATTCTGTTAATTGATCAGTTTGCTAACACTGTTTTCGTGGAATCTGTAAAGGTATACATTGGAGTGCATTGAGACCTATGGTGAAAAAGAAAATATTCTCAGATAAAAGGTAGAAAGAATCTCTCTGAGAAACTGCCTTGTGATGTGTGAATTCATCTCACAGTATTATCCTGTAGTTTTCATTGAACCGTTTACTAACACCATCTTCTTGGAATCTGCAATGGGATATTTTGCAGAGCATCGATGCTTATGTTGACATAGGAAATATCTTTCTACAAACACTAGAAATAATCTTTCTGATAAACCACTTTGTGATGTGTTAATTCATCTCACAGAGTTGCACGATTCTTTTCATGGATCAGGTTGGTAGCAGTGTTTTTGGGGAATCTGAGAAGGGATATTTTGAATCACATTGAAGCCTATTGTGACAAAAGAAATATCCTCAGATTTAAGCTAGAAAGAAGTTTTCTGAGAAGCTTCTTGTAATGTGTGAATTCATCTTACAGAGTTACACCATTCTTTTAATTGAGCAGTTTGCTAACACTGTTTTTGTTGGAATCTGCAAAGGAATATATTGGAGTGCATTGAGGCCTATGGTGAAAGAAAAAATATCCTCAGATAAAAAGTAGAAAGAATGTCTCTGAGAAAGTGATTTGTGATGTGTGAATTCACCTCACAGAGTTACACTGTTCTTTTCATTTAGCAGTTTGCTAACACTCTTTTCTTGGATTCTGCAATGGGATATTTCTGAGCATATTGAAGCTTATATTGAGAAAGGAAATATCCTCCTATAAAAACCAGAAAGAAGCATATTGAGAAACTGCTTTTTGATGTATTAATTCACCTCACAGAGTTACACGATTCTTTTCATGTATCAGTTTGGTAGTGCTTTTTTTGGGGGAATCCAAGAAGGGATATTGTTTATCACATTAAAGCCTATGGTGACAAATGAAACGTCCTCAGAAAAAAAACAAAAAGAAGCTGTCTGAAAACGTTCTTTGTGATGTGTGAATTCGTCTCAGAGTTAGACCTGCCTTTTCATGGAGGAGTTACCTAATACTGTTTTTTTGTGGAATCTGCAAGGGGATTTTTGGGAGTGCATTGAATCCTAGGAAATATCCTCAGATAAAAATTAGAAAGAAGTGTTCTGATAAATAAGCTTTCTGTGAATTCATCTCACAGTGTTACATTGTTGTTTTCATTGAGTAGTTTCCTATCCTCTTTTTGTGATCTGCAAAGGGATATTTGGGAGCACATGGAGGCCTATGGTTAAAAAGGAAATATCCTCAGATAAAATCTAGAAAGAAGCTTTCCGAGAAACTGCTTTGTGATGTGTGAATTCATCTCACAGAGTTACACTGTTCTTTTCATAGGTAAGTTTGCTAACAGTGTTTTCTTGGAATCTCCAATGGAATATTTTGGAGCGCTTGGCAGCTTATGCTGACAAAGGAAATATCCTCATATAGAAACTAGAAAAAAGCTTTCTGAGAAACCATTTTGTAATCTGTCACTTCATCTCATAGAGTTACATGATTATTTTCATGGAAAGATTGGTAGCACTGTTTTTGAGGTATCTGAAAAGGGATATTTTTGATCACATTGAAGACTACGGTGACAAAGAAATATCTTCAGATAAAAGCTGGAAGGAAGCTTTATGAGAGAGTTCCTTGTGATGTTTGAATTCATCTCACAGATTTATAAGTTTCTTTTCATGGAACAGTTTCCTAACACTGTTTTTGCAGAATCTGCAAAGGGATATTTGGGAGTGCATTGAGGCCTATAGTGAAAAAGAAAATATCATCAGATAACAACAAGAAAGAATCATTCTGAGAAACTACTTTGTGTGATGTGTGGATTCATCTCACAGAGTTACACTGTTATTTTCTTGGAAGAATGTGTTAACACTCTTTATATGGAATCTGCAATATGATATTTGAGAGTGCATTGAAGCCTATGGTGACAAAGGAAATATCCTCAGAAAACAACTAGAAAGAATCATTCTGAGAAACTACTTTGTGGTGTGTCAATTCATCACACCAAGTTACATATTTATTTTCATGAATCAGTTTGCTAATGTTGTTTTTGTGGAATCTGCAAAGGGATATTTGGGAGTGATTTGAAGCCTATAATGAAACAGGAAATACCATCAGACAAAAACGAGAAAGAAACTTTGTGAGAAACTGCTTTTTGATGTGTAAATTTATCTCACATAATTACACCTTTGTTTACATTGAGCACGTTGATAACACTTTTTTCGTGGAATCGTCAATAGGATATTTGGTAGCACATTGAAGCCTATGGTGAGAAATGAAATATCCTCAGATAAAAAACAAAAAGAGTTTTCTGATCAACTGCTTTGTGGTGTGTGAATTCATCACACAGTTACACCTTTGTTTATATGGAGCAGTTTTCTAACACTGGTTTCGTGAAATCTACAAAGAGATATTTTTGAGTGCATTGAGGCATAGAGTGAAAAAGGAAATATTCTCAGATAAAAACGAGAAATAAGCATTCTGAGAAAAGACTTTGTGATTTGTTAATTCACCTCACAGTGCTACAAGATTATTTTTATGGATCATTTGGTAACACTGTTTTTGGGGAATCCAAGAAGGCATATTTTGGATCGCAGTGAAAGTAATTTTTGATGGTTTTTGATATTTTCGACCACATTGGAAGTAGTGACTTCCTTTTTCATAGAGTTACACCATTCTTTTCATGGAGCAGCTTGATAACACTGTTTTTGTGGAATCTGCAATAGGATATTTGGGAGCTCATTTAAGCATGTGGTGACAAAAGACATATCCTCAGATAAAAAGCAAAAAGAAGATTTCTGAGATATTGCTTTGTGATTTCTGAATTCATCTCATGGAGTTACACTGTTCTTTTCATTGAGCAGTTTACTAACACTCTTTTGTTGGAATCTGCAATGGCATATTTTGGAGAGCATTGAACTTTATGCTGACAAAAGAAATATTCTAAGACAAAAACTAGAAACAAATTTCTGAGACAGTGCTTTGTGGTGTGTTACTTTGCCTCACGCAGTTACATCTTTCTGTTCATGCAGCAGTTTGGTAGTAATGTTTTTGGGGAAGCTGTGAGGGGATATTTGGGATCGCATTGAAGCCTACACTGACAAAGGCAATATCTTCAGATAAAATCTAGAAGAAGCTTTCTCAGAAACTTCTTTGTGATGTGTGAATTCATCACAGAGAGTTACACCTTTCTTTCTGTGGAGCAGTTTGCTAACACTCTTTTCGTCGAATCTGCAAAGTGATATTTGGGAGCACACTGAGGCCTATGGTGAAAGAGGAAATATCCTCAGATAAAAACTAGAAAGACACTTTCTGAGAAACTGGTTTTTGATGTGTGACTTCATCTCACAGTGCTACACTGTTCTTTCCATGGAGCAATTTGCTAACACTATTTTCTTTTAACCTGCAATGGGATATTTCAGAGTGCATTGAAGATTTCATTGACATAGGAAATATCTTCATAAAAAAAGTAAAAAGAAGCTTTCTGAGAAACATCTTTGTGATGTGTTAATTCAACTCACAGCGTTACATGATTTTTTTCAGGGATAAGTTTGCTAGCACTGTTTTTGAGGAACCTGAGAATGGATATTGTGGATCACATTCAAGCCTATGGTGACAAAGGAAATATCCTTAGAAAAAATCTAGAAAGAAGCTCTCTGAGAAAGTTCTTTGCGATGTGTGAATTCATCTCACAGAGTTACACTGTTATTTTCATTTAGCAGTTTGCTAACACTCTTTTTTTGGAATCTGAATTGGGATATTTTGGAGCACATTGAAGCTTATGTTGACAAATGAAATATCCTCATATAAAATCTAGAAATAAGCTATCTGAGAAACCACTTTGTGATGTGTTAATTCATCTCACAGTGTTACTTGATTCTTTTCATGGATCAGTTTGGTAGCACTGTTTTTGTGCTGTCTTCGAAGGGGTATTTCAGAGCACATGAACCCAGTGGTGTGAAAGGAAATGCCCTGAGATAAAAACTAGATAGAAGTTTTCTGTGAAATTTGTGATGGGTGAATTCATCATACTGAGTTACAACTTTGTTTTCTTTGAGCACATTGGTAGCACTGTTTTTGTGGAATCTGCAAAGTGATATTCGGGAGCTCCTTGAGCCCTACAGAGAAAAAGGAAATAAATTCAGTTAAAAATTGGAGAGAAGCTTTTCGAGAAATATTTTTGTGATGCCTGAATTCATCTCAGAGAATTTAGCCTTTTTATTGATTGAGCATTCTGGCATCACTGTTTTTGTGGTGTCTGAGAAGACAGTCAAGAGAGCATATTGAAGATTATGGTAAAAAAAGGAAGTATCACTAGATTTAAACCAGAAAAGCTTTCTGAGAAACTGCTTTGTGATGGGTGAATTCATCTCACTGTGTTACACCTTTCTTTGCTTTAAGCAGTTTGGTAACACTGCTTTGGGAAATCTGCAAAAGGATATTCTGGAGCACATAGAGTCCAATGGCGAAAAAGGAAATAACTTCAGATTAAAAGTGGAGAGAAATTTTCTGAGAAATCACTTTGTGATGTGGGTATTCATCTCATAGAGTTAATGTGTCTGTTGAGGGAGAACTTTGGCATCACCGTTTTGTGGTGTCTGAAAAGTAATATTTTGAAGCCTATGGTGGAAAAGGAAATAGGCTCGTATAACAACTAGAAAGAAGCTTTCTGATTAAATGCTTTGTCATGTGTTAATTCATCTCACAGAATTACACGACTCTTTTCATGGACTAGTTTGGTAGCAATGTTTGTGGGGAATCTGAGAAGGAATATTTTGGATCTCATTCAAGTCTATGGTGACAAAGGAAATATCCTCTGATAAAAACTATAAAGAAGCTTTGTGATAAAGTTATTTGTGATGTGTGAATTTATCTCACAGAGTTACACCTCTGTTTTCATGGAATAATTTGCTATCACTGTATTCCTGGAATCTGCAAAGGGATATTTTGGAATGCATTGAGCCTATAGTGAAAAAGGAAATATCCTCAGATAAAAATTAGAAAGAAGCTTTCTCAGAAACTGGTTTGTGATATGTGAATTCAACTCACAGTGTTAGATTGTTACTATCATTGAGCAGTTGGCTAACACTCTTTTCTTGGAATCTGCAATGGGATCTTTCAGAGATCCTTGAAGCTTACTGCGAAAAAGGAAATATCCTCAGACAAAAACTAGAAAGAAGGTTTCTGAGAAACTGCTTTGTGATTCTTGAATTCACCTCACAGAGTTACGTGATTCCTTTCAAGGAACAGTATTGTAGCATGTTTTGTGCGGAATCTGAGAAAGAATAATTTCGATCACATTGAAGCCTATGGTGACAAAGGATATACCCTCAGATAAAAAGCAGAAATCAGCTTTCTGAAAAGGTTCTTTATGATGTACGTATTCACCTCACTGTGTAACACTTTCATTCATGGAGCAGATCACTACCACTGTTTTTGTGGAAGCTGCAAAAGGATATTTGTGAGCACTTTGAAGCCTATAGTGAAAAAGGAAATATCGTCAGATAAAAATGAGAAAGAAGATTTCTGAGAAACTGCTTTGTAATGTGTGAATTCATCTCACAGAATTACACTGTTATTTTCTTTGAGTAGTTTGATAACACTGTTTTCTTGGAATCCACAATAGGATATTTGGGAGCACATTGATGGCTATTGTGATAAAGGAAATATCCTCAGATAAAAACCAAAAAGCATCTTTCTGTGAAACTGCTTAGTGATATGTCAATTCATCTCACAGATTTACACCATTTTTTTCATTGAGAAGTTTGCTAACACATTTTTCCTGGAATCTGCAATGGGATATTCCAGAATACCCAGAGGAATGTGGTGAAAAAGGAAATATACTCAGATAAAAACTAGTAAGAAGTTTACTGAGAAACAGGCTTGTGATGTGTGAATTCATTTCACAGAGTTACAACATTCTCCTCATAGAGAAGTACGGTAGCACTGTTTTTGAGGAATCTGCAAAAGGATATTTGGGAGTGCATTGAAGCCTATGGTGACAAAGGAAATATCCTCAGACAAAAGCCAAAAACAAGCTCTCTGAGAAACTGCTTTGTGAAGTGTGAATTCATCTCACAAATTTACACCATTCTGTTCATTTAGCAGTTTGTTAACACTATTTTCGTGGAATCTGCAAAGAGATATTCGTGAGCCCATTGAGGTCTATAGGGAAAAAGGAAATATCCACAGACAAAAACTAGAAAGAAGCTTTCTGAGAAACTTCTTTTTGATTTGTGAATTTTTCTCACAGAATTACATGATTCTTTTTCATGGAGCAGTTTGGTGGCACTGTTTTTGGGGAATCTGAGAAGGGATATTTTGGATCACATTGATGCCTATGCTGACAAAGGAAATATAATCAATTAAAAACTAGATAGAAGATTTCTGAGAACCTTATTTGTGATGTGTGTATTAATCACACAGAGGAACACCTTTCTTTTCATGTAGCAGTTTGATAACTCTGTTTTCATGGAATCTACAAAGTGATATTTGGAAGCCAGTTGAGAACTATGGTCAAAAAGGAAATATCCTCAGAAAAAAACAGAAAGAAGGTTTCTGAGAAATTTTTTTGTGATGTGTCTATTCATCTCACAGAATAACATTTTTCTTTTCATGGGGCAGTTTGCATACACTGTTTGTGTGGAGTCTGCAACAGGATATTTGGTAAGGTATTGAAGCCTATGGTGACTAAAGAAATATCCTCAGATAAAAACCAAAAAGAAGCTTTCTGAAAACTGCTTTGTGATTGGTGAATTCATCTCCCAGAGTAACTGTTCTTTTCAATGATCAGTTTGCTTACACTTTTTTCTTGGAATCTGCAATGGGATATTTCAGAATGCATTGAAGTTTACAGTGAAAAAGGAAATGTCCTCAGATAAAAAAATACAAAGAAGTTTTCTGAGAAAGTTCCTTTGTAATGTGTGAATTCATCTCAAGGAGTTACACCTTTCCTTTCATGGAGTAGTTCGCTAACACTGTTTTCATGGAATCTGTGAAGGGATATTAAGGAGGGCATTGAGGCCGATGGTGAAAAAGGAAATATCCTCAGATAAAAACTAGAAAGAAGAAATCTGAGAAACAGCTTTGTGATGTATGAATTTATCTCACATAGATACACCATTCTTTTCATGGAGCAGATTGGTTACACTGTTTTTGGGGAATCTGAGAAGGGATAATTGAATGGCATTAAAGAGTATGGTGACAAGGGAAGTATCCTCAGATAAAAACTAGAAAGAAGCTTTCTGAGAAACTTCTTTGTGATGTGTGTATTGATCTCACACAGTAACAACTTCCTTTTCATGTAGCAGTTTCCTAACACTGTTTTCATGGAATCTACAAAGGGATATTTGGAAGTGAGTTCTGGCCAATGGTGAAAAAGAAAATATCCTCAGATATATACTAGAAAGAAGCTTTCAGAGAAACTGCTTTGTGATGTGTGAATTCATCTCAATGAGTTACACAACCCTTTTCATGGAGCATTCAGTATCACTGTTTTTGGGGAATCTCAGAAGGAATATTTTGAATTGCATTGAAGCCTGTGGTTACAAAGGAAATATCCTCAGAAAGAAACTAGAAAGAATTTTTCAGAGAAATTTCTTTGTGATATGTGAATGCACCTCACAGAGGTACATGATTCTTTTCTTTCAGCAGTGTGCTAACACTGTTTTAACGGAATATGCAATAGGATATTTGTGAATGCATTGAAGCCTGGAGTGACAAAGTAAATATCCTCATAGATAAACTGAAAACAAGGTTTCTGAGAAACGCCTTTCTGATGTGTGAATTCATCTCACAGATTTACACCTTTGCTTTCATGGAGCAGCTTGCTAACACTATTTTCCTGGAATCTGCAAAGGGATATTCATGAACACTTTGAGGCTTATGGTGAACAAGAAAATATCCTCAGAAAAAAACTAGAAAGAAGCGTTGTGAGAAATGGCTTTGTGATGTGTTAATTCATCTCACAGAGTTACACTTTTCTTTTCATGGATCAGTTTGGTAACATTGTTTATGGGGATTCTCAGAAGGGATATTTTGGATCCCATTGAAGCCTATGGTGACAATGGAAATATCCTGAAATATAAACTAAAAGGAAGCTTTCTGAGAAATTTCCTTGTGTTGTGTGAATGGATATTTGGGAGTGAATTGAGGCCTATGGTGAAAAAGGAAATATCCTCAGATAAAAACTAGAAAGAAACTTTCTGAGAAACTGCTTCATTATGTGTGAGTTCATCTTACAGAGTTATACAGTTCTTTTTATTGAGATGTTTGCTAACACTGTTTTCTTGGAATCTGCAGTGGGATATTTTGTGGTGCATTGAAACTTATGGTGACAAAAATTATCCTCATATTAAAACTAGAAATAAGCTTTCTCAAAAACCTCATTATGATACATTAATTCAATTCACAGAGTTACACTATTCTTTTCATAGCTCAGTTTGTAACACTGTTTTGGGGGAATCTGAGAAGGGATATTTTGGATCTAATTGAAGCCTATGATGTCAAAGTAAATAACCTCAGATAAAAACTTGAAAGAAGCTTTTTGGGAAAGTTCTTTGAGGTGTTTGCATTCATCTCACAAATTTACACCTTCCTGTTCATGAAGCAATTTGCTAACACCACTTTCGTGGAATCTGCAAAGGGATATTTGGGAGTACATTGAGACCTACAGTAAACAAGGAAATATCCTCAGGTAAAAACTGGAAAAAATATTTCTGATAAACTGCTTTGTGCTGTGTGAATTCATCTTACAGAGACATACCATTCTTCTCATTGAACAGCTTAATAACACTGCTTTTGTAGAATCTGCAATAGGATATTTGGGAGTACATTGAGGCCTATAGTGACAAAGGAATTACCCTCGGATAAAATCCAAAAAGAAGCTTTATGTGAAACCGCTTTGGGATGTAAGAGTTCGCCTCACAGAGTTACACCTTTCTTTTCTTTCAGAACTTTTCTAACACTTTTTTCGTGGAAACTGCACAGGGGTATTCCGTAGCACATTGAGGATTAGGGTGAAAAATGATATAAACTCGGCAAAAAATTAAAAGGAAGCTTTCTGAGAAACAGTATGAGATGTCTGAATTCATCTCTCAGAGTTACACCACAGTTTTCAGGGAGTTATTTGGTAACACTCTTGCTGGGGGTCTGAGAAGGTATATTTTGAATTGCATTAAAATATATGGTGAAAAGGAAATATCCTCAGATTAAAATTAGAAAGAAGCCTTCTGTGAAACTCCTTAGTGATGTGTGAATTCATATCACAGAGTTAAACTCTTCTTTTCATTGAACAGTTTGCTAACACTGTTTTCTTGCAATCTGCTATGTGATATTTAGGACCACATTGAAGCCTACAGTGACATTGGAATTATCCTCATATAAAAACTGGAAAGAGGCTTTCTGATATACCACTTTGTGACATGTTAATTCATCTCACAGCATTACACGATGCTTTTCATGGATCAGTTTGTTAACATTGTGTTTCTGGAATCTGAGAGAGGATATTTTGGATCACTTTGAAGCCAATGGTGACAAAGAAAATATCCTCAGATAAAAACTAGAAAGAAGCTTTCTGAGAAAGTTCTTGGTGAGACCCTATGGTGACAAAACAAATGTCTTCAGACAAAAACCAAAAATAAGCTTTCTGAGAAACTGCTTTGTGATGGTTGAATTCATCTGACAGATTTACACCTTTCTTTTCATGGAACAGTGTGCTAGCACTATTTTCCTGGAATGTTCAAAGGAATATTCATGTACACATTGACGAAAATGGTAAAAAAGGAAATACCCTCAGAGAAAAACCAGAAAGAAGCTTTCTGAGCAACTGCTTTGTGATTTGTGAATTCATCTCCCAGAGTTACATGATCCTTTTCATGGAGCTGTTTGTTAGCACTCCTTTGGAGAATCTGAGAAGGGATATTTTGGATTGCATTGAAGCCTATGGTGACAAAGGAAATATCCTCAGATAAAAACTAGAAAAAAAGATTTCTCGGAAACTTCTTTTTATGTGTGAATTCAACTCACAGTGTTACACCTGTATTTTCATTGAGAATTTTGCTAATATATTTTTCCTGGAATCTGCAATGCGATATTCCAGAGTGCATTGAGGAATATTGTGAAAAGGGAAATATCCTCAGGCAAACACTAGAAACAAGCTTCTGAGAAACAGCTATGTGTTGGGTGAATTCATCTCACAGAGTTACACTGTTCTTTGTATTGAGCAATTTGCTTACACTGTTTTCTTGGAATCTGCAATCTGATGTTTTGGAGTGCATTAAAACTTATGGAGATAAGGGAAATAACCTCATATAAAAACTAGAAAGAAGCTTTCTGAGAAACTACTTTTTGATGTGTGAATTCCTCTCACAGAGTTACACAGGTATTTTAATTGAGAAGTTTGCTAACACTTTTTTCATGGAATCTGTGATCGGATATTCCAGAGAAAATTGAGGAATATGGTGAAAAGGGAAATATCCTTAGATAAAAACTAGAAACAAGCTTTTTAAGAAACAGCTTTTTGATGTGTTTATTCATCTCCCAGAGTTACACTATTCTTTTCATTGAGCAGTTTGCTAAAACTGTTTTCTTGGAATCTGCAAAGGAATATTTTTGAGTGCATTGAAGCTTATGGTGA
>NW_012119354.1:124939-128734 GCF_000951035.1 Colobus angolensis palliatus | reverse complement strand
AGGGGATATTTCGAAGCTCATTGAAGCTTATGGTGACAATAGAAATGTCCTCATATAAAACTAGAAAGATGATTTGTGAGAAACTGCTTTGTTATTTGCAAATTTATCTCAGAGAGTTACATGATTCCTTTCATTAATCTGCTTGGTAGCACTGTTTTGGGGATGATTGAGAAGAAATATTTTGGATCACATTGAAGTCTATGGTGACAAAGGAAATATACTCAGATAGAAAGTAGAAAGAAGCTTTCTGAGAACGTTCTTTGTGGTGTGTTTTTTCATTTCACAGGATTACACCTGTCTTTCCACGGAGCAGTTTGCTAACACTTTTTTCTTGGAATCTGCAAAGATATATTTGGGAGTGCAATGAGGCTTATGGTGAAAAAGGAAATATCCTCAGATAAAAACTAGAAAGAAGCTTTCTGAGAAACTGCTTTGTGATTTGTGTATTCATCTCACAGAGATAAAAGATCCTTTACATGGAGCACTTTGGTAGCACTGATTTGGAGGAATCTGTGAAGGGATACTTTGGATTGCATTGAAGCCTGTGGTGAAAAAGGAAATAACCTCAGATGAAAATTAGAAAGATGCTTCCTGAGAAACTTCATTGTTATGTGTGAATGGAGCTCACAGGGTTGCAATTTTCTTTTCATGGAGCAATTTGATAATACTGTTTTTGTGGCATCTGCAAAGAGATATATGGGAGGGCATTGGGTTATTGGTAAAAAACAAATATCCTCAGATAAAAACTAGAAAGAAACTTTCTGAGAAAGTCGTTGTGATGTGTGAAATTATCCCACTGATTTGCACATTACTTTTCATGGAGCAGTTTGCTAGCACTGTTTTCGTGGAATCTGCAAAGGGATATTTCGGAGGACATTGAGGCCTATTGTGAAAAAGGAAATATCCTCAGATAAAAACTAAATAGAAGCTTCCTGAGAAACCACTTTTTGATGTGCTAATTTGTCTCACAGAGTTACAGGATACTTTTCATGAAGCAGTTTGCCTGCACTGTTTTTGGGGTGTTTCAGAAGGGATATTTTGGATCGCATTGAAGCTTAGGGTGACAAAGTAAATATCCTCAGATAAAAACTAGAAAGCAGATTTCTGAAAAAGTTCTTTGTGATGTGTGAATTCATCTCACAGAGTTACACCTTTCTTTTCTTTCAGTAGCTTGTTAACACAGTCTTTGTGGAAACTGCAAATGGATATTTGCAATTGTTTTCATGCCTATATGAAAAAAGATATATCCTAAGATAAAAAATTGAAAGAAGCTTTCTAAGAAATTTCATTGTGATGTGTGAATTCATCTCACAGAGTTACACCTTCTTTTGCATGAAGCAGTTTGCTAACACTGTTTTCGTGGAATCTGCAAAGGGATATTTGGAAGCACATTGAGGCCTATAGTGGAAAAGGAAATATCCCCAGATAAAAACTAGAAAGAAACTTTCTGAGAAACTGCTTTGTGATGTGTAAATTCATCTCACAAAGTTGTACTGTTCTTTTCATAGAGCAATTTGCTAACACTGTTTTCTTGGAATCTGCAATGGGATAATTTGGAGCACATTGAAGCTTATGGTGGCAAAGGAAATATCCTCAGATGAGAACTAGAAAAAAGCTTTGTGAGAAACTGCTTTGTGATCAGTGAATTCATCTCACAGAGTTACACGATTCTTCTCATGGATCGGTTTGGTAGCACTGTTTTTAGGGAATCTGAGAAGGGATATTTCGCAGTGCATTTTAAGCTTACAGTGACAAAGGAAATAATCCCAGAGGAAAACCAAAAGAAGCCTTCAATGAAACTGCTTTGGGATGTGTGGTTTCATTTCAGCGAGATGCAAGTTTCTTTACATTGAGAAGTTTGCTAATACTGTTTTCATCTAATCTGCAAAGGGATATATGGAGCGCTTTGAGGCCTATGGTGAAAAAGGAAATACCCTCAGATGAAAACTAGAAAGATGCCTTGTGAGTAACTGCTTTGTGATGTGTGAGTTCATCTCACAGAGTTACACTGTACTTTTCATTGAGCAGTTTGATAACACGGTTTTGGTGGAATCTGCAATAAGATATTTGGGAGCGCATTGAAGCCTATGGTGATAAAGGAAATATTCTCATTTAAAAGATGGAAAGAAACTTTCTTAGAAACTGCTTTGTGATTTCTGAATTCACCTCATAGAGTTACAAAATTTTTTTCATGGATCGGTTTGGTAGCCCTACATTGGAGAATCTGGGAAGGGATATTTGGATCACGTGGAAGTCTAAGGTAACAAAGGAAATATTCTCAAATAAAAACTAGAAAGAAGATTTCTTAGAAAGTTCTTTGTGATGTGTGAATTCATCTCACAGATGTACTAGGTTTCTTTCTTTGAGCAGTTTGATAGCAGTGTCTTCCTGGTAATTGCAACAGGATATTTGGGAACTCATTGAAGCCTATGGTGACTAAGGAAATATCCTCAGACAAAAACCAAAAACAAGCTTTCTGAGAAACTGCATTGTGATATGCTAATTGACCTCACACAGTTAAACTGTTCATTTCATTAAGCGGTTTGCTAACACTGTTTTCGTGGAGTCTGCAATGGGATATTTCAGAGCACATTGAATCATGTGGTGACAAAGGAAATATCCTCATATAAAAACTACAAAGAAGCTTTGAAAGAAACTGCTTTTGGATGTGCTTATTCATCTCACCGAGTTACACCATTCTTTTCATGGATCGGTTTGGTAGCACTGTTTTTGGGTATTCTGAGTGGGATATTTGGGATCACATTGAAGCCTATGGTGAAAAGGAAATGTCCTCAGATAAAAACGAAAAGGGATCCTTCTGATAAACTTTTTGTGATGTGTGAATTCATGTCACAGAGTTACACTGTTCTTCTCATTGAACAATTTGCTAACACTGTGTTCTTGGAATCTCCAATGGGATATATTAGAGTGCATTGAAGTTCATGGTGACAAAGGAAATATCCTCAGACACAAACTAGAAAGAAGCTTTCTGAGAAACAGCTTTGTGATTTTTGAATTCATCTCACAGAGTTACACCTTACCTTTCATGGAGTAGTTTGGTAGCACTGTTTTTGGGGAATCTCAGAAGAGATATGTTGGATCACATTGAAGCCTATGGTGACAAAGGAAATATCCAGAGACTAAAACTAGAAAGAAGCTTTCTGAGAAACTTCTTTGTGATGTGTCAATTCATCTCACAGAGTTACACCTTTCTTTCCATAGAGTGGTTTGCTAACACTGTTTTCATGGAACCTGCAAAGGGATATTTGGGAGCCCAATGAGGCCTATGTTTAAAAAGAAAATATCCTCAGATAAAGACCAGAAAGAACCTTTCTGGGAAAGTGCCTTGTGATGTGTGAATTCATCTCACGTAGTTACACTGTTCTTTTCATTGAGCAGTTTGCTAACACTGTTTTCTTGGAAATTCCACTGGGATATTTCGGAGCACATTGTAGCTTATGTTGACAAAGGAAATATCCTCAGATAAAAACGAGGAAGAATCTTTCTGAGAAACTACTTTGTGATTTGTGAATTCTTCTCACAGAGTATCACGAGTCTTTTCATGGAACTGTTTGGTAGCACTACTTTTGGGGAATCTGAGAAGGGATATTTTGGTTCGCATTAAAGTGTATGGTGACAAAAAAAAATCCTCAAACAAAAACAAGAAAGAAGCTTTCTGAGAAGTTTCTTTGTGATGTGTGAATTAATCTCACAGAGTTAAATCTTTCTTTTCATGGAGAAGTTTACTCACACTCTTTTCATGGAATCTGCAAAGGGATATTTTGGAGCGCATTG
>NW_012119354.1:114743-124869 GCF_000951035.1 Colobus angolensis palliatus | reverse complement strand
ATTCTGCAAAGGGATATTTTGGAGTACATTGAGACCTATAGTGATAAAGGAAATAGACTCAGATAAAAACTATAAAGAAGCTTTCTGAGAAATTGCTTTGTGATGTAAGAATTCATCTCACAGAGTTACACCATTCTTTTCATTGAACAGTTTACTAACACTATTTTCTTGGAGGATGCACTGTGATATTTCGGAGCTCATTGAAGCTTATGGTGACAAAGGTAATACCGTCAATTAAAAACTAGAATGAATCTTTCTGAGAAACTGCTTTCTGATTTGCGAATTCTTTTCACAGAGTTTCATGATTCTTTGCATGGATCAGTTTGGTAGCACTGTTTTGGGGGTATCTGAGAAGGGATACTTTGTTTTGCATTGAAGCCTATGTTGACACAGGAAATATTCTCAGATAAAAGCTAGAAAGAAGTTTTCTGAGAAAATTCCTTGCTATGTGTGAATTCATCTCACAGAGTCAATTCTCTACTCATAGACCAGTTTGCTAGCACAGTTTTCATGGAATTCGCAATGGGATATTTCAGAGCGCATTGAAGCTTATGGTGACAAACGAAATATCCTCAGACAAAAAGAAGAAATAGCTTTCTGAGAAAATGCTTTGTGATTTGCGAATTCTCACAGTTACATGATTCTTTCCGTGGGTCAGTTTGATAGCATTGTTTTAGTGGTATCTGGAAGGAATAATTTGGATCATATTGAAGCCTACAGTGACAAAGGAAATAGCCTCAGATGAAAACAAGAAAGACACTTTCTGAGAAATTTTTTTGTGATGTGTGAGTACATCTCACAGGGTTGCACCTTTCTTTTCATGGAGCAGTTAACTAACACTGTTTTCGTGAAATCTGCAAAGGGATATTTTGGAGAGCACTGAGGTCTATGGTGACAAAGGAAATATCCTCAGATAAAAACTAGAAAGAATGTTTATGAGAAAGTTCTTTGTGAGGTTGAAGTCATCACACAGAGTTACACCTTTCTTTCCATGGAGCAGTTTGCTAACACTAATTTCGTGATATCTGCAAGGCGATACTTGGGGGCACATTGAGGCCAATGGTGAATTAGGAAGTATTCTCAGATAAAAAACAGAAAGAAGCTTTCTGAGAAACTGCTTTGTGAAGTGTGAATTCATCTCACAGAGTTTTCCAGTTCTTTTAATCAGCTGTCAGATAACACTGTTTTTGTGAAATCTGTAATAAGATATTTGGGAGCAAATTGAAGCCTATAGTGACAAAGGAAATATCCTCAGATAAAAAACCGAAAAAGAACCTTTCTGAGATGCTGATTTGTGATGCGTGATTTCATCTCACACAGTTACAATGTTCTTTTTGTTGATCAATTAGCTAACACTCTCTTTGTGGGATCTTCAAAGGGATATATGGGAGCGCATTGAGGCCTATGGTGAAAAAGGAAATATCCTCAGATAAAAACTAGAAAGAAGCTTTTGAGAAACTGCTTTGTGATGTGTGAATTCATCTCACAGTGTAACACTATTCTTTTCATTGAACAGTGCGCTAAAACTGTTTTTTTGGAATCTGCATTGGGATATTTCTGAGCGTATTGAAGCTTATGGTGTCATAGTAAATATCCACAGATAAAAACTAGAAAGAAACTTTCTGAGAAATTTCTTCGTGATATGTAAGTTCATCTCAGAGATTTACACATTTCTTTCATGGAGCAGTTTGCTAACACTCCTTTCATGTATCTGCAAAGGGATATTTGGGAGCGTATTGAAATCAATGGTAAAAAAGCAAATATCATCACATAAAAACTAGAAAGAAGCTTTCTGAGAAACTGCTTTGTGAAGTGCAAATTCCACTCACAGATTTACACCGTTCTTTTCATTGAGCAGTTTGCTAAAACTGTTTTCATGGAATCTGCAAAGGGTTAGTTCATAGTGCATTGAAGCTTAAGGAGACAAAGGAAATATCCTAAGATAAAAATCCTCATATAAAAACTAGAAAGAGGCTTTCTGGGAAAATGATTTCTGATGTGTTAACTTATCTTACAGAGTTACCTGATCCTTTTTATGTAACAGATGATAGCCCTGTTTTTGGAGAATCTGAGAAGGGAAATTTTGGATGCGTTGCAGCCCATGTTGACAAAGGAAATATCCTCAGATAAAAACTAGAAAGTAGCTTTCTGAGAAAGTTTTTTGGCATGTGTGAATTCATCTCACAGTGTTTCACCTTTCTGTTCATGGAGGAGTTTCTAACACTGTTTTCGTGGAATCTGCAAAAGAATATGCAGTTGCATAGGGAGGCTTAAAGTGAAAAAGGGAATATACTCAGACAAAAACTAGAAAGAAGTTTTCTGAGAAACCTCTTTGTGGTGTGCAAATTTATCTCACAGAGTTACACCTTTCTTTTCATGCATCAATTTGGTAACATTATTTTCTTGGAATCTGCAATGGGATACTTCAGAGTGCATCGAAACTTATGGCAATAAAGGAAATATCTTCAGGAAAAAAAACTAGAAAGAATTTTTTGAGAAATTGCTTTGTGATTTGTGAATTCATCTCACAGAGTTACACCATTCTTTCCATGGATCAATTTGGTAGCAGTGCTTTTGGGAAATCTGAGAAGGGATATTTTCGATAGCATTGAAACCTATGGTGACAAAGAAATTATCCTCAAATAAAAACTAGAAAGAAGCTTTCTGACAAACTGCTTTGTGATGTTTGAATTCATGTCACAGAGTTACACCTCTCTTTTCATGGAGTCGTTTGCTGACACTGTTTTCATGGAATCTGCAATGTCACATTCTGGAGTGAATTGAGGCCTTTTGTGAAAAAGGAATTTTCCTCATATAAAAACTAGAAAGAAGCTTTCTGAGAAACTCTTTCTTGATGTGTGAATTTATCTCACAGAGTTACACCATTCTTTTCATGTATCAGTTTAGTAGCAGTGTTTTTGGGGAATCTGAGAAGGCATAATTTTTGTCCCATTGAAGAGTATGTGACAAAGGAAATATCCTCAGAAAAAACTAGAAAGAAGCTTTCTGAGAAAGTTCTTTGTGATAGGTGAATTTGTCTCACAGAATTAAACCTTTCTTTCCATGGAGCAATTTGCTAACAGTGTTTTCGTGGAAACTGCAATGGGATATTCCTGAGCGCATTGAAGTCTATGGTGGAAAATAAAATATCCTCCGATTAAAAAAATAACAGAAGCTTTCTGAGAAACTGTCTTGTGATGTGTGAATTCATTTCACAGTGTTACAATGCTCTTTTCATTGAGCAGATAGCTGACATTTTTTTCCTGGAAGCTGCAATGGGATGTTTTGAATCAAATTGAAGCTTATGGGGACATAGGAAATATCCTCAGATCTAAACTGGAAAAAAAGGTTTCCGAGAAACTGCTTTGTGAAGTGTGAATTCATCTCACAGAGTTACACCTCTCTTTTCATGGAGCAGTTTGCTGACACTGTTTTCATGGAATCTGCAATGTCATATTCTGGAACGAATTGAGGCCTTTGTGAAAAAGGAATTATCCTCATATAAAAACTTGAAAGAAGCTTTCTGAGAAATCACTTTGTGATAAGTTAATTCATATCACAGAGTTCCAAGATCGTTTTCATGGATCAGTTTGGTACCACTGTCTTTCTCGTGTCTGAGAAGGGATATTTGGGATTGCATGGACACCGATGGTGGAAAAATAAATATCCTTAGAATAAAACTAGAAAGAAGACTTCTGAGAAATTTTTTTTGTGATGAGTGAATTCATTATACCAAGGTACACCTTTATTTTCTTTGAGCAGCTTAGTAGCACTGTATTGGTGGAATCTGAAAAGGGATATCTGGGAGATCCTAGAGGCCTAAAGAGAAAAAGGAGACAACTTCAGATAAAACTGGAGAGATGCTTTTTGTGATACAGTTTTGTGATCTGTGTATTCACCTCATAGAGTTTGAACTTTTTCTTGATTGAGCAGTTCGGCATTACTCTTTTTGTGGTATCTGAGAGGAGATATTTGGGAGCACATTGAAAACTATGGTGAAAAAGGAAATATCCTCAGATTTAAACTAGAAAGAAGCTCTCTGAGAAACTGCTTTGTGATGAGTGAATTCATCTCACAGAGTTACACCTTTCTTTTCATTGAGCATTTTGGTATAACTGTATTTGTGGAATCTGCAAAAGGATACTCAGGAGCCCATAGAGTCCAATGGCAAAAGAGGAAATATCTTCAGGTAAAATCTGGAGAGAAGTTTTCTGAGAAATTCCTTTGTGATGTGTGCATTCGTCTGATAGAGATAAACCTTTCTCTTCAGGGAGCAGTTTGGCATCACTGTTTTTGTGGTGTCTTAGAGAGGATATTTGGAGCGCATTGAAGCCTACAGTGGAAAAGGAAATATCCTCAGATAAAAACCAGAAATAAACTTCCTGAGAAACTGCTTTGTGAAGTGTGAATTTATCTCACCAAGTTAAAACTTTCTATTCATTGTGCAGTGTGGTAGCAATATTTTTGTGGAATCTGCAGAGAAATTTTTGGGAGCACATAGAGGCATAAGGTGAAAAAAGAAAATTCTTCAGGCAACAACTGGAGACAAGCTTTCTGAGAAGCTCCTTTGTGTTGTGTGCATTCATCTCATAGAGCTAAACATTTCTGTTCAGGGAGCACTTTGGCATCACTGTTTTTGTTTTGTCTGAGAAAGAATATTTGGGAGCACATTGAAGCCTATGGTAGAAAAGGAAATAGCCTCATATAGAAACCAGAGGGAAGCAATCTGAGAAAATGCTGTGATGTATTAATTCATCTCACAGCATTACATGATTCTTTTCATGGAGCAGTTTGGTAGCACAACTTATGGCGAATCTGAGAAGAAATATTTTGGATCACCTTGAAGCCTGTGGTGACAAAGGAAATATCCTAAGATAAAAACCAGAAAGAACCTTTCTGAGAAATTTCTTTGTGATGTGTGAATTCGTCTCACAGGGTTACACCTTTCTTTTCATGGAGCAGTTTGCTGACACTGTTTTCTTGGAATCTGCAATGGAATACTTCAGAGCACATCGAAGCTTATGATGACAAAGGAAATATCCTCAGGAAAACACTAGAGAGAAGAATTCTGAAAAACTGCTTTGCGATTTCTGAATTCATCTCACAGAGTTAAACCATTTGTTTGGTGGATCAATTTGGTAGCAGTGTTTTTGGAGAATCTGACAAGGGATATTTTGATTCTCATTGAAACCTATGGTGAAAAAGTAAATATCCTCAGATAAAAATTAGAAAGAAGCATTCTGACAAACTGCTTTGTGATGTGTGAATTCGTTTTACAGAGTTAAACCGTTCTTTTCACTGAGCAGTTTGCTAACACTGCTTTCTTGGAATCTGTAATGGGTTATTTCAGAGCAGATTGAAGCATAGGGTGAAAAAGGAAATATCCTCAGATAAAAACTAGAAAGCAGTCTTTCTGAGAAACGTCTTTGTGATGTGTGAATTCATCTCACACAATTACACGATTCTGTTCTTGGAACACTTTGCTAACACCGTTTTCGTGGAATCTGCAATAGGATATTTGGGAATGCATTGAAGCCTATGTTGGCAAAGGAAATATCCTCAGACAAAAAGTAAAAAGAAACTTTCTGAGAAACTGCTTTGTGATGTGTTAATTCATCTCACAGATTTCCACAGTTGTTTTACAGAAGCAGTTTCCTAACACTGTTTTCGGGGAATCTGCAAAGGGAATATTTGCTTTGTAACGTGTACATTCATCTCAGATAGTTAAACCTATCTTTGCATTCAGCAGTTCAGAAACACTGTTGTTGTCTATTCTGTGAATGGACAATGGGAGCTCATTGAGGCCAATGGTAAAAATGTGTATATCCCATGATAAAAATGAGAATGTATCATTGTGAGAAACATCTTTGTGATGGGTATATTCATCTTGCAGAATTAAGCCTTTGTTTTTATTTAGCAATTGGGAAACCCTTTCTTCCTCAATTCCTTGAATAGACATTTGGGAGCTCATTGAGGCTAAAGGTGAAAAAGGAAATATCACATAAAAAAAACTAGAAGGAAGCTATCTGAGAAACAGACTTGTGTTGTGTATATTCACCATGCAAATTTAAAGCTTTCCTTACATTTATCAGTTTGGAAAAACTGTTTTTGTAGAATCTGAGAAGGGATATTTGGGAGTGCATTGAAGCCTATGGTGAAAAACGAAATACCTTCAGATGATAAATAGAAAGATGCATTCTGAGAAACTGATTTGTGATGGGTGCATGCATCTGAGAAATTTAAAACTTTCTTTTGATTCAGCTGTTTGAAACACTGTTTTTGTCCTTTCTGTGAATGGACGTTTGTGAACTCATTGAGGACAACAGTGACAAAGGGTATATCCCAGGATAAAAACTGGAAGGAAACTCTCTAAGAGACCGTTTTGTGATGTGTGAATTCTTCTCACAGAGTGAAAACTTTCTTTTCATACAGCAGATTGGAAACACTGTGTTTGCAAAAACTGAAGAGATCTTTGGAAGTGTTTGAGCCTTATGGTGAAAAAGAAAACATCCTCAGATGAAAGCTAGAAAGAATCTTTTTGAGAAACTGCTTTGAGATGTGTGCATTCATCTCACAGAGGTAAACATTTATTTCAATTCAGCAGTTTGGAAACCCTATTTTTGTCCATTCTGCCAATGGACATTTGGGAGCTCTTTGAGTCCAGTGGTGAAAAAGTGAATATCTCAGGATAAAACTAAAAGGAGACTATCTGAGAAACTGCTTTGTGATGTGTGCCTTCACCTCACATATTTAAACATTTCTTTGGATTCAGCAGTTTGAAAAACTGTTTTGACCATTCTGAAAATGGACATTTGGGAGCTCATTGAGGCCAAAGGAGAAAAAGCGAATATCTCATTGCAAAAACTACAAGGAAGCTTTCTGAGATACCCCTTTGTGATGTGTTCATTCATCTCCCTGAGTTAAACCTTGCTTTTCATTCAGCAGTTTGGAAATCTTGTTTCTGTAGAATCTACAAAGGGATATTTGGGAGTACATTGAGGCCTGTGGTGAAAAAAGAAACATCCTCAGATAAAAACTAGAAATAATCTTTCTGAGAAACTGCTTTGAGTTGTGTGCATTTATCTCACAGAGGTAAAAATTTCTTTTGACTCAGCAGTTTGGAAACCCTCTTTTTGTCCATCCTGCCAATGGACATTTGGGAGTTCTCTGAGTCCAATTTTGAAAAAGTGAATATCTCAGGATAAAACTAGAAGGAGACTATCTGAGAAACTGCTTTGTGATGTGTGCATTCATCTCATATATTTAAACATTTCTTTGGATTCAGCAGTTTGAAAAACTGTTTTTGTCCATTCTGAAAATTGACATTTGGGAACTCATTGAGGCCAAAGGTGAAAAAGCAAATATACCATTGCAAAAACTACAAGGAAGCTGTCTGAGATACACCTTTGTGATGTGTGCATTCATCTCCCTGAGTTAAACCTCTCTTTTCATTCAGCTGTTTGGAGACCTTGTTTTTGTAGAATCTACAAGGGGATATTTGGGAGTGCATTGAGACCTATGGTGAAAAAGGAAATATCTTCAGATAAAAACTGGAAAGAGACTTTCTAAGAAACTGCCTTATGGTGTGTCCATTCATCTCACAGGGTTAAACCTTTCTGTGGATTCAGCAGTTTGGAAACATTGTTTATGTCCATTCTGCAAATGGACATTTAGCAGCACATTGAGGCCAATGGCAAAAACAAATATCCTAGAATAAAAACTAGAAGGAAGCTATCTGAGAATAGCTTCCCAATGTGTGCATTCACCACACAGAGTTAAAACTTTCTTTGAAATCAGCAGCTTAAACACACTGTTTTTGTAAAATCTGTGAAGGGAAATTAGGAAGCACCTTGTGTCCTACGAGAAAAAGGAAATATATTGAAAAAAAAAGCAGAAAGCAACTTTCTGGGAAGCCGTTTGTGATGGGTCCATTCATCTCACAGAACTAAACTTTGTTTGGAATCAGCAGTTTGGAAACACTGTTGTTGTCCATTCTGCGAATGGACTCTTGCGAGCTCACTAAGTCCAAAGGCAAAAAAGCGAATATCCCGTGGAAAAAAACTAGAAGGAAGCTATCTGAGAAACTGCTTTGTGATGTGAGCATTTTTCTCACAGAGTTAAACCTTTTCTCTCATTCAGCAGTTTGGAAACACTGTTTCTGTAGAATCTGTGAAGGGATATTTGAGATTGCTTTGATGTTTATGGTGAAAAAGTAAACAACTTGAGCTATAAAGTAGAAAGAAGCTTTCTGAAAAACTGCTTTGTGATGTGTACATACATCTCACAGAGTTAATTCTTTATTTGGAATCAGCAGTTTGGAAACTCTGTTTATGTCTGTTCTCCAAATGGACATTTGGGAGCTCGATGAGGCCAATGGCAAAAAAGCGAAGATCCCAAGAGAAAAACTAGAAGGATGCTATCTGAGAAACTGTTTGTTATGTGTGCATTTATCTTGCAGAGATAAATATTTATTTTCATTCAGTAGTTTGGAAACAATGCTTTTGTAGAATCTGTGAAGGCGTATTTTGTAGTGTTGAGGCCTATGGTGAAAAAGTAAACATCTTTAGATAAAAGCTAGAAAGAAGTTTTCTGAGAAACTTCTTTATGATGTGTGCATTCATCTCACAGATTTATATATTTTTTCGGATTCAGCAGTTCGGAAACAATGTTTTTGTCCATGCTGTGTGTGGACACTTTGGAGCTCACTAAGGCCAATGGAGAAGAAGCAAATATCCCAGAATAAAAACTTGAAGGAAGCTATCTGAGAAAACATTTTGCACTGTGTGCATTTACCTGGCAGAGTTAAAATTTTCTTTTCATTCAGCAATCTGGAAACACTGTTTTTCCAGAATAGGCAAAGGAACATTTGTGGGCAAGTTAAGGCCTAGGGTGAAAAAGAAAACTACTTCAGATTAAAACTAAGAAGAAGAAACTAAAAAAAGAGTGTTTTCAAACTGCTCAATCAAAAGAGAAGTATTACCCTGTGAGATGAATGCAGTAATCACGAAGCGGTTTCTCAGAAGGCTTCTTTCTAATTTCATCTGATGATATTTCTCTTTTCACCATAGGCCTCTATGTGCTTCCAAATATCCCTTGGAAGATTCTACAACAAAAGTGATTCCAAACTGCTAAATCAATAGAAAGGTTTAACTCTGTGAGATGAATGCTCACATCATAAAGCAATTTCTCAGAAAGCTTCTTTGTATTTTTTATCTGTAGATATTTCTCTTTTCACCATAGGCTTTAATGCGTTCTCCAATATCCCTTCGCAGATTCTTCAAAAACATTATCACTTTGTGATGAATGGACACATTAGAAAGCAGTTTCTCAGACAACATTTTTACTGTTTTTTTCTGAAGATATTTCCATTTTCACCATAGGCCTCGAAGCTGTCCCTATTATCCTTTCACGGATTCAACAAAAACAGTGTTTCCAAACTGCTCAATCAAAAGGATGTTTTAACTCTGTGAGATCAATGTACACATCACAAAGCAGCTTCTCAGAAGTCTTCTTTCTAGTTATCATTTGAAGATATTTCCCTTTTGAACATAGTCCTCAATGAGATCCCAAATATCCCTTTACAGATTCTACATATCAATGTATGCAAACAGCTCAATTAAAAGAAGTTTATAACCCTGTGGGATGAATGAACACATGACAAAGCAGCTTCTCAGAAAGTTACGTTCTAATTTGTATCTGAAGCTCCCAAATATCAATTCACAGATACTACAAAAACAGTTTCCAGGTGACAAAATCAAAAAAATGGTTTCACTCTGTGAGACGAATGCACACATCACAAAGTATGTTGTCAGAAAGTTTCTTTCTCTTTTTTATCTGAAGAAGTTTCCTTTTCCACCATAGTTCTCAAAGTGCTGCCAAATAGCCATTCATAAATTCTACAAAAACAGTGTATCCAAACTGCTGTATCAAAAGGAAGATTTAACTCTGACATTAATTCACATATCAGAAAGCAGTTTCTCAGAAAACTTGTTTCTAGTTCTCATCAGAAGATACTTACATTTTCACCATAGGCCTCAATGCACTACGAAATACCCCTTCACACACACTACAAAAACAGTGTTTCCTAACTGCTAATTCAAAATAAGGTTTAACATTGTGAGATGAG
>NW_012119354.1:104017-114213 GCF_000951035.1 Colobus angolensis palliatus | reverse complement strand
AAACTGTTCAATAAAAAGAAAGGTATAACTCTGTGAGATGAATTCTCACATCACAAAGCAGTTTCTCAGAAAGCTTCTTTCTAGTTTTCATCTGATAATATTTCTCTTTTCGCCATAGGCCTCAATGTGCTCCTAAATATCCCTTCACAGATCCTACAAAAACAGTGTTTCCAAACTGCTCAATCTAAGGATGTATTTCACTCTGTGAGGTGAATGAACACATCACAAAGCAGTTTCTCAGAAAGCTTCTTCCTAGTTTTTATCTGATGATGTTTCCTTTTTGATCATTGACATCAATGTGCTCCAAAATATTCCTTGGCAGATCCTAGAAAAACCGTGTTTACAAACTTCTCAATCAAAACAAAGTTTTAACTCCGTGAGATGAATGCACACATCACAAAGCAGGTTCTCAGAAAGCGTCCTTCTAGTTTTTATATGTAGATATTTTCCTTTTCACAAGAGGCGTCAATGGACTCCCAAATATCCCTTTCCAGATTCTACAAAAACAGTGTTTCCAAACAGCTAGATCAAAAGAAAAGTTTAACTGAGTTGAATGCTCACATCACAAAGCAGTTTCCCAGAAAGCTTCTTTCTAGTTTTTATCTGAGGTCTCAAAGCACTCCCAAATATCCCTTCGTAGATTCTACAATAACAGTTTTTCCAAACTGCAGAATCAAAAGAAAAGATTAACTCTGTGAGAAGAGTGCTCACATCACAAAACAAGTTCTCAAAAAGTTTATTTCTGTGTTTATCAGAAGATATTTCCTTTTTCACGATAGCCTCAATGCAATCCCAAATATACCTTGGCAGATATTACAAAACCAGTGTTTTCAAACTGCTGAATCAAAAGAGGGTTTTAATTTTGTGAAATGAATGCTCACATCACAAAGCAGCTTGTCAGAAAGCTTCATTCTAATTTTTGTCTGTAGGTAATTCTCTTCTCAACTTAGGCCTCAAAGCATTCCCAAATATTCCTTTAGATTCTATAAAAACTGTTTCCAAACTGCCCAAAGTAAGTTTTAAATCTGTGAGTTGAATGCACATTTCACAAAGCAATTTCTCAGAAAGCTTCTTTATAGTTTTCATCTGAAGATATATCCTTTTTCACCATAGGCCTCAATCTGCTCCCAAATATCCCTTTGCAGATTTTACAGAAACGGTGTTTCCAAACTACTCAATCAAAAGGAAGTTTTAATTCTGGGAGATGAATGCTTACATCAAAAGGCAGTTTCTTAGAAAGGCAATTTCCAGTTTTTATCTTACGATATTTGTCTTTTCACCATAGATCTAAATGTGCTGCCAAGTATACCTATGCAGATTCTACAAAAACAGTGTTTTCAAAGTGCAGAAACAAATGAAAGGATTAACTCTGTGAGTTGAATGTACACATCATAAAGCATGTTTGGAAAAAGCTTCTTTCTAGTTTCCATCTGAAGATATTTAGTTTTTAGCTATATACCTCAATGCATTCCCAAATATCCCATGGCAGATTCCCGAAAATCTGTGTCCCCCAACTGATCAATCAAAGGAATGATTTAACTCTGTGAGATAATTGCACACATCACAAATCGGGTTCTTAGAAGGCTTCCCTCTAGTTTTTATACATAGATATTTCTCCTCCACAGTAGTCCTCAATGCACTCCAAAATATCCATTCACAGATTCTACAAAAAGTGTGTTCCAAACTACTCAATCAAAGGAAAGGTTTAAGTCTCTGAGATTAATCCACACATCACAAAACCGTTTCTCATAAAGCTTCTTTCTAGTTTTTATCTGAAGATATTTCCTTTTTCACCATAGGCCTCAAAGTACTCCCAAATATCCCTTCACAGATTCTACTAAAACAGTGTTTCCAAGCTGCTCAATCCAAAGAAAGGTTAACTCTGTGAGATGAATGCAGATTTCACAAAATAGTTTTTCAGAAAGCTTCTTTTTAGATTTTATCTGAAGATAATTCCTTTTTCACCATAGGCCTCAATGCACTCCCAAATATCCCATCACAGACCCGATGAAAACAGTGTTTCCAAACTACTCATCAAAAGAAATGTTTACCTCTTCCAGAAGAGCACTCACATTACAAAACGGATTCTCAGAAAGTTTGTTTCTTGTTTTCATCTGAAGATAATTACTTTTCCACCATAGGCCTCAATGCACTCCCAAATATTCCTTTGCAGATTCGACAAAAACAGTGTTTCCAAACAGCTCAAATAAAAGAAAGGTTTAACTCTGTGAGATGAATGCTCTCATCCCAAAGCAGTCTCTCAGAAACTTTTGTTCTAGTTTTAAATGATGATATTTCTCTTTTAAACAAAGACATAATTTGCTCCAAAATATCCCTTCGCAGATACTACAAAAACAGTATTTCCAAATTTCCCAAACAAAATAAAGGTTTAACTCTGTGAGATGAATCCTCACAACATAAAGCAGTTTCTCAGAAAGTTTCCTTTTAGTTTTTATCTAATGAGATTTCTCCTTTCACCAAAGGCCTCAATTCACTCCCAATTAATTTTCGTAGATTTTACATGAACAGTGCTTTCAAAATTTTCAATAAAAAGAAAGGTTTAACACTGTGAGATGAATGCACACACCAAAAAGGAGTTTCTCAGAATCCTTCATTCTAGTTTCCATCTGAAGATACTTCCTTTTTCACTGTAGGCCTCAATTTACTAACAAATATCCCTTCACAGATAATACAAAAAGTCTCCAAAGTATTCAATCAAAAGAAACGTTTAACACTGTGAGATGAATGCACACATCACAAAGTACTTTCTCTGATAGCTTCTTTCTAATTTTTATCTGAAGATATTTCCTTTTTCAATATAGGCCTCACTGCATTCCCAAATATCCTTTTCACAGATTCTACAAAAACAGTGTTACCAAACTGCTCAATCAAAAGAAAGACATAACTCTGTGAAATGAATACTCACATCACAAACAATTTCTCAGAAAAAGTTCATTCTAGTTTTTATCTGTAGATATTTATCTTTTCACCATAGGCCTCAATGTGCTCTCAACTATGCCTTTGTAGATTTTACAAAAAAATTGTTTCCAAACTGTTAAATCCATACAAAGGTTTAAATATGTAAGATGAATGCACACATTGCAAAGCAGGTTTTCAAAAAGATTCTTTCTAGTTTTTATCTGAAGACGTTTCCTTTTTAACCCTAAATCTGAATGCACTCAAAACATCCCTTTGCAGATTCTACAAAAATATTTTTTCTAAACTGCTCAACAAAAAGAAAGGTTTAACTCTGTGAGATGAATGCACACATCACAAAGCAATTTCTGAGAAAGATTCTTTCTAGTTTTTATCTGACAATATTTTCTTTTCACCCTTGGCCTCAATGCACTCCTTAATATCCCTTCACTGATTCTACAAAAACAGTGTTCACAAAATGCTCAATCAAAAGAAACTTTTAAGTCTTTGAGATGAATGCACACATCACAAAGCAGATTGTCAGAGAGCTTCTTTCTAGGTTTTATGTGATGATATTTCCTTTTTCGCCATAGGCTTCAAATCACTTGGAAATATCCCTTCCCAGATTCTACAAAAACAGTGTTTCCAAACTGCTCAATCAACAGACAATTATAACTCTGGGAGTTGAGTGCACATCTCACAAAGCAGATTCTGAGAAATCCTCTTTCCAGTTTTTATCTGAAGATATTTCCTTTTTCACTATTGGCCTCTAGATGCTCCCAAATATTCCTTTGTAGTCTGTACAAAAACAGTGTTTCCAAACTACTTGATTGAAAGAAAGTTTTAACTCTGTTAGATGAATGCCTACATCACAAAGCAGTGTCTCAGGAAGATTTTATCCAGTTTTTAACTGAAGATATTTACTTTTTCACCATAGGCCTCAAGGCACTCTCAAATATTCCTTCACAGACACTACAAAACCAGTGTTTCCAAACTGCTCAATCAAAGAAAATTTTCACTCTGTGAGAAGAATGCAGACATCATATAACAGTTTCTCAGAAAGCTTCTTTCTAATTTGTATCTGATGATATTTCTCTTTTCACCGTAGGCCTCAATGCGCTCCTAAATTTCCCTTCAAAGATCCTACAAAAACAGCGTTTCCACACTGCTCAATCAAAATAAAAATTTAACTCTGTTTGACGAATGCATACATTACAAAGCTGTTTTTCAGGAAGATTTTTCCAGTTTCTATCTGAAGATACTTCCTTTTATACAATAGGCCTTAAATCGCCCCCAAATATCCCTTCACAGATTCTACAAAACAGAGTTTCCAAATTGCTCAATCAAAGGAAATATTTAACTCTGTGACATGAATGCACACATCAAGAAACAGGTTCTCAGAAACCTTCTTTCTTGTTTTTATTTGTAAATATTTATCTTTTCACCACAGGCACCAATGTGCATCACAGAGTTCAACTTTTCTTAAAGGAACAATTTGGAAGCACTGTATTTGAGGAATCTGTGAAAGGATATTTGGGAGCACATTGAGGCCTATGGTGAAAAGAAAATATCTTTAGAAGAGAACTAGAAGTTGGCTTTCTGAGAAACTGCTTTGTGATGTGTGCATTCCTCTCACAGAGTTAAGACTTTTGTAATTAAGTAGTTTGTAAACCCTGTTTTAGTAAAATTTGTGATGGAATATGTGGGAGTGCAATGAGTCCTATACATTTCTTTTGCTTTAGCTGTTTGGATACACTGTTTTTGTAGAATCTCTAGAAGGACATTTTGGAATGCATTGAAGCATGAGGTGAAAAAGGAAATATCTCCAGATTAAAAAAAAAAGTATAAAGAAGCCATTTGAGAAACTTCTTTGTGCTGTGTGCTTTCACCTCACAGACTTAAACTTCTCTTTTGAGTGAGAAGTTTAGAAATTCTGTTTTTGTGGTATCTGTGAAGGGATATCCAGGAGCTCATTGAGAACTATGGTGAAAAGAGAAATACCCTCAGATAAAAACTAGAAAGAAGCTTTCAGAGAAACTGCTTTGTGATGTGTTCATTCAACTCACAGAGTTAAACATTTATTTTGGTTGAGCAGTTTGGAAGCACTCTATTTGTAGAAGCTGTGAATTGTTATTTGGGAGGACTTTGAGGCCTATGGTGAAAAGAGTATTATCATCAGATAAGAAATACAAAGATGCTTTTGGAGAAACTGATTTGTGATGTGTGTATTCATCTCACAGAGTTAAACCTTTCTTTTGATAGAGCTGTGTGTAAATTCTGTTTTGTAGAATATGCAATAGTATATTTGGGAGCACATTGAGGCCTATCGTGAAAAGAGAAATATTGTCTGATTTAAGCGACAAAGAATCTTTCTGAGAAACAGTTTTGTGATGTGAGCATTCATCACACAGAGTTAAATCTTTGTTTTGAATGAGCAGTTTTTAAACATTGTTTTTGTAGAATCTGCAAAGGGATATAGGAGCCTGTTGAAGTCTATGGTGAATAAAGGAAATATCTTTAGCTGAAAACTAAGAAGAATCTTTCTCAGAAACTGCTTTGTTAAGCATGCATTCATCTCCCCAATTTAATCTTACTTTTCATTGAGCAGTTTGGAAACACTCTTTTTGTCGAATCTGCAAAGGGATATTTGGGAATGCATTGAGGCCTGTGGTAATTAATGAAATATGTTCAGATGAAAACTAGAAAGAAGTTTTCTGAGAAACTGCTTTGTGACGTGTCCATGCATCTCACAGAGTTAAAACTTTCTTTCATTGAGCAGTTTGGAAACCTGTTTTTGTAGAATCTGTGAAGGAATTTTTGGGAGTGCATTGAGGCCTAAACATTTCTTTCGATTGATCAGATTGGAAACACTGTTTTGGTAGAATCTGTGAATTGATATTTGGATGTGCATTGAATCCTATGTTGAAAGAGGAAATATCTTCAGATTAAAAACTGGAAAGAAGCCTTCTGAGAAACTACTCTTTGCTGTGTGCATTTGTCTCACAGAGTTAAACCTTTCTTTTGTTTCAGCAGTTTGGAATCACTGTTTCTGTAGAATCTGCAAAGGGATACTTGTGAACACATTGAGTCCTGTGTTGAAAAGGAAAAATCTTCGGATAAAAACTAAAAAGAAGTTTTCTGAGAAACTGCTTTGTAATGAGTGCATTCATCTCAGAGTTCAACATTGATTTTTATTGAGCAGTTTGGAAACACTGTTTTTGTAGAATATTTGAAGGGATATTTGGTTGTGCATTGAGGCCTACAGTGAAAGAATAATGTCTTCAGATAAACTAGAAAGATTTCTGAGATACTGCTTAGTGGTGTGTGCATTCATCTCACCGAGTTAAACCTTTGTTTTGATGGATCAGTTTGTCAGGAAGTTTATTTCCAGCTTTTATTTGAAGATATTTCTTTTTAACCACAGGCTTCAATGTGCTCCCGAATATCTCTTTGGAGATTCCACAAAAATAGTGTGACCAAACTTCTCAATGAAAAGAGTTTTATCTCTGTGAGATGAATTCACACATCAGAAGGCACTTTCTAGGAAAGTTTCTTTCTAGTTTTCTCTGAGGATATTTACTTTTTCACCATAGGCTTCAAAGTGTTCCCACATATTCCTTCTTATATTACACAAAAACAGTGATTCCAAATTTCTCAATCAAAAGAACAGTTTACCCATATGAGTTAAATCCACACATTGCAAAGCAGTTTGTTGGAAAGCTTTTTTCTTGTTTTTATCTGAGGATATTTCCATTTTCACCATAGGCCTTAATGTGCTCCCGAATATTTTATTGCAGATTCCACAAACACAGTGATACCAAACTCCTCAATGAAATAAAAAGGTTTAACTCTGTGAGATGAACGTACACATCAAAAAGCAGTTTCTCAGAAAGCTTCTTTCTAGTTTTACCTGAGGATATTTCCTTTTTCATCATAGGCATCAATGCACTCCAAAACATTCCTTCTCAGGTTCCACAAAAAGAGTGATTCCACAGCACTTTGGGAGGCTGAGGTGGGTGGATCACCTGAGGTCGGGAGATCGAGACCAACCTGACCAACATGGAGAAACCTCATCTCTACTAAAAATACAAAATTAGCCGGGCGTGATGGCACATGCCTATAATCCCAGCTACTACGGAGGCTGAGGCAGGAGAATTGCTTGAACCCTGGAGGCAGAGGTTGCGGTGAGCCGAGATCATGCCATTGCACTCCAGGCTGGGCAACAAGAGTGAAACTCTGTCTCAAAAAAAAAAAAAGAGTGATTCCAAACTGCTCAGTCAGCAGAGAAGTTTAACTATATGAGATGAACACACACATCACAAATCAGTTTCTCAGGAAGCTTTCCTCCAGTTTTTATCTGAAGATATTTCCTTTTTCACCATAGGCCTCAATGTGCTCCCGAATATCCCTTTGCAGATTCCACAAAAACAGTGTTACCAAACTGCTCAATGAGAATAAAGTGTAACTCTGTGAGATGAACTCACACATCAGAAATAAGTTTATCTGAACGTTTCTTTCTAGTTTTTGTCAGAAGATAGTGCCTTTTCCTCTGTAGGCCTCAAAGTGTTACCCAATATCTCTTTGCAGAATCCAAGAAAACACTGTTTCCAAACTGCTGAATGAAAATAACTGCTTAACTCTGTGAGATGAATGCCCAGATACAAGTCGGTTTGTCAGATAAATTTCTTGTACTTCTTATTCTGGCATATTTGCCTTTTTGCCATTGGCCTCAAAGAGTATCCAAATGTCCATTCCAAGAACGGATAAAAACAGTGTTCCAAACCTACTGAATCCAAACAAAGGTTTAACTCTGTGAGATGAATACAAGTATCACACAAAAGTTACTCAGAAACATTGCTTCTAGAAGTTATATGAAAATATTTCCTTTTTCACTGTCAACCTTGATGTGCTACTGAATATCTCTTTGTAGATTGTAAGAAAACAGTATTTCCAAACTACAGAATGAAAAGGCAGGTTTTGCTCTGCGAGAAGAATGCACAACTCAAATGGCGGTTTGTCAGATAACTTCCTTCTAGTTTTTATCCTGGGATATTCATTTTTTCACCATTGGCCTCAAAGATCTCCTAAGCATCCATTCGCAGACTGGACAAAAAAAGTGTTACCAAGCTGCTGAATCCAAAGAAACATTTAACACAGTGAGGTGAAAGCACAAATCACAAAGCAGTTTCTCAGAAAGCTTCTTTCTATTATTGATCTGAAGATGTTTCCTTATTCACAGGAGGCCTCATGTGCTACCGAATATCTCTTCACAGGTTGTAAGAAAATAGTGTTTCCAAACTGCTGAATTTAAAGAAAGGTTTAAATCAGTGAGAGGAATGCACACTTCATAGGATGGGTTATCAGATAACCTCCTTCTGGTTTTTGACATGGGATATTTGCTTGTTAGCCATTGGCCTCAGTGAGTTCCCAAATATCCTTTTGCAGAATGGACAGAAACATTGTTCCCAAACTGCTGAATCCATAGAGAGGTGTAACTCTATGAGATGAATGTGCAAATCACAAAGCAGTTTTTCAGAAAGATTCTTTCTAGTTTTCCCCAGTGTATATTTCGGTTCTCACCATTGGAATCAATGCATTCCCAAATATACCTTCACAGATATTACAACAACAATGTTGCCTAACTGCTGAATGAAAAGAAATGTTTACCTCTGCAAGAGTAATGCACACATCACAAAGTGGCTTCTCAGATATCTTCCTTCTAGTTATTCTGGGAAATTCACTTTTTTGCCATTGGGTTCAATGAACTACCAAATATCCATTCACAGAATAAACAAAAACTGTGTAACCACAGTACTGAATCCACAGAATGGTTTAATTCTGTGACATGAATACACACATCACAAAGCAGTTTCTCAGAAACCTTCTTTCTAGTTTTTTTCAGAAAATATTTCCTTTTCCTCTGTAGGCCTCAAAGCGCTACACTTCACAGAATACAAGAAAACAGTGCTTCCAAACTGCTGAATGAAAAGAATTTTATCACCATTGACCTCAAAGATCTCCCAAATATCCATTCCCAGAATGGACAAAAACAGTGTTCCCAAACTGCTGAATCCAAAGAAAGATTTAGCTCTGTTAGATGAATGCACCAAACACAAGTCAGTTTATCAGATAATTTCCTTGTACTTTTTATTCTGGGATATTCTCTTTTTTGTCATTTGCCTCAAAGAACACCCAAATATCCATTCTCAGAATGGAAACAAAACAGTGTTCCGAAACTGCTGAATTCAAAGAAACGTTTACCTCTTTGAGATGAATTCACATGTCACAAAGCAGTTTTTCAGAAAGCTTCTTTTTTGTTCTTCGCACAAGATGCTTCCTTTTTGACTCTAGGCCTCAAAGCACTACCAAATATCTCTTCGTAGAATCAATGAAAACACCTATTCCAAAATGCTGAATGAAAAGATATATTTAACTCTGTGAGATGAATGCACAAATCACAAGTCGGTTTGTCAGATTACTTCCTTCTTGTTTTTGTCCTGAGATATTCACTTTTTTAACAAAATACATCAAACACAACTCGCTTTGTCAGATAATTTCCTTGTTCTTTTTATTCTGGGATATTAGCTTTTTTGCCATTGGCCTCAAAGAGCAACCTAACGTCCATTCCCACTATGGAGAAAAACAGTGTTCTGAAACTGCTGAATCAAAACAAACGTTTATCCCTTTGAGATGAATGTCCATATCACAAAGCAGTTTTTCAGAAAGCTTCTCTTTTTCTTCACACAAGATGTTTCCTTTTTCACTCTAGGCCTCAAAGTGTTACCAGATATCTCCAGAGAAACCAAGAAAACACTGTTTCCAAACTGCTGAATGAAAAGACATATTTAACTCTGTGAGACAAATGCACAAATCACAATTTGGTTTGTCAGATAGATTTCTGCTAGTTTTTGTCCTGGGGTCTTCACTTTTTCACCATTGGCCTCAAAGATTTCCCAAATGTCCATTTGCAGAATAGACAAAAACAGTGTTTCAAAACTGCTGAATGCAAAGAAAGCTTTAACTCTATGAGATGAATGAACACATCCAAAAGCAGTTTCCAAGGCAGTTTCTTTCTAGTTTTTATCTGTATTTATTTCACTTTTCATCACAGGTCTCAATCTGCTACCAAATATCTCTTTGCAGATTCTAAGAAAACAGTGTCACCAAACTGCTGAATGAAAAGAAAGGATTAACTCTGCAACATGCAATGACACATCACAAAGCAGTTTCTCAGATAAATGTCTTCTAGTTTTTATCCTTGGATATTTAGTTTTTCATCA
>NW_012119354.1:100703-103967 GCF_000951035.1 Colobus angolensis palliatus | reverse complement strand
CTTTCTGAAAAACTGTTTTGTGATGTCTTCATTCCACTCACAGAGTTATACCTCAGTTTTCATTGAGGAGTGTGGAAACACAGTTTGTGTGAAATCTAAAAAGTGATATTTTGGAGCACCATGAAGCCTGTGGAGAATAGGGAAATATCCTAAGATGAAAAGTAGAAAAGCTTTCCAAGAAACTGCTTTGGGATGTGTGCATTCATCTCACAGAGATAAACCTTTCTTTATATTGCACACTATGGAGACTGTCTTTGAACAAATCGTGAAGGGATATTGGGGTCACATTGAGGCATATGATGAAAAAGGAAATATCTTCAGATGAAAACTGGAAAGAAGCTTTCTGAGAAACTGCTTTGTGATGTATGCATTCATCTCCTGGATTTAAACATTTCTTTTGATTGAGCAGTTTGAAATCACTGATTTTGTGGAATCTGAAAGGGATGTTTGGGAGCGCATTGAAGACTATGTTCAAAAAGGAAATATCCTCAGATAAGAACTAGAAAGCTTTTCTAGAAACTGTTTTATGATGTCTGCATTCATCTCATAGTGTTAAACATTAATTCTCATTGAGAAGTTTGGTAACACTGTTTCTGAGGAATCTGCAAAGGGACCTTTTGGAGTGCACTGAGGCCTGTAGTAATAAAGGAAATATCTTCAGATAAAAACTGGAGAGAAGCTTTCTGAGAAACTGCTTTGATATGTGTGCATTCCACTCACAGATTTTTACCTCGCTTTTCATTGAACAGTGTGGAAACACTGTTTGTGTAAAATCTAAAAAGGGATGTTTCAGAGCACCTGGAAGCCTGTGGTGAAAAGGGAAATATTCTCAGATAAAAAGTATAAAGAACCTTTCTGAGAAGCTTCTTTGTGCTGTGTTCATTCATCTCATAAACTGTTCTTTGTATAGAGCAGTTTTGAATCACTGTTTCTGTGCCATCTGGAAACGGATATTTGGGAGTGCATTGAACCCTTTGGTGAAAAAGGAAATATCCTCAGATAAAAACTGAAAAGATTTCCAAGAAACTGCTTTGTGATGGATGAATTCATCTCACTGAGTTAAACCTTTCTTTTCATTGAGCAGTTTGGTAGCACTGTTTTTGTGGAATCTGCAAACAGATATTCAGGAATGCATTGAGGTCTATGGTGAAAAAGGAAATATATTCAGACAAAAACTGTAGAGAAGCTTTCTGCTTTCATAGAGTGAAGCCATTCTGCTGATTGAGCAGTGTGCAATTATTGTTTTTGTGGAATATGAGATGGGATGTTTTGGAGCACATTGACGCCTATGGTGAATATGGAAATATCTTCGGATAAAAACTAGAAAGAAACTTTCCAGGAAACTGCTTTGTGATGTATGAATTCATCTCACAGAGTTAAACCTGTCTTTTCATTGAGCAATTTGGTAACTCTGATTTTGTGGAAGCTGCAGTGATATATTCGGCAGTGCCTTGAGGCCTGTGGTGAACAAGGAAATATCAAACAAAAACTGGATAGATGCTTTCTGAGAAAATGCTTTGTGATGTGTGCATTACTCTCAGAGAGTCATTCCTTGCTTTTCATTGAACAGTCTGGGAAGACTGTGTGTATAAAATCTACCAAGGGATATTTTTGAGTGTATTGAAGTCTAAGGTGATGAAGGAAATATCTTCTGATAAAAACTAGAAAGAAGTATTGTGAGAAACTGCTTTGTGATGTGTGCATTCATCCCAGAGAGTTGAACTTTTCTTTACATTGAGAAGTTTGGAAACACTGTCATTGACGTATATGTAAATGGACATTTTGGGGCACAATGAGGCATACGGTGAAGAAGGAAATATCTTAAGATGGAAACTGGAAAGAAGCTCTCCGAGAATCTGCTTTGTGATGTGCACATTCATCTCACAGAGTTAAACATTTCTTTTGATTGAGCAGTTTGGAATCACTGTTTTTTTTTGGAATATGAGAAGTGATATTTTGGAGTGCATTGAAGCCTATGGTGAAAAAGAAAATATACTCAGATAAAAACTAGAGAGAAATTTACCGAGAAACTTCTTTGTGATGTGTGAATTTATCTCACAGAGTTAAACCTTTCTTTTCATTGAGCAGTTTGGTACCACTGTTTTTGTGGAATCTGCAAAGGTATATTCAGAAACGCATTCAGGTCTATGGTGAAAAAGAAAATATCTTCAGATAAAAACTGGAGAGAAGGTTTCTGAGAGACTGCTTTGTGATGTGTGCATTCATCCCAGAGAGTTGAACTTTTCTTTACATTGAGAAGTTTGGAAACACTGTCATTGACGTATATGTAAATGGACATTTTGGGGCACAATGAGGCATACGGTGAAGAAGGAAATATCTTAAGATGGAAACTGGAAAGAAGCTCTCCGAGAATCTGCTTTGTGATGTGCACATTCATCTCACAGAGTTAAACATTTCTTTTGATTGAGCAGTTTGGAATCACTGTTTTTGTGGAATGTGAGAAGGGATACTTTGGAGCACATGGAAGCCTATGGTGAAAAAGGAAATATCCTCAGATAAAAACTAGAAAGAAGCTTTACAGAAAACTGTGTTGTGGTGTGTGCATTCATCTCACAGAGATAAACCTTTTCTTGGATTCCACAGTGTGAAACTCTGTATTTGTTTATTCTTCAACTGGACATTTGTTAGTTCTTTGAGATCAAGGGTGAAAAACTGAGTATCTCAGGATAAAAACTAAAAAGAAGGTATCTGAGAAACCGCTTTGTTCATTTGGTGAAAGGACATTGGGAAGCTCATTGAGACTAATGGTGAGATATTGTATAACCCAGGAAAAATACTAGATCGAACATATCTAACAACTGTCCTGTGATTTGTGCATCCCTCTCACAGAGTTTCACCTTTCTTTTCACTCAGCCTTTTGGAAACACTGTTTCCTTACAATCTGCAAACAAACACTCTGTAACGCATTGCGGTCTCCTGTGAAAAACAAATGTCTTCAGATAAATCTTAGAAAGAAGCTTTCTGAGAAACTGCTTTGGAATGTGTGTGTTCACCTCAAAACTTAAACATTGCATTGTATTCAGCAGTTTTGGTAACACTGTTGAAAAATCTGTTAATGGACGTTTTGGTGCTGTCTGGAGCCAATGGCAAAAAAGCAAATATCTCAGGGAAAAAGCAAGAAGGAAGTTATCTGACAAACTGACATGGGGAACGACTCTGTCTGACAGCTTTGAAGAGAGCAGTGGATCTCCCAACACGGAGGTTGAGATCTGAGAAGGGGCAGACTGCCTGCTCAAGTGGGTC
>NW_012119354.1:97284-97613 GCF_000951035.1 Colobus angolensis palliatus | reverse complement strand
AGACTGGATTAAGAAAATGTGGCACATATACACCATGGAATACTATGCAGCCATAAAAAAGGATGAATTTCCGTCCTTTGTAGGGACATGGGTGCAGCTGGAAACCATCATTCTTAGCAAACTATCATAGGAAGGGAAAACCAAACACCACATATTCTCACTCATAGATGGGAACTGAACAACGAGTTCACTTGGACTCGGGAAGGGGAGCATCACACACTGGGGCCTATCATCGGGAGGGGGGAGAGGGGAGGGATTGCATTGGGGAGTTATACCTGATATAAATGATGAATTGATGGGTGCTGACGAGTTGATGGGTGCAGCACACC
>NW_012119354.1:89250-96499 GCF_000951035.1 Colobus angolensis palliatus | reverse complement strand
GTTGATGGGTGCAGCACACCAACATGGCACAAGTATACATATGTAACAAACCTGCACGTTATGCACATGCACCCTGGAACTTAAAGTATAATAAAAAAAACCTTTCCTTGCATTCCTCAGTTTGGAAACGGTTATTGTCCATTCGGCAAGTGGACATTTTGGAGCTCCTTGAGACCAATGACAAAAAGTTGAATATCCAAGGATAAAAACTAGAAGGCAGATATCTGAGAAATCAATTTGTGAAGTGTCCATTCATGTTGCAGAGTTAATCCCTTCTTTTCATTTAGCAGTTTTGTAGCACTGTTTTTTAAGAATCTGCAAGAGATACTTGGTAGCCCATTGAGGTCTACAATGAAAAAGGAAATGTATTCAGATAAAAATAGAAAGAAGTTTCCTTGGAAACTGCTTTTGGATGTGTTCATTCATCTCACAGAGTAAAGCTTTCTTTGGATTCAGCAGTTTGGAAACACTGTTTTGTCCATTCTCTGAAAGGACATTTTGGAGATATTAGAGGCCAATAAAGGAAAAGCAAATATCACAAAACAAAAACTAGAATTATCTGACTAATTGACTTATGAATTGTGAATTTGTCTCCCAGAAAGATTTCTTTTCATTCAGCAGTTTGGAAGGAGTGTTTTCTTGGATTCTCTGAGGAGATATTTGGGAGTGTTTTGAACCCTACAGAGAAAAGGGAACCATCTTGTTGGAAGAAAGAGAGGGAAGCTTTCTGAAAAACTGTTTTGTGATATGTGCATTCGTCTCAAGGAGTTAAACTTTTCTTTGGATTCAGCAGTTTTGGAACATTGTTTTTGTCCATTCTGGGAATGAACATTTGGGTGATCTTGGAGGCCAATGGCAAAAAAGTGAATATCCCAGAATAAAAAGTACAAGGATGCTATCTGACAAACTGAGTTGTTTGGTGCATTCATCTCACAGAGGTAAACAGTTCATTTAATTCAGCAGTTTGGAAACAGTCTTTTCTCGTATTCTGTGAAGAGATATTGCATAGTACTCTGAGGCTTATAGAGGAAAAGGAAATATCTTTGAGATAAACTAGAAAGAAGCTTTCTAAGAAGCCACTTTATGATGTGTGCTTTCATGTCATTTAGTTAAACAATTTTGTGGATTCAGCAATGTGGTTACACTGTTTTTGTTTATTCTGCGAATGGATATTTTGTAGCTGGTTGTAGTCAATGGAAAAAAAATGAATATCCCAGGATAACTAGAAAGAAGATATCTGAAAAACTGCTTTGTGATGTATGCATTCATCTCCCAGAGTTAAACGTTTGTTTTCCTTCAGCAGTTAGGGGACACTGATTTTGTAGCATCAGTGAATTTATATTTGGGAGCGCATTGAGGCCAATGGTGAAAAAGGAAGTATCTTCAGGTGAAAATTAGAAAGAATCATTCTAAGAATATGCTTTGTGATGTGTGCATTCATGTCACAGAGTTACACTTGTCTTTGGATTCCACAGTTTGGGAAGAATGTTTTTGCCCATTCTGCAAAAGGACATTTGGGACATCTTTAAGGCCAATGGCAAAAAAGTGACTATCCCAGGACAAAAACTAGAAGGAAGTTATCTGACAAATCGACCTGTGAAGTGTGCAATCCTGTTATAGAGTTTGACCATTATTTTCATTCAGCAGTTTGGAAACACTGTTCACTTACAAATTGCGAAGATATATTCGGTAGTGCATGGAAGCCTCCATGAATAAGGAAATGTCTTCAGATAAACAATATAAAGAATATTTCTGAGAAACTGCTTTGGGATGTCTTTGTTCACATCTCAGAGTTAAAGTTTCTTTGGATTCAGCAGTTTGGTAACACTGTTGTTGTCCGTTCTGTGAATGGACCTTTGGGAGCTCTTTCAGGCCAACAGGAAAAAAAGTGAATATACCAGGACAAAAACTAGAAGGAAGTTATCTGACAAAACGACCTGTGAAGTGTGCATTCCTCTCATGGAGTTACACCATTCTTTTCATTCAGCAGCTTGGAAACACTGTTTTCTTACAATCTGGAAGAGATATTCAGTAGTAGATCAAGACCTACACTGGGAAAGGAAATATCTTCAGATAAATTGTGAAAACGATGTTTCTGAGTAACTGATGTGTGATAGGTTTATTTATCTCACAGAGTTAAACCTGTCTTTGGGTTCATCAGTTTGGTATCTTGGTTATTGTCCATTCTTCGAATGGACTTCTGAGAGCTCACTGAGGCCAGTGGTGAAAAACTGAATATCCAAGGATAAAAACAAGAAGGCAGATATCTGAGAAACTGCTTTGTGATGTGTCCATTCATGTTGTAAAGAAGGAGTTAAAGATTTCTTTACACTGAACAGTTTGGTAAAACTGTCTTTGACAAATCCACAGAGGAACATTTTGGGGAGCATTGAGAACTATGGTGATTAAGGAAATATCTTCAGATGAATACTGGAGAGAAGCTTTCTGAGAACCTGCTTTGTGATGTGTGCATTCAGCTTAGAGAAATAAACTTTTCTTTCAATTGAGCAGTTTGGAATCACTGTTTTTATGGAATCTCAGAAGGGATGTTTGGGAGTGTATTGAAGCCTTCAGTGAAAAAGGAAATATTTTCAGATGAAAATTAGAAAGAAGCTTTCTGAGAAACTGCTTTGTGATGTGTGCATTCAGGTGAGAGAGTTAAATCTTTCTTTTGATTGAGCAGTTTGAAATCACTGTGTTTGTAGAATCAGAGAGGGAATATTTCGGTGTGCATTAAAGAATATGGTGAAAAAGGAAACATCCTCAGACAAAAAGTAGAAAAAAGCTTTCCAAGAAACTGCTTTGTCATGTGTGAATTCAGCTCACAGAGGTAAATGTCTCTTTTCATTGATCAGTTTGCTAACACTGTTTTTGCGGAATCTGCAAAGGGATATTTGGGAGTGCATTGAGGCCTACGTTGCAAAAGGAAATATCTTCAGATAAAAACTGGAGAGAAGTTTCCTGAGAAACTTTTTTGTGGTGTGTGCATTCAACTCACACAGTTTTACCTCCCTTTTCATTGAGCAGCATTGAAACACTGTTTGTGTGAAATCTACAAAGGGAAATTTTGGTGTGCCTTGAAGCCTATGGTGAAAAGGGAAATATCCTCAGATAAAAACCAGAAAGAAGCTTCCCAAGAAACTGCTTTGTGATGCGTGCATTTGTCTCACAGAGTTATAATTTTCTATTATGTGAGCAATGTAGAGACACTGTGTAAAATCTACAAATGGGTATTTCAGAGAGCATTGAAGCCTATGGTGAAAAGGGATATATCCTCAGATTAAAAATTGAAAGAGCTTTCTGAGAAACTGCTTTGTGTTGTGTGCATAAATCTCAAAGTGTTAAACTCGTTACATTGTGCAGTTTGAAAACTCTGTCTTTGATGAATCCATGAAGGAACTTTGGGGGTGCATTGAGGTCCGTGGTTAACTAGGAAATATCTTCAGATGAAAACTGGAAAGAAGATTTCTTAGAAACTACTTTGTGATATGTGTATTCATCTCATAGAGTTAAACATTTCCTTGGACTGAACAGTTTGGAATCACTGTTTTTGTGGAATCTGAAAAGAGGTATTTCGGAGTGCATTGAAGCCTAAGGTGAAAAAGGAAATATCCTCAGAGAAAAACTAGAAAGAAGCTTTCCAATATACTGTTTTGTGATGTGTGAATTCATCTCACAGAGTTATGCATTTATTTTCATTGAGCAGTTTGGTAATATTGTTTTTGTGGAATCTGCAAAGGGATATTCAGGAGAGTATTGAGGACTATGGTGAGAGAGCAAATATCTTCAGATAAAAAGTGAAGAGAAGCTATCTGAGAAACTTTTTTGTGATGTGTGCATTCCACTCACAGAGTTGCATCTCACATTTCATTGAGGAGTGTGGTAACACGTAAAAAATCTGCAAATGCATATTTTGGAGGTCGGAGAAGCCTAAGGTGATGGAGGAAATATCCTCAGATAAAAACTAGAATGAGCCTTTCTGATAAACTGCTTTCCAATGTGTGTATTCATCTCACAGTATTAAACTGCTCTTTACATTGTGGAGTTTGGAGACTCTGTCATTGACAAATCCGTGAAGAGACCTTTTGGGGCACATTGAGGTCTATGGTGAACAAGGAAAAAACATCAGATGCAAACTGGAAAAACTTTCTGAAAACCTGCTTTGTGATGTGCTCATTAATATCAGAGAGTTAAACCTTTCCTTTGATTGAGCAGTTTGGAATCACTGTTTTTGGGGAATCTGAGAGGAGACATTTGGGAGTGCATTGAAGGCTAAGGTGAAAAAGGAAATATCCTTAGATAAAAACTAAAAAGAAACTTTCTGAGAAAATGTTTTGTTATGAGTGAATTCATCTCAAAGAGTTAAACATTTCTTTTCATTAAGCAGTTTGGTAACACTGTTTGTGTGGAATATGCAAAGGGATATTTGGGAGCAGATTGAGGCCTATGGAGAAAAAGAAAATATCCTCAGATAAACACTGGAGAGAAATCTACTGACAAAAACTGAGAGAATCTTTCTGAGAAATTGCTCTGTGATGTGTACATTCATCTCACAGACTGAAGTCTTTCTTTACATTGCACAGTTTGGAAACTCTGTCTTTGACAAACCTGTAAAGGGACATTTGGGAAAGTGTTGAGGCCTATGGTGAACAAGAAAATAGCTTCAGATGAAAACTGGAAAGAAGCTTTCTGAGAAACTGCTTTGTGATGTGTGCATTCATCTCATATGATTAGACCTTTCTTTTCATTGAGCAGTTTGGAATCACAGTTTTTGTGGAATATGAGAAGGGATATTTGGGAATGCATTGAAGCCTAAGGTGAACAAGGAAATTTCCTCAGATAAAAAGTAGAAAGAAACTTTCCGAGAAACTGCTTTTTGATAAGAGAATTCACCTCACAGAGATAAACCTTTCTTGCCATTGAACAGTTTCATAATACTATTTTTGTGGAATCTGCAAAGGAATATTAGGTAGTGCATTCACACCTAAGGTTAAAAAAGAAATATCTTCAGATAAAATCCGGAGAGTAGCATTTTGAGAAACTGCTTTGTGTTGTGTGCATTCATATCATAGGATTAAAACTTTTCTTTGATTGAGCAGTTTGGAATCACTGTTTCTCTGGAATCTGAGAAGTGATATTTGAAGTGCATTGAAGCCTATGGTGAAAAGGAAAATATCCTCAGATAAAAACTAGAAAGAAGCTTTTTGAGAAACTGCTTTGTGATGTGTGCATTTATCTCACAGATTGTACCATTCTTTCATTGAGCAGTGTGGAAACACTGATTGTGTAAAATATACAAAGGGATATTTCGGAGCTCATTGAAGCCTAAGGTAAAGAAAGAAAGTATCTTCAGATAAAAACTAGAAAGAAGCTTTGTGAGAAAGTGCTTTGTAATGTGTGCATTCATGTCACAGAGTTAAGCCTTTCTTCATAATGTACAGTTTGGAATCTCTGTCTTTGATGAATCCACAAAGCGACATTTTGGGGTGCATTGAGGCTGTCAGTGAAGAAAGAAATATCTTCAGAAGAAAACTGGAAAGAAACTTTCAGAGAAACTGCTTTGTGATGTGTATATTCATTTCATAGAGTTAAAACTTAGTTTTGCCTGAGGAGTTTCAAATCACTGCTTTTGCGGAATCTAAGAAGGGACATTTGGGAATGCATTGAAGTCTTTGGTGAAAAAGGAAACATCCTCAGATAAAAACTAGAAAGAAGCTTTCCGAGAACCTGCTTTGTGATGTGTGCATTTATCTCATAGAGTTAAAGCTTTCCTTTGATTGATCAGTTTAGAATCACTGTTTTTGTGGAATATTAGAGGGGATATTTGGGAGCTCATTGAAGACTAAGGTGTAAAAGGAATAATCCTCAGATAAAAACTACAAAGAAACTTTTCGTGAAACTGCTTGGTGATGTGTGAATTCTCCTCAATGAGTTAAACCTTTCCTTTCATTGAGCAGTGTGGTTTCTCTGTTTTTGTGGAAACTGCAAAGGGGTATTCAGGAATGCATTGAGGCTTATGGTGAAAAAGAAAATATTTTCAGATAAAAACTGGAGAGAAGCTTTCTGAGAAACTGCTTTTTGAAGTTTGCATTCCTCTCACAGTGTTATACTTTTCACTGAGCAGTGTGAAAACACTGTGTAAAATTGACAAAGTGATATTTCTGAGCACATTGAAGCATAAGGTGAAGAAGATAATATCTTCAGATAAAAACTAGAAAGAAGTTTACTGAGAAGCTGCTTTGTGAAGTGTGAATTCATCAGACAGAGTCAAAAGTTTCTTCTCTTTGAGCAGTTTGGTAACACTGTTTTTGTGGAATCTCCAAAGGGCTATTCGGAAGTGCATTGAGGTCTATGGTGAAAAAGTAAATATCTTCAGATAAGCACTGGAGAGAAGCTTTCTGAGAAACTCCTTTGTGATTTGTGCAGTCCAATCACAGAGCTATACCTCCGTTTTCATTGAGCAGTTTGGAAACACTTTTTGAGTTCAATCTACATAGGGATATTTCCGAGTGCCTTGGAGCCTTGGTGAAAAGGGAAATATTCTCAGATAAAAATTAGAAAGAAGCTTTCTGAGAAACAGCTTTGTGATGTGTGCACTCTCTCATGGAGGTCAACCTTTCTTTTCATTGAGCAGTTTTGTAACTCTGTTTTTGTGGAATCTGCAATGGGACATACTGGAGTGCATTGAGGCCTATGGTGAAACAGGTAATGCCCTCAGATAAAAACTGGAAAGAATCTTTCTAAGAAACTGCTTTGTGATGTGTGCATTCCTCTCAAAGAGTTATACCTTTCTTTTCATTGAACAGTGTGGAAAGGATTTTGTGTAAAATCTACAAGGGGATATTTTGGAGTGCATTGTATTTTAGGGTGATGAAGGAAATATCTTCAGATAAAAACTAGAAGGAAACTTTCTGAGAAATAGCTTTGGGTTGTGTACATTCATCTCATAGAGTTAAATCTTTCTTTACATTGCACAGTTTGGAAACACTGTCCAAACGTGATTGGACAATTGGGGGCATATTGAGGCCTATGGTGAAGGTGGAAATATTCTTCAGATGACAACTGGAAAGAAGTTCTCTGGGAAACTGCTTTGTGATGTGCGCATTCGTCTCATAGAGTTAAACGTTTGTTTTGATTGAGCAGTTTTGGAATCACTGTTTTTATGGAATCTGAGAAGGGATATTTGGGAGCACATTGAAGCCCAAGGTGAAAAAGGAAATATCCTCAGATAAAAACTTGAAAAAAGTTT